>NW_012101386.1:203984-239189 GCF_000951045.1 Mandrillus leucophaeus | reverse complement strand
CCATATATCTCTCAAACTTCCTGAGCCCAGTACAAACACCACCTGGAAAGTCTCTGATAAGGAGACAGACGTTCGAAGTTTTACTGAAAGCGTGGGAACCAAAAGAATTCCTTTGTTCCCTGTAACTTTTGGGCTATAAAAAGCAAACACTCGCATTGTTCAGGGCCCTCTTGTATGCTGTGGAATGGAGGAACCAGGTTCGAACTTGTAGTAAAGATCCTTGCCGCTTGGCTTTGACTCTGAACTCTGGTGGTCTTCTTTGGGGAACAAACGATCTGGGCATAACAGAACAATCCCTGTGAAAAACTCAACTCTGTGACAAGATGTCATGCAGAATTAAGAAATAATGCAACTGAAGTAAATGTGAAAATTACAATTGTGTGCAGGTGCACACTTTTTCATATATTTTCCAATAAAATACAGTAAAAGTAGGTGTTCTCTATAAAAATTCACAAACGGTGTGTTGACCCTGGGAATGGTGACCCTCCCTCCCTCCACATACAGGCAGCAAAATGCAGGTGGATCAGGTTCCCAGCAGCTGCTTTCTGACATCTGTAGCATGGCGTGTGCTGAGGCCCATGTCCTCTGGTCTACTCTAATGAAAGGACTGACTCCACAGTGATTCCTAAGGAGAGCCCTCTCTTGGAGTCATAGGGATCCCCTGAGAGGCAGCCCTGACTTACAGGAGACTCAGTTACCTTTTGCAGCTTCCTTGCATAGCACAAAAATATAGGAACCTTCCACCCAATTCTCCCTCACTGTCTCCTTCACTCAGGGACGGGCTTCCATCATATGCCATCAGCTTCCCAGTCTCATTCCACCCCCTGTGCATTTTCGCTCAAGGGGGTGAATGTACTTCTTATAACAATGCAGGGAAATGTCATTCCATCTTGGAGCTTTCTGCTTAGAACAGGAATAATTGCACAAATGTTAGGAGAAAGGGGTCCCAATTCGGGGAAAATCCACAGAGTAAAACAAGTTTATTACACAAGTAAAACAATGAGACTGGCTACTCCAGAGGCAGAGCAGCAGTGTGGACTGCTGATTGTCAATGTTACGGTTATTTCTTCATTATATGTTAAACAATGGATGGATTATTCATGAGTCCCCCAGGCAATTCCTGAAGCTGAGTGTCCCTCCCCACCCCCCACCAGCCCACCCCGTCCTTCTTAGACCACACAGGGAAACTCCTGATGTTGCCTGGACATTTGTTAACTGTCTTGGTGCTGGAAGGAGTGTCTTTTAGCATGTTAATGCATTGTAATTAGAGTATAATGAACACTGAGGACAAACTGAGGTCACTTCAGCCACTGTCTTGGTTTTGGAGGGCTTCGGCCAGTTTCTTTACTGTAAGATTTATCAGCAAGGTCTTTATCACCTGTATCTTGTGCAGACCTCCTATCTCATCCTGTGACTAACTTACTGCCTTAACTTACTAGGAATCCAGCCCGGCAGGTCTCAGTCTTATTCTCCCTAGCCCCTATTCAAGATGCAGTCGTTCCAGTTCCAAAGTCTCTGACACACAAAAAAAGTAGTAAAGTATTTATGAGCACGATTATATTGCCAAATAAAAAATAAAATATCATAATGACAACTATCAATTTTACCTGTCATCTTGACTAGACCACAGTCTCATCTACTGAATCACACACGAGCTTAGGTGTTGCTCCCGTGGCAGAACACAGGTGTTAGGAGAGCCTGCCATTATGTTTTCCACAGTCATGAAGAGTGTTCTAGATATTCGAGGTGGGGCTGATTCAATCAGAGCATAACAGAAGACGATGGGGCTCCGTGGTGGATGGTAGATGCAGGTCTTCCCAGGAATTCCAGCTTGTCTTTCCTGAGGGCCAGCAGTATTGACCTGAGGCTGCCTAGCCAGACCCTACAATTACTGTTACCCGGAGTTCACATCCTCAGCTCTCCTCAAAGTCACGGGTGAGAGTCCAAACTCTGCGACAGTGTGAGAAGCACAAGTTCAGCTCTACATCAGTATCCCATTGGAGAAAACTAGTATTATTCCCTTCATGACTAGAGTCCACTTCATTTCCCAAATGCCTCCATGCACAGAAGACAACAGAAGTGTCCAGGCAATAGGGAGTGAGAAAGTCCCCTTAGCCTACCCAGGTTCTGCAGACCCGAGGCCTGGGATTTTGACTACAGAAAACACATAGTCTGTTTTTAAGGCAGCAAAGAAGAAAGGGAACTGCGAGAATCAAGTCTACAGAGAAGGAAAATGGATTAGCAGAAAGAGAGTCAACTGAATCAGTCTGAGTCAGATGTGCACAGTTTTACAAGACGAGGGGGGAAAGCTGTGAAAACCATCAGGTTTCAAGGACCCCGACCCTGGGCGAGCCTCTCTCTTGGCTTCCATCAGAATTCAAAGCCTGTTCTAATCAGAGATTCCCATGGAGGTCTCTGCCCTGAGTCTAACTGGAAAAAACTCTCCAGGTTTCTCTAGGATTCCTCAGGACTCTCATCCCGTTGACCACGAAAGGATTATTTCTGCCCCCAAAGTGACACCCTGGCTTCTGTGGAGGTGAGGGTGTGTCTTCCTGTTACAGAAACAAAGAAACAAAAAGGACAAAAAAAAATTGCATTTACAGACATCACATGTTAGTACAGATTGTAAATCTGGAGACGTTCCCTGGGGAAATTTGACAATGAGGCAGCCGCAGACCATGACAGGAAGCCAGGCCTTAGCAGCACTGGTTCCTGCCCCGGAAACAGCCCCGAGCACAGTGTCCGGGCGCCCCCTGGTGGTCACGGGGAACCCTGCAGGGAGGTTTGTGTCCCGGGCGCCCCCTGGTGGCCCCGCGCGCCCCTGCAGGGAGGTTTGTGTCTGGGCTCACACTGACCTCGCCTCACTGTGTCCCTAGTACAGTAATACACGGCCGTGTCCTCGGTTTTCAGGCTGTTCATTTGCAGATACAGCGAGTTCTTGGCGTTGTCTCTGGAGATGGTGAATCGGCCCTTCACGGAGTCAGCGTAGTGTATGTAACTACTAGCACTACTAATATATGAGACCCACTCCAGCCCCTTCCCTGGAGCCTGGCGGACCCAGTGCATGGTATAATCACCAAAGGTGAATCCAGAGGCTGCACAGGAGAGTCTCAGGGAAGCCCCAGGCTTTACCAAGCCTCCCCCAGACTCCACCAGCTGCACCTCACACTGGACACCTGCAAACAAAGAGAAAGCCTGGTCAGAAATTGCCACGCAAATCCACTGTTTCTCACACTCGTATCCAAACATGCTCAATCTTCCTAGTTTTCCACGAATCACCTTCTAAAATAGCAACAAGGAAAACCCAGCTCAGCCCCAACTCCATGGTGGGTCCTCAGGGCTGGTCACCAAGTGGAAGTGCCTTGGAATCCCAAGGCTAAGGCTCCTCTCTCAGAGCTACAGGACCAGGGTTGGGTCGGTTTTCATCAGTAGAGGGAGGGCCCTATTTGCATGTCTCATACTATATAGCAAGCTCTAGGGTGGGACGCTTGAGGAGTAGGCTGTACCTAGATAATAAGACGGTGCCCTGCAGAAGTTTGCTGATAATGATGGAATTTGGAAAATATGCTGTCTTATTATTAAATCGTGCTGTGATAAACACTTTGCCCTGATCACCCTATTTCATCTTTAAATATTTGTGTAAATTATGTCCTGTTGGAGTCAATATTTTCTCCATTTGCAGATGTGGAAGTGAACCCACAAGTGGAGGGGGCTCTGTGTGCATCTAGGAGCTCATGTCTGGGATGAATGAATCTCCGTATCTGGCCCTGTGCTCCTCGCCACTAGCTCTGACTGCTCCCTAAGCCAACTTCAGGGCAAAGCTGGATGTGCCCGGTGTGGTTTTCAGAACCCACTTTCTGTAATAAAAGCATGTGTGATGTCGCCGCACTCCAGCACTCTCCTGAAAATATGGAGAGATCGAGGGATCAGGCACATTCATTTTCAGGTACTTCTGACATTTAATGTATTTTTCTATCTTGCTATTACTCTTTTCTTGTGTGAGTTTCCATTTGTTTGCTTGTCATACATTTTATGTGACTTAATTGAAAGATAATACATTTCACATATTTAAAATGTACAATGAATAAACGTGATGTGACTGTCATCATTATCAAGAAAGTGGACAAGTGAATTCTTCTCAACATTTCCTCTTGGTCTGCTGTATTCCTCCTCTCTCCCCTTCCCTTCTTCTGTCATTTCCCTTGGCAACAACCAATCTTCATTATATTATTTTATATAATCTTTATTTGTCAGAATTTATAAAAATGAAATAAAATAGTATATATTCTTATTTGTTTGGCTTATGTTACTCAATATAAGTACTTACATAGTTTACCATGTTGTTCTGTGTATCAGGCATTTATTTATTATAAATGATTGGTAGTATTCCAGTGAACACATTTACCATAATTTGTTTTTCTATTAAGCAGCTTAACAATATTTGCATTCTTTTGTTATTCTGGGTCTTACCAAAAAAATCTGCAACTTAGTTTTCAAATGTACGTAGATGAAGAATATATTTTACTTATTTTTTACAATAACGTCAACAATAACAGATAAACAGAGAAGATAGGATTTTGCAAATTTTAAAAATACTTTAAATACTTGAAGTTTTAAGAAAAACATCAAATCTGAAATCCAGGGCAAAGCAAGTTCTTGTATGCAGTAACAAGGCCAGGGTATGGGTCGAACTGGGGCAGAGTCTGGCATATAAAATGTGGGCTACTACAAGATGAAAACACACATATATATTGGATTGCTTGAAGTCAAGTGTGGTAAATCTATTGTGTGAATTTCTCAGGGACCACATACTGAGGAGCTTTCCTATCCTCTTGAATCACTTTTCCCAATAATGTGGAGAGTCCCAAAAATCTTTCTCTGCCAATGTGTCTGTCTGAGAGAGAGAAAAGAACCCACACTCTGAAATACGTTTGGACCTACCTCCTTTATCCCCTTTGCAGAACTAAGAAATTACTCTGCAGGGGCAAGCCACCAAAACCAGAATCTTACGGGTGCTCGGGCAATCCCTTAGGAAATGAGATGGGAAAAGAGGTCTTCACCTAAGTTCCTTCGAGAACTACCTCCCCTCTCTTTCTTATTGAATCAGAGCCTTAATCTATGAGTCAGGTCAGCAAATCTGGAAGGTGATGACATCAAAATAGAACACTGGAGCTGCGGGAGGGAACAACTGGGGAAAACAAGAGGACTCCACTGCAGGGGAAAGGGCAAGAAGACATAGATGGACATCTCATCTGGAGGAAGTTCAGAAACACTGGAAAGAATTTTCCTTTCCAGACTCAGGATCACAATATGGACCCATGAAAGGTCAGAAAATATCCCTTTATTCTATTGCCTTCAACTAATTTTACAATTGTCAGTTGAATATAACATCTTAACCCCCCTGAGGGAGCTGAAGGAGATTCTCTGGAGGAGGGAACAGGGGAAGAGACAAAGCCAAGCAGGAAAGAAAAACAAGGTCTCACTGGAGGATCTGAAGTCTCTGGTGGACCCAGAAGAACAGACTTCAACTCGGATGGCCTGGCAAAGATAAGCTGTGGTCAGATACAGCAGAAAATGGATAAAATGAAATAATAAGCCAATATCAACTGTCCAACCTAACTTGTCTGGTGATCAACAATTATTACCTATATTAATGAGAAATACTAAAGTGACAATAAATAAATGTTCAGAATGAGATTTCTAAATGATACAGATATTAGAAATATCTAATTAAATAAGATATGTAAAGTAACTATAATTCTTATGTAAAAATCTCTTAAAGAAACTATGAACATAATGCAGGACTAGATAGGGAACTGAGAGATATAAATATTAAGAAAGAATCAAATGGAAATGCCTAGGAAACCAAAAGAAGTGCAGGATAAATATTGAGCAAGCTTTGGGCACACCCCTCCATGGAGCTGGCTCAGCTTTTAAATGAAACCATGCGCTTAAATTGTCTCTAGAAATTTCACAAAGTGAATTGCAAAGGAAAGGAGAGTGAAGAAACTAAACATTAATACCAGAAAGTATAGTATATGTATATTTTAATTCTGAAGAGGAGAAATTGTAGATACAGAGAACATATTTGAAAAAGGAGTGGCTAAGAATGTTCCCAATTTTGTGAAAGACACTGAAGTACAGATTGGAGAATCACAGAGAACCCCAAGCAGATTAAACACAGACACAGACACACACACCACACATACACCATTGACAGCATAGTTACAAGAAAAAGCTCACACATCACACACCACGCATACATTTCCTCTACTTTATTCTTTTTACTTAGCTGTTTTAAAATTATTTGCATTTATAGTATTAAGTAGAAGTCTAAAATTAAAATATATTATTCTTTGCATAAGTCTGTCTATACTTACCATGACCAAATACACAGTTTGGTGCAAATGAATGTAACTATTTTGTTAGGAATTTCACTATTTCAATAAAAATGTTATTTATTCCTGGCTCTGTGTTGAATCATCCATAATGTATGCACATAAAATCTTTTTTAATTAAAGAATTTTTAAGTTGACAGATAATGATTGTTTATGTTTATGGGGTACAGTGTGATATTTCAATACATATGTGCAATGTGGTTTGACCAAATCAGAACAACGAGCTAATTCATTAGCTCAGACATTAACATTTCTTTGCTTAGTAGCATACAAAATTCTCTTTTCTGGCTACTTATACGCATAAAATGTACAATATATTGTTAACTGTATTCACCCTTCTGTGCTGTAGGACACTAGAGCGTATCCCACCTGTCTGCCTGTAATCGTGCATTTGTTAACAAACCACTTCTTATCTCTCAGTCTCCTCCCATTCCTAGCATCTCATAACCACTACTCTACTATTTACTTCTAGAAGATGAACTTTCTTAAACTTCCACATAACATTGAGAAAATGAGGTATTTATTTTTCTGTGTCTGGCTTGTTTCACTCAACACAACAGTGCCCAGTTCCATCCATGTTGCTTCAAATAGCAGAATTTCATTTTTAAGGCTGAATAATATTCCATTGTGTAAATATACCCCATTTTATTTATCCATTCATGTGTTGATGGACACACACGTTGATTTCATATCGTAGCTATTGTGTTTAGGGCTGCAATAAACATGGGTCTACACATGTCTCTTCAATATTAGTTTTTTTCTTTTAATTATTTGAAAAGCATATATACACTCAGCTGTTGTATTGCTGATTTATATGGTAGTTGTCTTTTTTTCCCATGATGGCTGTATTAATTTACATTTCCACGAGTGGTCTATAAAAGTGTTCATTTCTATGCAGCCTGGCCAGCTTTTGTTTTCCTTATTTTGTCTTTCTAGTAACAGACATTCCAGCAAAGATTAAGGAAAAGGTAGCTTATTGTGAATTTGCGTTTTCCTGATATTAGTTATTTCTAGCAATTTCTCTATCTATCTATCTATCTATCTATCTATCTATCTATCTATCCTTTGCATGCCTTCCTCTGAGAGATGTTTATCCATGTTATTCACCCATTATTAATCATATTGTTATTTGCAATTCAGTTGAGTTTATGTGCTTGATAGTAATCCCTTGTCATATGAATAGTTTTCAATATTGTCTATCATTTGTGGTTCTCTCCTCATTCAACTGTTTCCTTTACTGTGCTGGAGGTAAACTTCCTTGATAGAACCAGGACAGGTGGGCTGAGGTGCTTCAGGACATTGGAGGGGAAGAGATGGACCCAATATCCAGAACCACGTGAGCGTTTACTCACCATGTGGTTTGTTTTCTGAGTTTATGGTATGAACAGATGCAAAAGAGTTTGTCACGGCCTTCTGTCGGGTTAAGCATTTTAAGGGAGAATGATACATCTTATTAGTCAAATAAACGAAAATATCATAAATGTGTATATGTACTTGTGAGTGGGGGTCGCTCAGCAGTGTGTGTTCATCCCCTGAAAAGAGAAAATTATGTCTCCTGTGAAAAGAATACATAGCTTTTGACATATGTGGTTATTATTGATGACAACTGAGCCTGGATACTAAATCTTGTTATAATGCTAGTGGGAAGATTCAACAGAAGAAAGAATGTCATAGCAACAAAAAGTGAAGCATCAAAGATTTAAATGAAATGACTTTGAATATTACTAGTAATGAACACCCCAGGAAAAATCAATTACTAAAACCAGAAGAATAATTCATGACCATCCATGGGATTTATGCTGAGAAAATATAAAATTTCCATTCAATGGCTCATCACCACCCTCAGAAAATGGTTCAGAGAACAAACTAAGAACAGAGTGTGACCTTACATCAAGTGGAGGCCAAACATTTTGGAGAGAGAGAGCCTGTGTTGGAATTGTGAGAAGTGGAAACCTGAACTCTGCAGAGAAGCAGCAGCCATCAAAGACAGTGCTGAGTCCACTTGAGTTTAGTGGTGAATACAGTAAGGATGGGTTTCTCTGCCCTCATTCAGTTTTTGCTCCCAGTATGCTCTTGGAAGCTCAGTTGTGAACATTTGGAATCTACCTAAATCCCAATCATGAAAAGCAATTTTTCAGTGAAGAAAGAGGTAACATTTTGGTGGCAATTAAATTTAGGTTATAAATATTAGATTTTGAAACCTCAATGTCACTCTCTAGTAATTTATATCATAAAATACTCAGCCTTATCAATGGAGTCCTCTTATCCTATCAGGGATGAGTGTCCATGTGGACACGAGGTGCAGTCATGGAGGCCGAGGAGACGGTCTGTTCAGGCTTTCCTGGTCCTTCAGAGGAGAAGCGCAGTCTCGTCTCCTCCCTTAGTCCTACCAATTTTCATATGTGTGTGTGGCCCTTGAGAATGTCATTTCCATGTCTCAACATAATAGGAGTCAAATGGGGCATGAAGCTGATATGCTGGGCGTATCAGTGTAGAATTGGGCAAAGAAAATACCTGCACACATGAACTGTTGCATTATCCAGGCCTGGAGCCTCTAACATCTAGGCTTTGCATTTCATCAGCGATTTTCTGTGTTGTTTAGTCGGTTCATATGTTCTTTTTAACTTTCTACTGAAATGGACTTATGTAATAATCTAGAGGCACAAAGATTAATGAATAACTTGTTTGGAAATTTACTCAGGTTCCAGGTGGGGTCATAATTTGTGGTGATAGTGAGACAGGGAGAAGCATGACTGGAAACTATGTGCACATAAATGCTTCATGTTAATAGGGAAGACCTTGGACACACAAGAGATTTAGACAGTGCCACTGAGAACCTCGACCTAATATTATTTCTTATGACTCGCACATCAATGGTAAAACTCTAGGTTAATGACTAAAACTGCTGTTACTAATGTAAGATTTCCTTTAGAACACAGTCCTCTATCTGATATAAAATCATCCCAGATGGCAAAAGTGATTGTATTTATTAGAACTTTCTAATTTGTCAAACTAGGAAAGAAACACCTTTGGACACGGTGCATGGCTTTGGGGTGCTTTGTAAACAAAAGAGCATCTCATATGTTCAGGAAAACCTGGCAAAATGGGCAAGTTAGGGAACTCTTAGAGGCACTCCTGTATCCCAGATTCCGGGCAAGTATAAAGGTGGAAGTCAGTGCAAAAAGAGGTAACACTAAAGCTAAGAAAACTGCCACACCGTATCATATCCTCAGAAGAGAAAACTGCTGAGACAGCCACAGATGTTATCAAAAACATCAATGCCTAGGCTCTGATCTTCAACACGAATGAATGAAAAAACATCATTATCAACTTTGCTTAATTTGTGCCAGATTATTTCAAATGAATACGTGTTGCATTTCAACTCTACAGTTTATAGACAAACTGGTTGTCAGATTAAATAAACAAATTGAGGAAATAGCAAAGGTTAATTCTTGATGAGGTGTGACCAGCTAGCCACAAATTCCTGGGAGAACCCTAACATAGGGACCTAGACAAAAACCAAGCCACAGGGCCCTTTGGACACAGTTAGGTCAACTTTCCTCAATTTCTACCCTTACTGGGATGTGAATGTATTTTATTTATCATCTATCTGTTCTCCGTGTCTTGAAATAATTCCTTGAGAAAAGGCTACAGCCCTTTCAGATGATTAAAAACTTTTGTATTTTGTATTTTTAGCCTCTAACCTGCCAGGTTTTGCATGAACTGAGTGAAGCACACCTATGGAAGGAACTATTATAAAGTGATTCTGTGATGCACGACTGATGCTAAAGCACGGCATTGTTATAACTTCCCATAATCTTCCACATAAGTTTAGAAGAATTATATTCTTACATTTAAATTATCATAAGTTTAATAAACCCTGGAACTCCCTTGGACAAATGTACTCCTACTAGCACTGTGGCATTATGGTCCTCTGCCCCAAGGATGTTTCTGTTATTGTCCTATGACTTGGTAGCTGGAAAAAACACATTTAGAGGTTTTACCTCCAATACTGGCCTGTGGTCCTGAGGAGATGGCCTAACCCAAGGAGAGGGAGGCTCCAGGTCGTGTGGACTCACATGAGGTGCCCGCTTCTGCCCATCCTGCAGCCACTCCCAGAAGCCTTCAGGAGACAGGGGTGCGGATGGTCCTTTGAGACGATCAAATGAGATCTGGAACTGAAGAAAAAGATAATGATCTGGGATAAATTTTTTAAAATTAAAATAAAAAATTTTAAATTCACAAATTATGGTTGTTCATATTTACAAGGTAAGAAGCAATGTTAAGACTTGTGAATACAATATGGAATAACTAAGATAATTAAGAAATGATTAAGATAATTATCATTCATCATCTCAAATTCTTGTCATTTATTGTGACAACCACATTTGAAATTACCATCATTTAACAGTAGTTAAATGAAGAAATATAAATCAATTGATATAATTAAAAATAACCAAAATCAATTATGAAATGCACAAATAATTTACATTTAGCTCATCATTAAGTTTGATTCTTTAGGCCATATTTTTAGAATTAATTTATTGTATTGTATATTATGAATTCCTACACATGTATGCATATGTCTGTGTATTTATACATTTTTCTTTCTTTCTTTCTTTCTTTCTTTCTTTCTTTCTTTCTTTCTTTCTTTCTTTCTTTCTTTTTTTTTTTTTGAGATCGAATCTTGCTTTGCCGCCCAGGCTGGAGTGCGGTGGTGTCATTTTAACTCACTGCAATCTCTGCCTTCCGTGTTCAAGTGATTCTCCTGCTTCAGCTTACCGAGTAGCTGGGATTGAAGGCGCGCGCCAATACGCCCAGATAAATTTTGCATTTTTAGTAGAGACGGAGTTTCACTATGTTGCCCAGGCGGGTCTCGAACTCCTGGCCTCAAGTGATTCGCCGCCCCACAGCCAGGCTTCCAAGGTGCTGGGATTACACGCGTGAGCCACCGCGCCTGGCCTATACATCTTTCTATGGTTGTAAATTTGTGTCCCTATAGCTTTGTAGCTGCTGATGTCAACAAATGTTAATAAAACTCTGGAATAATCCGTGCAAATAATTAGGAATGTTTACTTCATTAAAGTGTATTCGTGTATATATATAATTTTTAAATTACTAAAATTTAAATACTAGCAATAATAAATTCATAATAAACACAAGTAATAAAATGTCACAGCCTAGAATTCTTCAGAGTCCGGCAAACACAAACCTGACTTTTCCAGCTGATGAGAAAGGAAACCTCCCCCTGCACCTGCTCCTGGGACCTGTCCCGTCCTCAGTGGGTCCCGAGCGCCCCCTGGTGGCCCCGCGCGCCCCTGCAGGGAGATTTGTGTCTGGGCTCACACTGACCTCCCCTCATTGTGTGTCCAGTACAGTAATACACGGCCGTGTCCTCTATTTTCAGGCTGTTAATTTGCAGATAAAGCGTGTTCTTGGCGTTGTCTCTGGAGATGGTGAATCGGCCCTTCACGGAATCCATGAGGAATGTGGTACCCCCATTAGGATTAATTTGTCCAACCCACTCCAGCCCCTTTCCTGGAGCCTGACGGACCCACTCCATGTAGTCGTCACTGAAGGTGAATGCAGAGGCTGCACCGGAGAGTCTCAGGGACCCCCCAGGCTGAACCAAGCCTCCCCCAGACTCCACCAGCTGCACCTCACACTGGACACCTGCGAACACAGAGACACCCTGGTTAGAAACTGCCACCCATAGCCACTGTTTCTCTCACTCATGTCCCCTCACACTCAGTGTCTCTAGTTCACCATGAATTACCTTTGAAAATAGCAACAAGGAAAACCCAGCTCTGCCCGAACTCCATGGCTGGTCTTCTGTGTTCAGTGCTGGTCACCAAGTGGAAACTCCTGGGAATCTCAGGCTGGGGCTCCTCTCCCAGAGCTGCAGGGTCAGGGCTGGGCTGGTTTTCATCAGCAGAGGGAAGACGGTATTTGCATGTCTCCTACTATATGGCAAGCACTGGGGTGGGACGCCTGAGAAGATGGTCCCCAGATGAGATGACTGTGCCTTGCAGGAGTTTGGTGACAATGATGGTATTTGGAAAATATGCTGTCTCATTATAAAATTATGCTGTGATAAACACTATGAAATGATCACCCTATTTTATTTGTACATACTTGTGTAAATTATGTTTTGTCAGAGCCAATGGTTTCTCCATGTACAAATGCTAAGTATGTATCTAAGAGCTCATGTCTGGGATGAGTAAGCCCCGATACCTGAGCCTGTGCTCCTCATCACTGGCCCCAATTACTCCCTGAAGCAGCTCCAGGACAGAGGCGGACCTGCCTAGTGTGGTTTGTGGAACCCGTTTCCTGTATTGGAAACATGTGTGATTTTGCTGCATTCTAGAGTTTACCTAAAATATGGTGAGAACTACGGTTCAGGTAGAGAAATTCTTAAGTATTTCTGAAATTTAATATACATTTTTTTCTATATTTCTGTCACTCCTTCTTTATCTAAGTTTCCATTTGTTGCTTGTAATAAATTTTATGTTTCCATTTGGAGATAATAAACTTTCACATATTTAAAGTCTACAGTTGATAAACGTGATGTAACCTTTATCATTATCAAGGTGGACAAGAGAATTCTCAGCATTTCCTTGTTTTCTTCTATATTCTTACTCCTTTCCCTTTCTTTTTTCTTCTACCATTTCCCTGGCAACTACTGATCTTTATATTGCTGCAGATTCATTTTAATTTATCATAATTTATAAAAATGAACTAACATAGTATATATTCTTATTTGTTTGGCTTATTTTAGCTTGCATAAATAATTAGATATTTTGCTTTGTAGTTGTGTATTTCAGGCACTTATTACAAATGCTGGGTAGTATTCTAGCAAACAAAATTTATCATAATTTGTTTTTTATTAAGCAGCTGAACAACATTTGAATTTTTTATTATTCTGGGTCTTAAAAATCTGCTGTTAAGCTTGGAAACGTACTTACAAAATGAATATATTTTTCATATTTTTTTAAAAACTGCATCAACAATAACAGATAAACATGGAAGATGAAATTTTGCAAATGTTCTTTAATACTACTGATAAGTATTAAACAGAAGTAATATTCTGATAAGTTTCAAAACATACAATAAATCTGAAATTTAGGAAGAAGCAAGTTCTTGTAGAAAGTAATAAAGCTAGAGTATGAAATTATCTAAGGCAGAGTCTGGAATATAGGCTATTCCAAGAAAAAATACAAATATATGTTGGATGGTTTGAAATATAGTGTGGCAAGTGTTTTGTAGTGTAAAATTTTAAGGGACCACATACTAAAAAGCTAACCTATCCTCTTGAAATCCTTTCAACAAGAAAGGGAACGGTCACAAAAATCTTCCTTTCTCGAAATGTCTGTTTGGGAGAAAAGAAGAGCCCACAATTCTAAAATGTATTCAGACCCAACTCCCTTATTTCCACTACAGAACTAAGAATTTATTCTGCAAAGGCAAGCCACTGAAACAAGAATCCTAGGGGCACTAGTTCAACCCCTCAGGAATTGAGATGGGAACAGACGTCCCCACCAAAGGTCTATTGAGAAGCAGCTCCCCTCTTTTTCTTATGGAATCAGAGCCTTAGTCTGCAGGGCAAGGCAGCATGTCTGGAAGGTGATGGCACCGATGGAGAACACTGGAGCTGTGGGAGGGAACACCCGGGGAAAACAGGAGGACTCTACCCCAGGGGAAGGGGCAAGAACACACAGACCAGCATCTCATCTGGAGGAGGGTCAGAAACACTTAGAAGTTCACGCCCAGACTCCAGGTCACAATGCCTTCCTAGGAATATGGACCAAGGAATATGGTTCTGGGAATATGGACCCTTTAGTCTAATTTAGAAATTGTCAGTAAATAAAACACTGGAATGCACCCGAGGGAGCTGAAGAAGATTCTCTGGAGGATGGAACAAGGTGAAGAGACAAAGTCAGGCAGAAAAGACAAAGAAGGTATCATTGGAGGATCTGTAGTCTCTGGTAGGCATAGAGGGACAGACTTCAATTCGTTTTTGAAACCTTTATATCGGCCTTTAGTAATTCTTATGATAAAATGGTTGGCCTCATCAATGGCGTCTTATTTTCCCTATCAGGGATGAGGGTCCATGTGGGCACATGGTGCAGTTCTAGTCATGGGGGCAGGGGAGATGGTCTGTTGAGGTGTTCCTGGTCCTGCAGAGGAGAATTGCAGAAATGTCTCTGCCCCTTTTCCCACCAATATATAATATATGTGTGTGACCCTTGGGAATGTTGTCACCATGTCACTGCATGATGGGAGTCCCCTGGGGGTGAAGCTGACTTTGTGGATTTCCATCAGTGTGGAAAACTGAGAAAGAAACTGCCTGGGCACATGAGCTGTCGAATTATTCAATCCTGGAGCCGCTCATATCCAGGCTTCCTGTTTCATCAGGTTGTGATTTTCCTCATTGTTTGGTCAGCCTAGGTTGTCTTTCTTCACTCTCTACTAAAATAGCCACACATAATAATCCAGAGGCATTGAGATAAATCAGCAAGTAATTGGATAACTAGAATGAGCCCCAAGTGATGTCAGTTACTGTGTAGTTAATAATGTAGACAGGAGACCTGGCTGGATACTAAGAGTGTGTTCACATCTGTTTTATCTAGACTAGCAAAATGGATATGTTGAAAAATGGCATCTTTAAATATAAAACATAAAACTTCTAATAAAATATGGAGACTCTCTTGGCCAAGAGTTATCCCACTAGCACTATGGCACTCTTGTCCCTCCCTCAGGACACATCAGTTACTATCCTATGACTGGGAATCTGTAGGATTCATACATTGAAAAATATTACCCTCATGGTTCACCTCTGTCCTATTCCATGTATGTGTTACACAATATTGAAAGTAATTTTTGTATTATACTCACTCCAATCACCAAGAGTTTAAGGTTGCCTTTTTATGTCATCTTTTACCAGTGCTTTATAATCTTCAATCATGGCATTATATATGCTGGAAGAAACATCAGGAAAAAATTCTGCTGTTGAAACATTGGAATAAATCTTATCAGGCACTATTGACAAAAACACTGCAGAAAAAAATTCAGGGAATCAATTCTTGTGTGATATTTCGCAACTAAAGACTCAGATCAGACCAGATATGGTGGCTCATGCCTATAATTCCACCACTTTGAGAAGCAAAATTAGGGTAATCACATGAGACCAGGAGATCGAGACCAGCCTGACAACATAGAGAGACCCCATTTCTATGAAATAATTTTTAAAATCAGCTGGGTGTGGTGGTGCACCCCTCTAGTCCTTGCTACTCAGGAAGCTGAGACAGAAGGATTTTGTGAGCCAGGAGTTCAAGGTTACATTGACCTATGATTGTGCCATTGCGCTCCAACCTGTGCAAGAGAGCCTATCTCTAATTGTAATAATATTAAGAATTTTACACAATTGTAAGGCACTTCAAATAGAAGATACTAAACTAAATATTCTCAGGAATCCTCTGGCACTTCTGATGTTTTGGAGCAGAGAGCTCACCTAAGACATTCAGAATAAGTGGATGATTTTAGATAGTGAAAAGTCTCCACACAAGACATTAGGACAGGACCCTTGTGTAATCCCCTGCCTGTACCTTTCACCTCTTTCTCCTGATTTTCCTCATCCGTTTCATTATTAATTGCTTATTCTTATAAGCAGTCTTCTCATTTTTTGTAGATCTGTTGTTGTCCACCCATATTAGACACTGGTCTTTCTTTATTCATGATTTTTATAGTTGCTGTATAGAATAAGTCATCTGACTATTGTTTTGAGTCTGACTGCTGATAACTTAAGGCCGCTTCCTCCATCTTCTCCTTTCTTTCCCATGAGGTGAATAATCTAGTTAGGAATCACAGGAACTCCCCCATTTGACGCCATTGGAGGTTCAAGCCCCACAGACTCCTTTCCTGAGTGAGAACCCTCACGCCGCCTCCACCACCAAACCACTATAGAAACCCTGAGTCAGTCTCCTTTCTTGCTCTATTGAGCCATTTTGGACATTCCTAACAGATGAGCACTAATCTCCGCAGACAACTCCTGAGGTCATTAACCTTTCCATATTCATAAGCGGGAGTGTGCGGCACCCACAGATGTGACATCCACACGGCATTTTAGTTGAGATCTCTTGGCCTTTGCATTGTTTGAACTAGGACTGATGCTCTGAGCTTGGTGCCATGATTCCTCACCACAGGATGCCCCTGTTCCCTGAACCAACCCCAGGACAGAACTGGACATGCCTGGAGTGGTTGATTAACCTGTTATGTAATGAAATCATGAAATCACTGTATTCTAGCATTTCCTTAAAAATATAGGTAGGCATAGGGTTGATTCACATGTGTATTCCGGGTTCTTTGATTTCATATATATATATATATTTAATTAAATCTTTAATTCTGTGTTGAGAAATTTAAAATTTCTTCAGTTTGGTGAGTGAAGTCCTTATGCCATTGTTCTGTGATTTTCCTTTCTATTTCTCTTATGTTTTATTCATCTCTGTCTAATTCATTTTCTACCAAATTATATGTGTTTAAATTTGTAATATTTTAATGAGGTGACATTAGCAAATAGTAGCCATCCTGTATCGTGTACGGTTTGGCAAATAGTGACATAACCATTACGTTTCTCAATATAGAAAAAAAAATCAACCACCCTCAAAATTTCTTCCTGTTTTCCTATAACTCCCGCTTCCTCCACCTTCCCTTCTCACACCACATCCAGAGTCAACTGCTGGTTTTCTTTATGTAACATTAGATTAGTATTCATTTTATAGAATTTATAAAAGTGGAATAGTATATATGGACTTGTATTTGTTTGTCCTTTTTCACTCATCATATGTACTTGTGCATTCACCCTCGCTGTTGAGCGTACCCAGCAGTACCTGATTGTAACAGTGGGTGTTTTTCCAGTGAATGAATTTACCACAATTTGTTGATTGATTAAACTGCTGATTGACATTTTGATTGCTTTCAGTATCTGCGTGTTACTTAAAAAGCTGCTACTCATTTTAGAGAAGTACACAGCTGAGAGACACAACGTTCTTATTCTTACAGCAATATGAACAGCAACTAAACTGGAAAGGCTGTACTTTTATCAATTGTCTTCAACACATAAGGTAATTGAAGTTATAGAATTCTGTGTGTGTGCATGAGTTTGTGAGTAAGAGAGAAGGAGGGAAAAAGGGAGAAAGAAGAGAAACAGATCCTACATAATTGACCATAATTTGTGAGGAGTTCAAATAAATACAGAGTCTTAATGGAAAAGGTGCATATAAGATGGAGAGGACGACTTGATGCACCTACATTTGGTTATACATTTATATAAATGCCATTTTTTAATAATACAAAGAATCATGTACATGAGAGTAAACACAGTGGCGGGTGTCCAGTGGTGAAATATGATGGTGATGCCAAACCCCATCTCCAGCCCCTTTTCCCTCTTTCACCTGCCTTGATGTGTGTCCTTCGCACCCCCTGGTGTCTTGAGCGCCTCCTGCTGTCCCTCAGGACCCTGCAGGGAGGTTTGTGTCTGGACTCACAACGTCTTCCCCTCACTGTGTCTTTTGTATAAAAACTCATGGTTGTGTACTCGTTGCTCGGTTAGCTCAGCTATCGGAAAAACTGTTTTTTCGATATGGATCTGCAGATGGTGACTGGACTCCTGAGGAGTGGGTTGGATTGTGCACTCCCTCACAACCTGTGCACCTGATTCACTCCAGTCCCTTCCCTGGGGGGCTGATGATCCAGCTACAGCAGGAAGCACTGGTTGTAATAGAGAAGCGGAGACGGCACAGGTGAGGGAGAGGGTCTGTGAGGGCCTCACCAGGCCGGGAGTGCACCGGGAATCATAGCTGTTGGCATGCACAGGTTCTGAGCAACACGTTGAAATTCACAAACATTCACTTTTTGATGAGAATGAAGAACTCCCTGTGTGGATGAGAATGACGAGCTCCCCGTGTGGATGAGAAGGAGGAGCTCAGTGTGTGGATGAGAATGAGGAGCTCCCTGTGCTGATGCGAATGAGGAGCTCCCTGTGTGGATGAGAATGAGGAGCTCAGTGTGTGGATGAGAATGAGGGGCTCCCTGTGTGGATGAGAAGGAGGAACTCACTGTGTTGCAACTTGTGCGTCCCCGAGAGCAAATAGTAGATTCAGAAGTTAGAATTAGACAAATATATGGTCACATTTTTTCTTCAAACTTTCAACCAAATAAGAAAGACAAACTGCTGACAGAAGAATGGGCATTGGATTATTACCTCTATCTATGATAATCGTGATGTTCAGAATCAGATTGTCCTGTGATAGCCTAAAGTATGTCGTAATCCTGAATCCACAATTAGACCTGAGCAGCAATCATCAGCAGTGGAGGTCTCCTCACATGAGGAAAGATCTGACTCTGCAAAGCTGCACACGGAGGTCCCTGTAGGCCCTTAGTTGTACAGGAACAGCTCCTCCCTCAGACTCAGAGTGAGGACAGGTTGCTCTTTATCCAGGGGAGGTGAGGGTTAGTGTGTGGAAAGAAGCAAACTCACTCTAATCAATATCTCTGTACTTGGACAGAAACCAAAGTTTACAAGAAATTATGAACGTGGTGTAAAGTAGGAAATTACAATTGTTTGCAGGCTGCACGCTTGCTTCTCCATGTCATCTAAGAGAATCAAGGAAAATCAGGTTTTCTTATGTACATATCCATGAACGGTGTTTCCACCCTAAGAACACATCTCCAATACCTCCAGCATCAGGGAGCACCTGGACCAGTCACCCAGCACAGCTATCTGGCATCATCACTCAGGTTTTGACAAAGAGACACGTGGAGCTCCTCCCAAACAGTGGCTGTGACAGTGAAGATGCGAAGGTGTGGCTGCTGCTGGGCACATGGGGGATTCCTGATGGGAAACTATGCTCCAGGAGGAACCAATGACCTTGATGGAATTAGCTTGGACCACAGGGTTGCTGGGAAGCTCCATCAGAATCCCATCCTTCTCCAGCACTGGTTGTGAGATTGGCGTAGTGGGCTGACAGTGTCTACAGCCTCACCCGGCCTCCTGTGCAATTTTCTCCTCTTGCCTCTCCCACAGACTCCATCACCTGCACCTCACACTAGACACCTACAAACATAGGGACATTTCGGTCAGAAACTGCCACATATAATCACTGTTTTTTCACTCACATGCACTCACACTCAATATCCCTAGTTCTCCATTTTTTGCTTTTTAAAATAGTAACAAGAAAACCCAGCTCAGCCCTAACTCTATGGTGAGCCACGTGTGTTCAGAGCTGATCATCAAATCGAAACTCCAGGTAATGCTGGACTGGGGCTCTTCTCCCAGAGCTGTAGGGTCAGGGCTCTACTGGTTGTCATCAGGAGAGGGAGGGCCCTATTTTCACTTCCCCTCCTCTGTAGCAAATGCTGAGGTGGGACGCCTGAGGAGAGAGCAGAGCCCAGGGCAGATGTGAGACTCCTGGGGGAGTTTAATGTTGATGGCAGCATTTGGAAAACGTAATTTCTTGTTATGTGATTTTCTCATTAAAGTTACTAACAATTATTATTTTATTTCTCTTTTACATATTTGAAAAAATAGAAATATAACTACACTTATGAAACTTTAAGACATATAAGAGGAGAAATAGAAAACAATAAAAAACTGAGGAGACTTCAACACCTCACCCTCAATAATGTATAGAACATCCAGAGAAACATTCTTAGGAAGCCCGTGGACTCAAGCACTGTTGAACAAACTGACCTAATAGACATCTACAGAACATTCCAACCAACAGCAGTGTAACATGCATGCTTCCTAAGCACACTATAAATATTCTTCATGATGGGTTATATGTTAGATAAAAATGACTCTCAGCATTTAAAAAAGTAATTCCAATGATTCTCTAACTTTAAAAAAAATTCGTGAGGTGCCCACCTTCTAAACTCTTTCCAAGAGTCTCCAATCAGTGTATTACCAGTAATAGACAAAGGCAAAAGAAGAAAATCAAACTTCTGACAATTCTTAGTATATATAAATAAAGTACTCCAAAATCATAGTCAACTAAGTTCTATAAGACTTTAAAAGGATTCTGCACTACGACAAGCTCAAAGTTATTCTTGAGATGCACTGATCATTCAACATCTTCAAATCAATAAATTTGATGCATTAAATTAAGAGGATAAAGGAAAAGAATCACCTTCTCACCAGACACAGAAAATAACATTTAAAACATTCAAGATTTCGTAATACAACCTCAAAAAAGTAGGAAAACAAGGATATAACCTGCATATAATAAAAGTCATATGTAAAGCCATATTTTTATCATACAGAAGAGTGAAAGGTTAAAATAAACCTTTGTAAAAATAAACCTTTTTTTTTAACAAAGGTAAAAATAAACCTTTGTAAAAAAGCAAAATAAACGTGATGACATCTTACTTCCAGATTTCAAAAGTAATAACAAAAGTAGAATAATGAAAACAGGATGGCATTGGCATAAATATGTAGAAAGCACTCAGAAATAAACTGATATATCAATGGCAAACTGATTTTCAGCATGAGAACCAACAGTATACAATGGACAAACCAAGTCTTTCCCTAAGAATGTGTTAGAAAAACTGGATCTACACATGCAAAGAATTAAGAACTTTAGGTTAGAATATACACAAAGTTCACTCTGAAAGGCTAAATATTCAAACATCTGGCCTGCAATTGTAAAATTTCCCCCATCCAGAAAATAATATTAACAATGATTTCCTGTATTTCACATTAAAGACACATGAAACAGAAGCAGAATTAAACAGGTAGAACTACATCAAAACAAAAAGATTCTGCAAAGCATGGAAAAAATTCCAATCTACAGCATGGGAAAATATAATTGCAAGCCATGCATCTGAAAAAGGGTTGATATCCAAAATATACATGCAACATCTGCAACTCATTAGCAAAATCATATTTGCCTGATTGGATAGCGATCAGTTTTTCACCTTAAAAAAATATTAAGAACATAGATCTCATGTTAAAGATTCTTCCCTCTGGGTAATGGTAAGTTCCATGGTACACTTGGTTAGAGTAGACTTTGTAGATACTCACTCCAACACTAATACATGTGGTGCTGTGAATTTACTTAGGACAAGTAAAACAGGTGGCCCTGATTCCATCAGAGCAGAACTGGAGAAAGTGAAATTCCGTGGTGACTGAGCAGCCTCGCCTCTCTCTGGGACCTCCAACCTACACTTATTGGTGGAGGATCTTAGGTATACCGGATATTCCCAGCCATCACCAAAACTGTCATCCTCTACGTCTCACAGAAAAGTGGCGTGTCCATCTGTAGCTTGTCAGCCCTGAATAACAGAAAGAAAGAGACTCTAAAATATAATAATATTTATTCTGGGATATGTATTGCAATTGAAATATGTATGAGTGCATTCAGATGAGTAAAGGAAGATAAAGAATTAAGGAATGGCCGGGCGTGGTGGCTCAAGCCTATAATCCCAGCACTTTGGGAGGCCGAGATGGGCAGATCACGAGGTCAGGAGATCGAGACTATCCTGGCTAACATGGTGAAACCCCGTCTCTACTAAAAAATACAAAAAACAAAACAAAACAAAACAAAACAAAACAAAAAACTAGCCAGGCGTGGTGGCAGGCACCTGTAGTCCCAGCTACTTGGGAGGCTGAGGCAGGAGAATGGCATAAACCCGGGAGGCGGAGCTTGCAGTGAGCTGAGATCTGGCCACTGCACTCCAGCCTGGGCGACAGAGTGAGACTCCATCTCAAAAAAAAAAAAAAAAAAAAACAAATGAGGAGGGTTACATCAGCTGTTTTAGACAATTATCCCGAGCTAGAAGGATCAATAACAGGGTTGACATCAGTGTAAAGTTGAACAGGCAGTTGTGGGGCAGTTATTCTTGGAGAAACAATTCTTTTAAGGTTGTAGTGGCCTCTGTGCAAAGTTGTGGTTGTGCAGAGTCTGTTGATGGTAGTTCTTGTTATCAGCAATACGTGTGTTAGAACCCTCCTTCATGGCCTTCCCCAGATTCATTCATTAGGGTTTTAACACAAGTGGCTCCATTTCAATTCTGATGCATTTCACAAACTTTCTAACACTACTTCTGAAGCAGGATGACTCTGACAGTTTGCATAGGACAGGGTTAATCCCACATCCACATCCCATTTTGATCACATAAGCGTATCCCAGTCACCACTAATGGCCAATTGCATTCCCAGATGAGTCTACACACAACACAGTGGAGGGTCCTGAGAAAATGGGGAGAGAACGAAGTTCCATTGGCCTCTTCCACGTGGCTGCAGGAGCCACAGCCTGAGCCCCAGCTGAGCTCCAAGAAAATGCCTTTACCTCTAGAATGTAGACCATGGAGACCATCTTTTTCTTTTTCAGGAAGCAGAAAACTAAAATTTAAAAGGAAGAACAAACACTACAAAGAAAGAACCAAGTCTGTGAGCAAAAGCAGCACCAGGTCAGTGCTGATACTGACTGGCTTTGGCGTCAGAAGGGTCAGACGAGAAACCTGTGAGCTTCTACCTGACCCTGGCCCAGCCTCTCTATTGGCTGCGATCAGAATCCCAAAGACTGTTCTAGTCCAGGAATCTCCCTGAGGTTTCTGTCCTGGGTCTGATTGGAGAAAACTCACCAGGCACCCCTGAGCTTCCTCAGGACTCTGATCCTGGTGAGGACTTTTCATCTCTGTAAGCAACAATCTGCATTTTGTGCATATGAAAATAGGTTATCATAATAAATAGTCGTTTAAAAATATGTAGAGATGACATTACTAAGCACAGAGTTCTGAACTCAGAGAGGTTCACTAGAGGAACTGTAGAAAGATGACGTCCTACATCCTGACAGGAAATCAGCCTCCGTGTGCACCGGCTTCCGGGTTGACTCTGATCAGTGGGTCCCGAGCGCCCCCTGCCGCTGATTTTCCCCCGCGTTCCTGCAGGGAGGTTTGTGTCTGGGCTCACACTGACCTCGCCTCACTGTGTCTCTCGCACAGTAATACACAGCCGTGTCCTCAGCTCTCAGGCTGTTCATTTGAAGATACAGTGTGTTCTTGGCGTTCTCTCTGGAGATGGTGAATCTGCCCTTCACGGAGTCTGCGTACCATGTGCTACCCCCAGTATAACTAATACCTGAGACCCACTCCAGCCCCTTCCCTGAAGCCTGGCGGACCCAGTACATGTTGTAGCCACTGAAGGTGAATCCAGAGGCTGCGCAGGAGAGTCTCAGGGACCCCCCAGGCTTTGCCAAGCCGCCCCTAGACTCCACCAGCTGCACCTCACCCTGGACACCTGCAAACAAAAAGACACCAAGGTCAGAAACGCCAAACATATCCACTGTTCCTCTCACTCATGTCTCCTCACACACAGTATTTCTACTTCACTCTCAATTACCTTTCAAAAGAGCAACCAGGAAAACCCAGCTCAGCACAAACTCCATGGTGTGTTCTGTGTTTAGTGCTGATGCCCGAACAGAAACACCTGGGAATTCTGGGGCTGGGCTCCTCTCCCAGAGCTGCAGGGTCAGGGCTGGGCTGCTTTTCATCAGAAGAGGGAGGGACCTATTTGCATGTCTCTTGCTATATAGCAAGCTCTGGGGTGGGACGGCTGAGGAGAGGGTGGTGCTCAGAGCGGATGAGAGTGTCCCGGAAAACACTGGAGTCAGTTCTCTCTCTCAGGAAATATAACTTTAGATTATGTGATTGTGCCTTGATAATCATTTAGTATTCATCGTCTTATTTAATTTTTACATACTTGTAGAATATACTTAACGCAAGTGTGAATGTCACATTTTTAGAGAAGATGATTACATGCAGAACAGAGCAGCTGTGCAGTGTGTCCAATATCACACATCTGGACAGAGTTAGCCCTATTATCCGTGCCTGTGACGCTGAACACTGGAGGAGTCGGCTCCCCTGAGACAGCGCCAGGGTGGTGTGGGACACGCCTAGAGGGGTTTTCAGGATGTCCCACCTGTCATGACAACTTTATGGAATTTTGCCGTTTGTAGTGTTTACCTGAAATATACAATCAGTGTTCACATGTGTGTATTGTCAGGAGTCTGTGATTATTCAAGTGTCAATATTTATCTCTTTCTTGTTTTTTCTCAGCCAATATATTCATTTTTGTTACTGCTTTATTAAAATCAATTAATAATGAAAACAAATTGACAGTGCAGCATTTGGGAAATGTGGGTGTATGTGTGCAGTCATTGAGTCAGCACTTCAATCATGCTGTTAGCAATTCACTTAACTTCTATTTTCTTTCTCTCACTTCTGTGTAATTTCATTTCACCACCTTGTTACTCTTACCACCCTTTACTCAGAAAATTCAGATCTTCTTCATGTTAATTTACAATAGTTGCATCTGCTACAATTCATACAAATAAAATCACATGAGAATCCTAGGACTTCGGGAGGCCGAGACGGGCGGATCACGAGGTCAGGAGATCGAGACCATCCTGGCTAACACGGTGAAACCCCGTCTCTACTAAAAATACAAAAAATTAGCCGGGCGAGGTGGAGGGCGCCTGTAGTCCCAGCTACTCGGGAGGCTGAGGCAGGAGAATGACGTGAACCCGGGAGGCGGAACTTGCAGTGAGCCGAGATTGGGCCACTGCACTCCAGCCTGGGCGACAGAACAACAATCCATCTCAAAAAAAACAAACAAACAAACAAACAAAAAAATCACTTGAGATTTACAGTGAATTTTTCAGCTTCCTTCACTCACCACAATTATTTTATAATATCCTCATGTTCTCATGTGAATGAGGCATGCCTTGATTTCAACGGCTCATTGTATTTTGCTACATTAATATTTCTCAAATTGTTTAACAATGCACCAAATAATGGATACTTGATATGTTGACTCAGTTTCTGAATTTTATTTAGAAATTAGATACTAAGGATTATAATGTAAAAATTGAGAAATTAATCTTATTCTGACCTCTTTAACAAAAACCATGAATAACTACAAAAATAAACCCTTCAACATATCTGAATTGATGTCACAGAGAAAAAAAAAAATCCCTGTATTCTGAGAAAATCGGGGCCTGCAGAGAGAACTAGGGTCCACTTATTAGAGTAACTGGGGCAGGTGCCACTCACTGCATGGTACTGAAGAAGGAAAAAGCTAACCTGGAAAGGTTTCATGAGTTTTGAGGACGTGCGTGCTAATGGTGTGAGTGTGAAACTCCCGGCACTTGCAGGCTTTTCCTACAGAATTGGGGAAATCCCCAGACAACTCACCCACCTGCTCTCCTGTGGTGTGGACTGGGGAGGAAGAACAGCAGCTCCGTTCAATGCTGAGTCCCCCTTCACTGTATGTGGGAGACATTTATTAAATCTTGTGTCCTGTGGGCACTGGTAGAATCAACTAGAACACAAAGAAACAGAGGACACCAAGGAAACTCTACCCAGAAACACCTCCCATCTCTTTCCTGAGGAATGAAATCCTGAATCTGTCATGTAAGGACAGTGGGTCAGAAGCTGAGGACACTGATGAAAATCCACTGTGGCTGGGAAGAGACACTCTGACACTGGGAAAGGGAAGGAACAGAAACACTTATAAGGCCATACCTCAGAGTCAGTCACACCACCCATAGCTAAGAAGGAGGCTTAGTCAGAAGGCTGGAGAATGTGCCCCTGTGTCCAAGCCCCTTCACCACACAAACAATCACCAAGTAAAAGTGTCAGCAGGATGCACCTGCCACAGCTGAAAGAGGCTCTCTGGGGGGAATGAAATGTGGAAATCCAGAGCCAAACAGAGACACAAAAGCAGGTATTGCTGGAGGAACCTGAAGCTTTTGTGAACAGGAGAAGCTGACTTCAACTGTGATAGCCGCTGTAACCATACACTTGAAATTCAACCCTGAGTAGACTCACAGAAACGTGGTTAATAAAGGCCCAACAGAATGTAATATGTGATCATCTCCTGGAAGAAAAAATTAAATGCAAGAAAATAAATTACAAGTGAAATGCAAACTGAAATTATACATGCATTTCATTTTTATATAAATGCGAAAGCAAATAAAACTATGTTATTTAAAAAAATCCTGAGACAATTTGTCAGCAGATTCGTGTTTCAGGGCACATGTTAGCAAAGTTTCTCTGCGAGTAGCCATGTGCTATGCACTGAAAACATAGATCTATACAAAGAAATTCAGATTGTAAAAAAAGGGAAAATCAAGAGGAAGTGCAGTTATTATCTTTGTAATTGCTATAGCATATAACTATATAAAGTGATAAAAATATATGTTATATTTTATATGTAAGTGCCAACTGAGGATAAACAAGAAAGTGTGGTGAGAAGGAGGAATTCAAAGCACACAGTTACACTGTCTCTGTACTTCACATCAAGGCCATCACAGTGTCTGCATTAGAATCTAATTATTTACAATTCTTACTGTAAACCTTATGGTAACCAATACCATATTTATAAAAAATGAATTAAATAATCTGTTAATAGAGAAATAAACATCATTATAAAATGCTAATTTAAACAAAAAATAACAGAAAAATTAATATTACCTTTAAAATAGAATTTATTATAGCTGATTTAAAAAAAACAAGACCTAACTGTTCTCTTTGTACAAGAAAGTTATCCTACATATTCACAAATAGAAAAGATAGAGACGGGAAAACATGGATTATGAAAATATGAACCAAAATAAAGCTATGGTAGCTGTGTAAATTTCAAACAAAACAGATATCAAAAAAGACTTTTAGGACTTAACAGGGATATTACATAGAACAAAGTGACCAGGTTTTTTTAAAGACACAAAAAAGACTTAACAAACGTATAATAGATGAAGAATGCACCATTTGTTATGATTTACAGAACAAACGTGATAAATGAAGTAAAGATGTCAGTGAAACCATGCACCTAAGGGTGTCCTGGGGACTATGAACCTTCTTTGTATTCATGGAGGGCACCACTGAGAACTTCCTCTTGAATTTCTCCCTGTTGCTGCCCACACCAGCCCCGGTCCTGGAGCCTGCTGGACCAAGCTGATGCTGCCGTCAGTGAAGGTGAATCCAGAGTCTGTGCAGGAGAGGCTCAGTGAACCGCTGGGCTGTACAATTTTTCCACCTCAGACTCCACCAGTGAGCTTCACACAGGTCTTCTGCAAACACAGAGAGAACAGACAGAACAGCCCCCTGTGGAGCAGCCACAGCTGGACCTGATTCATAAGGGACACTAAGATTGAGGGTGATTGGAGAGAAGCCCAGATCAGTGCAGACCCCACAGTGTGGACACTGAGGAAGGGCACAGACATGGGGTGGCTCCTCACCAGGGCCTGAAGGAACAGGGGATGAGCTGCCTTTCATGAGGAGGGGAAGGGACACATTTCCAAGTCTTTCTTTTTGTGGTCATGGGTGCACCGCTCAGCATTGCTCATCCATCCTCTGTGTCTGCATTTCAGGGAGGGAAGGGTCAAAGGATTCCTGGGTTTGGATGCACAGGGTTAATCTACCCCTTACTCTTTTTTATTCTATAAATTGGATACTGCTCAGGTATCTTCATAGCAGCAAACATTATCGACAAATAAGTCCAGTAAGAACACAAGAAAAACACTCCCAGAGGAAATGGACATCTGTCTGTAATCCGTGCATTTAGAGCTGCCAACCACTGTTTCTGACAATGAGGCAAAGTTTAGTTACAATGAAGAAAATGCAGGTCTATACTTTCTCCGGGCTGGGTTTAATAATTACCATTACCTTGAGACTGTTTTGTCGCAAAAGAGTCAATGTGGAAATTTATCTAAGTAAAGAGTTCACATGGAGACATGTTTGCTTGTCTGAGACAAGAGTCCACATGAGGAAATGTCTGTTTTCTGAGGAAAGAGTAAATGTAAGGACATACGTGGTGGTCTGAGGAAAGAGTCCATGTGGGGACGTGTGTGTTTGTCTGAGGGAAGAATCCACATGAGTAAAGGTGTGTTTGTCTGACAGTAGAGTCCACATGTTGACAGGTGTGTGTACCCATCTCCTTTCAGAGACAGTGTATGCCTGAACTGAGCTGAAGTTTGGGGAAATTCTTTCTCAAACAAGAAAAGAAAATAATGCTCTGGGTTGTTTGCTTGTCAGGAAGAAAAAACCTGGGTCACATAGAAAATTGATTTTTTTTTTTTATTAAAGGTCTTTAGTGAATGGAAGCATCATATATGCAAATGAGGAAAGTTACGTTATTCTTTGTTGCATCGCATATTATCCCCACACTCCCAAATACATTATTAGATAATTTTATACAGTGTGTATTTAATCCCAAAGTTAATGAACTGCTAAATGTATTTTAACTGTATATATTTAGATTTATATTTTCCATAACAAAAATATGAGCTTGGACAAATTATTTGTGTCATGTCTCAACCATTGCATATCACCAGAATAGTCTTAATTCTTCTTAAACAGTGTCTGTTTTACTTATTTTATGCCCACTCTCTAAATTCCTGGAATATCCTGTCTGTTTACTTGACTATAGTTTTGGCTTTTACATAATTTAAAGAAATGAAACTATACTGTATAATTGAAATGAATTCACCTAAGAAAGTGGAAAATGAAGTTGCTGATGTAAGTAACTTTGAAAAATGAGTAGGTTCTATAAGCTTAAATTGTAAAGAAATCACACATAAGTACTCTAGTAGATAAACCTGTTTCCTACAAGTGTACAGCTTTACATTTGTGATGCTGCTGTGCATGTGTCCTGAAATTGTGCAGCTAATTAATAAAAAGGCATATGGTGGGATGGGATTCCTCACTTTGCAGTGGGTGGTTACGGACAGTCAAAAAACAAAGGCTAGAAAGGTCTGTGTGGCAGCACAGTTAGGTGGAGAGACCATTGTGTTCTCATTTCTAATGTAATAAAGTTACAGAAGATTAGATACTAAATAATTTCGATGTGTCCATAAACACAGGTTCATATAAACATGCACATTTACTAGGCCAATTGGTTGAGAGGTCCTAGAAGTACTTATACCACACTAACATACCCGGTATCACAATATTTTATTTTAATACTATTCTTTAAAATTAGAAACAAGCAATCTTTGGAAAAATGGCTGATTCTATGTGCAAAAAAGGTAACATAGAAAACAAGCTTAGAATCTATTGTAACACCAGGAAACAGGGAAGTGTTCAAAAACAAAAGGATGACCTGTGCTGTAAGGATGCAGGATCCAAAATAATTCAGCTCCCAGCACCTAACAAAGCTGTGATGATTTGAACAATAAAATGAATAATGCAGCATGGATCTTCTTCAGATTATGAAATAGACATCCATAAACCAATAAGGATATTAATAGACGATTAAGTAAAGAAATAATGGGAAGAACACATCTCCTTACAGAAGTGTTCCAAATATCTGTGGTGGATAGTCCTCCAATCAAGTAGGTGAAGTTTAAACACTCATGATTGAGATAAGAGACATGGTAAAAAATAATCAGTATTAGTGTATTTTATAATGAGACTCCAGATATAATGCCACGTACACGATCTATGAATGAATAATTTTTTTGTTTTTTATCTAAATTTGTGCGCGCGCACACACACACACACACACACACACATTTTTCTGCAATACCCACTGATAAGGGAGTAAAAAGCAACCATAGACTTGGAGAAAATACTTCTAAGTCACATATTTGTTAAATGAATTATTTTAATTTGTTAAATGACTTTTATAATCAACATGCAAGTAAACTTACAACTAATCAAAAGAAAACAATGCAGTCAAAAATGAACCACCTATCAGGAGGGCCATCTCACCAAAAATTATATAAAAATTGTTAAATACAATTTTTTATTAGGGACATGTGCATTTAAATAAAAATTAGGTATCACTACTCACTTATTAACATGGTTAAAACTCACAATTCTCATGATGATAAATGGCAATATGAATGTGGAAAACCAAGAAATTTCATGCACTGTCGGTGGGAATTCAAAATGTTACATGAACAACATGAGATTTTTTGGCATTTCTTAACTAGAGATAAAAGAGTTAAAATGTGAACTTGCTTTTGTGTTTCAAAATATTTCCAACATTGATTCAGAAATTGATGTTTGCAAAGATTGATTCAGAGGAAGTTCTGTATCAGATTTGTTAATTTTATTCATTCTCCAATCCCTGAAATTTACTTACAGAATAAATTTTGTATGATAAGTATCTCAAATAACTGAAATTTCTCAAATACACATTGATATTGGTCATTTTCTTTAATGTCTTAATGTCATTTTCTAAGAAAGTCTTCAATCTAATAATCTTTGTCATCTCCTCCATACCAGCACAGCTGCCTCCTTCCTGGGGTTTCTGACACTCTCAGGATGTGGTTTTCACACTGTGTCTCTCGTACAGTAATACACGGCTGTGTCCTCAGATCTCAGGCTGCTCAGCTCCATGTAGCCTGTGCTCGTGGACGTGTCCGCAGTTATGGTGACTCTGCCCTGGAAGTTCTGTGCGTAGCCTTTGTTACCATTGTAAGGGGAGATCAGTCCTATCCACTCAAGGCCTTGTCCAGGGGCCTGTCTCACCCAGTGCATGTAGTAGCTAGTGAAGGTATATCCAGAAGCCTTACAGGAGAGCTTCACTGAGGCCCCAGGCTGCTTAATCTCAGCCCCAGACTGCACCAGCTGCACCTGGGAGTGGGCACCTGTGGAGAGGAGACAGGAGTGGATGAACGTCCCCTTGACTGGACTCAATTCGCTTCTCAAGAATGAGACCTGGGAGCCCCTTACCTGTGGCTGCTGTCACCAAGAGGAGGATCTTCCAGGTCAAGTCCATGGTGAGAAGCTGTGCTCTCAGGGGCTTCTCTTGAGGTTGGATGCAGTTGTTGAGTGATGTTCTCAGAGCACAGAACATATTTACCGCAGTGGATATCAGCATATTTGCATATTCATAAGACAGAGCATTTCATAGCTCAAAGCCTGATCCATGATAAGAAAGGGAAGATAAGTGACACATCAGCTACACAAGAGTGAGATGCTGATGGTCCAAGCCCTAATCCTGCTGGAGGAAATGCACACCCTGCTCCATTTACAAACATTTGTGGGCAGAGGTCCTTTCACTAAAGAATAAGCCCAGATAGAACAGGCTCCTCACTGCAAACCTGCATTTGATTAGCATAGAGACCACCTGGATCATTTTTGGGACCATCATTCTCCATGACACTGAGAAGGTGCCTTGGTCTTTTCCTGGACCCATCAGGTACCAGCACAGCTCACTGGTGACTCTCAGAAAGTTACTGCTGATGTCCCTGAGATCTGCTGTGTGCTCTGGAAACAGTGTCTCCAGCACCTGCCTGGTGTCTGATCCCCTAGGCTCTTCAAGAGAAACACTCTTGGTTTACAGATTGGCCCTGTGGTGCATAATTAGAGCTGATTTTCTCATTTCATGGACCATGGGAATCAGAAGATGTAACAGGAGTTTGAAGTTCTTTATGAACTCTCTAATTTGTGTTCTCCATAATTTTGGCTTACGTTTTTTGAACTCCATTTATTAGATTTTCATGAAGTATTTAAATATTTCTAGTCCATATCCATAGATCCTCATCTTTATATATTGATTTCTGACTCACTAGGTCTGTGCACCTGCCACACTCTCAGATCCCCCACTGCCCTGTCACTCACACAACACAGGCAACATTACTTAAAACTGAAGTCTGAAATTCCTATGAATTTCTTATTTATTGGAATATAGTTTCTTCAACTAGTCTGTACCCTTTGAATTAGTAAACATGCCCTTCCTTTATAGTCTCACTATTATATTATAGTCCTAGAAACCCACTTTAAAAATAGTTTTCATTTCCTTAAGTTATATGAATGTTTTGGATGTAGCAGGACATTTAAAGGCACATCAGTGACCTATTGAAGAGTTATTTTAGATTGTTTTTTTCTGACAAAGGAAGACCCAGGCCCTGAGCCTTCTCTCCAACCTCCTGTGCACCTGCTCTGGGGCTGGAACCTGTGCTTGGTGGCTCCCGAGTGCCCCCTCCAGCCAAGCCCTTGCCTTGCAGTGAGGTTGCCGTGGTGGCTCACAGGCATTTTCCCCCACAGTCTCCAGCCCACCATGGAGTGTCTGTGTCGTGTTGTGTCACTCCTTCAGTGACACAATATACTGTTGTCACCACGTCTTTTAAGAATTGGTTAGCCTTAATAAACCTATTGAACTCTACAGGGAGACCCGAAGCAAAGATTCTATGACACAGAAGGGAGTCCCTTCTATGAAGTTTCACATTTCCTGAGTCAGTGAACACACAGTGAATACAAAAACTTGTAGGATTTGGGGAGTGCCTTGTTTCTTCGTTGGGCTCTTGCAGTTGAATGTTGCATCTGAGAACATCCGCAGGTGCAGATACATTCAGAATAAAGCCAACTTTGTATCTACTGTACCAATAACACATATTTTCCTTTCCTCCTAATTTCTAGCCTATAAAATGAGCCTCCTACACAGACACAAGGCCTAGGTTTATGGCTTTTTTCTCTTAGAGATCTGAGGCAAACAGAACACAGGTGGAGATTTGGGAAGTGCATGCAATCATATTTACAATGTTAATAGTTCTTTTTAGAAGATACTTATTCAACTTCAGTCTCTCTCCCTTCCTCACTGTTTTCTAGGGTCCTGCAGACATCACCCCATCCCACTTTGTTTTATGCATTTTTTTTCTCAGCTAGGAACCCTGAAAATGCCCCATGATAAAAGAATCTGAGGTCAACAGATTTGCCAAGACCTTTTGTTCCAAAAATGTACGTCAGAGGCTTCAAATTTCCCCACTGTCCTTGTCTTATTCTCTGCCACTGACTTTCAGTTTCCCTGTGTTCTCCTCCTCAGACAGAGTCTGCGCATTGTCACACTTTCATCTTTAACCCAGACCCATATATTATGGGTTGTTGCCACTGGATGGCATTTCTGATAGAAAAAGACTAACCTGGAAATTTTAATATATTACTTGAGGATTTATGTGCTAATGGTGTTAGAGTGTGAAGTTCCTAGTGCTTGTTGGCTGTTTCCACAGGATTGGGGAAAATTCACAGTTTCCCCACTGCTGTCCTTTTGTGTTTACTTGAGGAGAAGAACAGGAGGCACTGCTGAATTATGGAATCCTCCTCCACTATTTCCAGGAGTCAAATCTACCTAAACGTGTGTTCTATGGGTACTGCTGGGGTCAACAGAAACAGATTAAAACAAAGTGGGATAGGGGTGATGTCTGCAGGACCCTAGAAAATAGTGAGAAAGGAAGAGAGACTGAAGTTGAATAAGTATCTTCTAAAAAGAACTATTAACACTGTAAACATGATTGGTTGCACTGACCATCAGAAGCAGAACTGATACCCCAGACATAGAAGAGATAAAGGAAAGGCCCTTGGTGCTTCCCTGCATATATACTGAGGAAAATAAAAGGCTTTGACAGAAGAAGAGAAGGAGGATGAATAGTCTGAGGAGCAGATCACCAGGAACAACCAAAAGAGATAAAACCGGTCTTAAAGTGGTGTTTCAGCTCCATAAGCAGCTGAGGAAAGTAAAAGAAAGTCAACACCATGCATATACTGAGTTATTGATAGAAAAGCATTTATAGTTGTGTGGCTGACACAACTAAGAAAACAAAAACCTTTGCATGAAAATACAGTTTGGATTGAGGATACACAATTCTTATTATTAAAATTATACTGATCAGTCATCACTAGTATTACTGTGATAATATGGAGGATTATAAATTGAGTTGAATCTCTGTTCTAAGGTTAAGTTTTTGTAGGTGACCAAAACCAAAAAATAAAACAAGACAAAATGTGAGTTACAAGGAAGAAGTGCTAAGAGATCCTGGGGTAGAACTTTTCTTTACAAGGTCAAAAAATAGCAAGTTCAAACAGGAAACCCCACCCTCCCCGGGGACCTAATGTGGAGCTGCCTCCTAAGGGAGCCCTTGTATCTGAGCGCCCCCTGCTGTACTGAGTGTTTCCTGGTGGTTCTGAGCACCCCCTATTGTCCTGAGCACCCCCTGGTGGTTCTGAACGCCCCCTGGTGTCCTGAGTTCCCCCTGCTGATCTGAGCAGGCCCCTTCTGTCCTGAGCTCCCTATACCAGCCCCTGGGTGTTTCTGAGCTCCCTGGTGAGTCTGAGCATCCCCTGATGTGCTGAGTGCCCTCAGGTGTCCTGAGTGCCCCAGCGTTTCCTCAGCGCCCCCTGGTGGTTCTGAGCACTCCCTATTGTCCTGAGCGCCCCCTGGTGGTTCTGAGCACTCCCTATTGTCCTGAGCGCCCCCTGGTGGTTCTGAGTGCCTCCTGGTGGTTCTGAGCACTCCCTATTGTCCTGAGCGCCCCCTGGTGGTTCTGAGCGCCCCCTGGTGGTTCTGATCATTCCCTATTGTCCTGAGCGCCCCCTGGTGGTTCTGAACGCCCCCTGGTGTCCTGAGCGCCCCCTGGTGGTTCTGAGCACCCCCTGGTGTGCTGAGTGCCCCAGGGTTTCCTCAGCGCCCCCTGGTGGTTCTGAGCGCCCCCTGGTGTGCTGAGTGCCCCCTGGTGTCCTGAGTGCCCCAGCGTTTCCTCAGCGCCCCCTGATGGTTCTGAGCATCCCTGTAGTCCTGGGTGCCCCCTGGTGGTTCTGAGCACTCCCTATTGTCCTGAGCGCCCCCTGCTAGTTCTGAGCGCCCCCTGGTGTGCTGAATGCACCCTGGTGTCCTGAGTGCCCCAGAGTTTCCTCAGCGCCCCCTGGTGGTTCTGATCATTCCCTATTGTCCTGAGCGCCCCCTGGTGGTTCTGAGCACTCCCTATTGTCCTGAGCGCCCCCTGGTGGTTCTGAGCGCCCCCTGGTG
>NW_012101386.1:203269-203659 GCF_000951045.1 Mandrillus leucophaeus | reverse complement strand
CCTGGTGGTTCTGAGCACTCCCTATTGTCCTGAGCGCCCCCTGGTGGTTCTGAGCGCCCCCTGGTGGTTCTGATCATTCCCTATTGCCCTGAGCGCCCCCTGGTGGTTCTGAGCATTCCCTATTGTCCTGAGCGCCCCCTGGTGGTTCTGAGCATCCCCTGGTGTGCGGAGTGCCCCCTGGTGTCCTGAGTGCCCCAGGGTTTCCTCAGCACCCCCTGGTGGTTCTGATCATTCCCTATTGTCCTGAGCGCCCCCTGGTGGTTCTGAGCATTCCCTATTGTCCTGAGCGCCCCCTGGTGGTTCTGAGCATTCCCTATTGTCCTGAGCGCCCCCTGGTAGTTCTGAGCGCCCCCTGGTGTGCTGAGTGCCTCCTGGTGTCCTGAGTGCCCC
>NW_012101386.1:193916-202791 GCF_000951045.1 Mandrillus leucophaeus | reverse complement strand
TCCCAGGGTTTCCTCAGCACCCCCTGGTGGTTCTGAGCACTCCCTATTGTCCTGAGCGCCCCCTGGTGGTTCTGAGTGCCCCCTGGTGTCCTGAGCGCCCCCTGGTGGTTCTGAGCGCCCCCTGGTGTGCTGAGTGCCCCCTGGTGTCCTGAGTGCCCCAGGGTTTCCTCAGCGCCCCCTGGTGGTTCTGAGCATCCCTATAGTCCTGAGCGCCCCCTGGTGGTTCTGAGCACTCCCTATTATCCTGAGTGCCCCCTGGTGGTTCCCAGCACTCCCTATTGCCCTGAGCGCCCCCTGGTGGTTCTGAGCGCCCCCTGGTGTTCTGAGTTTCCCCTGATTTCCTGAGCGCCTCGTGTTGATCTGAGCACTCCTTGTATTCTGAGACCCCCCGGTGTCTTGAGCACACCCTGATGTCCTCAGTGGTCCCTGGTGTCTTGAGCTCCCCCTTGGTGATCTGAGCACCACTTTCTATTCTGAGCGCCCCTGGTGTTCTGAGCACCCTCAGGTTTCCTGAGCACCCCCTGAATTCTGAGAACCCCCTGGTTTCCTGTGTGCCTCCTGGTGGTTCTGAGCACCCCCTGGTGGTTCTTAGCCCTCCATGTTGTCCTGGGCACCTTGTCATGTCCTGAGTGCCCCCTGGTGTCCTGAGCTCCCATGGTGTCCTCAGTGCCCGTTGGTAATTCTAAGTGCCTCCTGGGGGTTCTAAATGCCCCCTAGTGTCTTGAGTGCCCCATGGTGCCCTGAGCACCCCCTGGTGGTTCTGAGCAGCATTTACAATGCAATTTCCTCGCCCCTCCCTACATGGAGGTTTGTGTCTGGGCTCACACCGTTTGACCCTGCCTTGCTCACAGTAATATGCGTCCTTGTCCTTGGCTCTCAGGTTGGTCATCTTAAGGGAGAATCTTCTGGAAAGAGTGTCCTTAAGGACTGTTAATCTTCTTTTTACTCAAGCAGGGTACCAGGGAGAACTTCCACTCGAATTACTTTGTTACCACCACACCATGAAGCCTGTCATGAAGCCTGCTGGACAAAGCTTATGCTGTTTTCTATGAAAGTGAATCCAGAGGCTTTGGAGAAAAATCTGAGAACCCCAGGGCTGTAGCATTTCTCCTCCTGCCTTCTTCAGACAACTTCACATGGACTTCTGCAAACACATCTCTGCCTCTGGATTCCAGGGAGGGCAGGGCCAAAAGATTCCTGGGACTGGATATTCAGACTTAATTTGCCCATCATGTTTCTTTTTCTCTAAGGTGGACTCTGTTTGCGTACCTTTACAGTATCAATGTTTATTAACATGTAAATACATTAAACAAAGGAAAATAAATCTTTCCCAGAGGAAACAGACAACTACCTGTAGTCTGTGCATTTAGAGCTACAAACCACTGTCCTTGACAATACTGCAAAGTCTTCAGTTAGAATTTTAAAAAATGCACATCTACAATTGTCAGAGCTGGAGTCTATAATTACCTCTATCCTGAGCTCATTTTGCCACACAACTCCTCAGTGTCAGACATATCAAACATACGTGCTTGTCTGAGAGAAAAGTCAAGGCGGGGACGTGTGTGCTTATCTGAGGGAAGATTTCACGTGAGGACAGGTGTGCTTGTCTGAGGGAAGAGTCAACATGGTGATGTGTGTGTTTGTCTGAGGGAAAGGTTCACGTGGGGACAGGTGTGTGTATTGTCTGATGGTGAATGCCCACTGAGAGGCAGTGTGTTTCTGTACTGAACTGGAGTTAGAGGGAAATCTTTCTCAGTCAAGGGTAGATAAGAACCCTCTGGATTATTTGCTTATCAGGAAGGAATCTTGGTTCCACATGAATCTGATCAAAGGAAAGTCTCTTGTGAGTGGATATATCCTATATGCAGAAGGAGAAAGTTACTTCATTCCATGTTGCCTGAGTCTTATGCCCACATTGTGTAAAGTCATTAGATTTTGTCTTTTTATTTTTTGAAACAGAGTCTTGCTCTGTAGCCCAGGCTGGAGTGCAGTGGCATGATCTCAGCTCACTGCAAACTCTGCCTTTTGAGTTCAAGTGATTCCTGAGCTTCAGCCTCCTCAGAGGATTTCCCTCAGGGATCCTCTCATGCCTCTGCTAATTTTTTGTACTTTTAGTAGAGACGGGGATTCACCATGTTGCCCAGGTGCTCTCGAACTCCTAGACTCAAGTGTTTCACCCACCTCAGCCTCTTAAAGTGCTTGGATTACAGGCACGAGCCACCACGCCCGGCCGAGATATTTTTATAGAATCTGCATTTTATCTTGGGGTTCATGAGGTGTGGAATAATTTTGTAAGTTGCGTATATTTAGTTTAACATTTTGTATCATAAAATTATGAGGTTTGACAAATTGTGTCATGTGTCCACTAATGCATATAATGAAGAAATTTTCTCTGTTGGTAAACAGTGCCTGATTCTCCTAATTTATACTCTCTATATATATTTGTAGAAAATCCTCATATATTTCCATGATCTACACTTTTGTCTTTTACAGACTGCCAAATAACAATTATACAGCATATTTGAAATAACCTCACTGAAGCCGGTGGTACATAAAGTCTCTCACCTAAGTAACTTTGGAAATGAGGGGATTCTGTAAGAGTAAAATATAAAGAAACTGAACTTAAGCACTGTATCCTAGTAGATAAACATTCTTCTTAAAGTGGTACTATTTAACAATTCTGATAGCACTGTGCATGCATAATGAAATGTATAAAGAATGCAATGTATGGCATATGGTTTTAAGGGTTCCTGCCTTTTCAGTTGGTGGCTATGGACAGTTAAGGAAGGAAGGCTAGAAAAATCCACATGGTGTCAGAGTAGAGTGCAGCACCAGCGTTTTCTAAGGTTTGATGTAATAAAGGAACAGAATATTAGGTACTTAAATCATTTAGATATGTCTGTAAAATGGGTTAATATACCTATGCACATTTGCTAGGTCTGTTGGCTTAGAGATCCTAGAAACACTGATAAAACATTAACAACACACACAGCCAATACCACAATTATGTATTTTAATATAATTATTTAATACTAGGAACCCAGTAATCCTTGCAGAAAGAACTGACTATGTATCAAAAGATAATAGAGATAATGAGCTTAGAATTTTTTTGTAATACCAAGAAATAGAGAATTGCTCAAAAACAACAGGATAGGGTGTGCTCTAAGGAAACCGAATCCAAAATAAAAGAGCTCACAGCACTTAAAAAAGCAGTGGTGATTTGAGAAATACACAAGGAATAATGTAGCATTGTGTCTTTTCCAGAGTATAAAGTAAACATCCATGAACTAATACTAATATTAATATTTTATTAAATAAAGAAAATTGGAAAAAATACACCTCCCATGCATAAGAATTTCAAGTATCTTAAGTTAATTATCCTCCTGCCAAGTAGGTGAAATTTAAACACTGATGCTGTGATTGTGGCCTGAGATAGAGACAAGGAAAAAATTCTGTTAGTGAGTTTCATAATGAGTTTTTAGATATAATGCCAAAAACATGATCTATGAAAAATGAAAATTATTTGTTACAAGTTTACACACACACACACACACACGTATGTATTTATATGAATATCTTTCTGCCAGAAACATTGATAAACGAGCAGAAAGACAATACAGACTTGGAGAATACACTTGCAGATCACATATTTATTAAATGACTTTTTGTTACCTTGGTAAATGACTTTTATTATGAGTGTGTAAGGAAACACAACTGATCAAAAGAAAACAATGTAACAAAATGAGCCAAATATCAGAACAGACACTTCATCCAAATTATTTAAAAATAATTAAATATAAAATTTCAATCAGGGACATGTGCATTTAAACAACAATGAGATACCACTACTTATCTATCAGAATGGTTAAAATCCACAATTCTCATAATGCCAAATGGCAATGAGGATGTGGAAGAACATGATCTCTCATGTATTTCTGACATAAACTTAAAATCATCACGGCACACAATGAAAAAATGTTAAAATATTTTGATACTTCATATAATGAACAGCACCTGACTGAGACTCCTCAGCTCCCAGGCCTTCCAATGGGAAGACTCTTGGTTTGCACATCTGCCCTGTGATGATTGGTTCTGAGTTTTCCCTCCCACTGACAGTAGTAATCAGGAGTTGAAATAAGAAAAGGAATTTGAATTTCTTGATAAATTCATACACCCCAAAATAATTACCAAGTAATTTGTGTTTTTAATAAGTTCGGCTTTTATTTCATACTCCATTAAATAGAATTAAAGTATTTACATAACTTTTAGTTTATATCCATAGATTGTCATATTTCCATATTGATTGATTTCTGATCCACTTGATCTGTGCACCTGCCACACTCTCAAATCCGCTAGTGCCAAATCACACACACAATGTAGGAAACATTACTTAGCTCTGAATTCTGAATATCTTATTGATGGGAATATAGTGTCTCCCACAGTTATGTACCAATTGAATTAGTAAAGCCATCCGTATCCTTCATATTCTCACTGTTAAGATATTTATTATCCTAGAATCCCACTTTTAAATATAGTTCTCATTGCTTTATTGAGTGACGTGAGTGGTCCAGATGAAATAGGCTATTTAAAGGCATATCAGCAACTTGTTGAACATTTATTTTAGAATGATTTTTTAAATAAGGAAGGCTCAGGCCCTGAGAGAATAATTCTCATTATTTATCTCCCACAAATAAGTGAGATTATATAGTTTTCTCTTCCTGATTTAGTTTACTGAGAGTAATGAGCTCCAGTTCCATCATGTTCCTACAAAGGACATAATTTCATTCTTTTCTTAGCTGCATAGTGTTCCATGGTTATATGCACCACATTTGTCTCTACCCATTCTGCCAGCGGAATTTAGGCAAATTCATGTCTATGCTATTGTGAATAGTGCTGCAATGAACCTTCATGTTTATATTCCTTTTGGTATATGTCCAGCTGGGAGACTGTTGGGTCAAATGAAAGTTCTGTTTTAGGTTATTTGAGGGATCACCACACTGCTTTCCACAATGGTTGAACTAATTAATATTTCCACCAGAAGTGTAGAAGTGTTCCCTTTTTTCCTGCAACTTTAGCAGCATCTGTTATATTTTTTTTAAGATTAACCATTTTGACTGGTGTGAGATGGTACTCATTGTGGTTTTGGTATGTATTTCTCTAATGATAGTGATATTCAGCACGTTTTTCTGTGCTTGTTGGCCACATGAAGGTCTTTTTTTTCTTAAGTGTCTTTTCACGTCCTTTGCCATTTTTTTCTTGTATGTTTGTTTAAGTTCCATCTAGATTCTAAATGTTAGACTTCTGTCAGATGTAGAAGTTGCAAATATTTTTTCCCAATCTATAGGTTGCCTGCTTGTTTACTTTGTTGATAGGATATCTTGCTATGCAGAAGCTCTTTAGTTTACTTAGGTCCCATTTATCACTTTTTGATTTTGTTGCAACTGCTTCTAGCATTTTCATCATAAAGTTTTTACCTGTTCTAATGCCCCGAATTGTATTTCCTAGGTTATTATCCAGAGATTTTATAGTCTTAGGTTTTACATTTAGATCTTTAATCCAAACATATTTTTTTTCAATTGATGCTGAAAAAGCATTTGATGAAACTCAACATTCTTTCATGGAAAAAAAAAAAAAGAAATCTTTACAAACTGGGTATAGAAGGAACACATTTCGACATAAGAAAACTTATATACAGTTGGGCGCGGTGGCTCACGCCTGTAATCCCAGCACTTTAGGAGGCCGAGACGGGCGGATCACAGATCAGGAGTTCAAGACCAGCCTGGCCAACGTAGTGAAACCTGTCTCTGTTAAAAGTACAAAAATTAGCCGGGCGTGGTGGCGCGTGCCTATAATCCCAGCTACTCAGGAGGCTGAGGCAGGAGAATCGCTTGAACCCGGGAGGTGGAGCTTGTAGTGAGTCGAGATGGTACCACTTTACTCCAGCCTGCCGACAGGGCGAGATTCCAAAAAAAAAAAGTTGTATTCGAGAAACTTTCTTCTGATATCATACTGAATAAGAACAAAACTAAAAGTATGTTCTCTAATATCTGGAACATGACAAATATTCCCACTTTAACCATGATTAAAGCATAAACCGTTCTGCTGCCACCTTAGTCGGCTCTTATCTGCAAGCACCACCTCCTGGCCTCGTGTTTGAACTGCATGACCTAATAAAAAGTCACTCAGAGAGGTGTACAGCACTTGAAAATGAGATTAGATTCTCAATATTTCTGTAATTCCAGCTCCGGAAAAGACCATAGGGCAACTAACACGCCCACTATGCTACTACCACAACTAGAATTCAAACAAGCCACCACGCTAAAGCTATTAATAACAGAAGAAATCATACAGGGTAGATGCTCCTCACCTGGTTATTCCCATCAAGGCTGGTGCTTTTGCTTGTCAGGCTCGGAGGTTCATCTCTGCCCAGCTTTGTCCGCCTCTCAAGGGCTGAACAGAGAATTCAGGTCACTGCGCATTTCATAGACCAGTCCATTGCCTAAGGCAATGGAGCCTTCTCCCTGTGCACAGATATCAAGCATGCACTCAGCTGCTTCCGCCACAGTCAGCTCAAACCTGTAAGGCCATCTACTAATGTGAAGGGTGAACTTAACAAGCCAATACAATATCTGCTGAAACAAATGCATTCCAAATGGGAAATGGTTCCTGAGGCCTCCAATATCTAGGACCTGCAGGAGCCAGTGAGCCTGCTCGTGGGCCCAGAACATTGTTACTACAACCATCATTTCTGAAAGCCATTAAATAATGGTCATCTATAGACAAGGAACTCTTACAGAGTCTTTGCCACTGAGTAAACCAAGAACCAAATCAAAAGACCCACACAATATGCATTATATTCACATACTCAACAGAATGGAATTTTCATCAAAATCAAAATAAATTCAGAAATAATAAGAAGAGATAGTGTAGCCAATGAAAAACAAACAGATAAGCAATTCTAGAAGTATGAAAAAACACAGTTACAACACCTCAAATATCACCTTAGCTCTCCAGCAATAGAATCTAAACAACATGATATGTTTATAAATAATTCAAAATGTTGATTTTAAAGAAACTCAATTAAATCCAAAAGAAAATTGAGAACCAACACGAATAAATCAGAAGAACTCAAGATTGACCTAAGAGATTTATTTTAAAAAAATAATGTTCAGGGAATAAAAACTTGATTGAATTAATTACAAAATACAGTTTAAAAATTTAACAATAAAATACACTAAAAAGAAGAAAGAACATCAAACCTAAGAGACAGACATTTCAAATTAACCCAGTCCGATAAAAATAAGAAAAAGAAATGAACGAACTCATTGGGAAGTACAGGATTATGTAAAACAACTGAACCAATGAACCATGGATATTCCTGGGGGAGAAAACTAGTAAAAAGGCTTAGAAGAACAATTTGATGAAATAATTGAAGAAAATATCTCTAGTCTTGCTACAGATTTGCACATGCAGATAAAAGAGGCACAGAAAACTCCATGACAAGACACTGGAAGACAGACATTACCAAGATCTACAGTCCTCAGACTATCTAAAGTAAATAGGAAGAAAAAAAAATTCTAAAATTCACAATAGAAAAGTGTTTAACAATCTATAAGAAATTCTATTGTACTAACCGTGTACTTATCAGCATAAACTTATAAGATAGAAGAGATTGGACTCCCAATTTTAGACTTCTTAAAGAAAAAAAGAAAAAAGTATATGTCAATAATTAATTTTGTATCCTGCTAAACTCAGTTTCATAAATGAAGGATAAATAAAGTATTTCTAAGGTAAGTAAATGCTAAGGACATTTATGTACACTAGACTGGACCTACAAGAAATACTCGAGGCAGACATAAACATAGAAGCAATAGGACAATACTCACTGTCATAAAACCCACGAAATTATAAAACTTACTGTTAACACTACTGCACAATAATGACCACAAAGCCACTAGTTAACAATTGACGTGACAACAGCAGCAAAACCTTACATATCAGTATTGTTTGAATATAAATGAGTTAACTTCTTCACTTAACAAATATAGACTAGTGGCAAAACCTCACATATCTGTATTGTTTGAATATAAATGAGTTCAATTCTTCATTTAAAAAAATATAGATTGGTGGAATGAATTAAAAATAGGTTGCTAATTTATGTCACTGACAGGAAACTCACTTAATTGGTAAAAACATATAGATTCAAGTTCAAGGGGTGGAAAAAGATATTTCATGCAAATGGAAACCAAAAGCAAGCAAGAGTATCTATGCTTATGTCATATAAAACAAACTTTAAATGAACACCAGTAAGTAAAGACAAAGAAACTCATTATATAATGATAAAATGATTGAGTAAAAATAACAATTCTAAATCTATATGCACTCTACACCAGAAAACCCATGTTCATAAAACAAATGGTATTAGACCTAAGGAAGAACGTGGATGGCAGCACAATTGTGATGGACTTCAATGCCCATCTGACAATACTAAGCAAATCACTGAGACAGAAAATCAACAAAGAAGCACAAAACTTAAATTGGACTCTAGACCAAATGAACCTAACAGATATTAACAGAACATTCTACCTAAGGACTGCAGAATACACATTACTCCCATTAGCACAGAATATTTTCTAAGATAAATTATATACTATGACAGAAATAAGAGTCTCAATAACTTCTTGAAAATGAAATATATTCTCAGACCACAGTAATGTAAAGCTAGAAATTAAAGCCTAGAAGAATACTCAAAACTACACACACATGAAAATTCCACAACTTGGCCGGGCGCGGTGGCTCAAGCCTGTAATCCCAGCACTTTGGGAGGCCGAGACGGGCGGATCACGAGGTCAGGAGATCGAGACCATCCTGGCTA
>NW_012101386.1:179315-193786 GCF_000951045.1 Mandrillus leucophaeus | reverse complement strand
AAAAAAAAAAAAAAAAAAAAAGAAAATTCCACAACTTACTACTGAGTAAACTTTGGGTCAATGATAAAATTAAGAAGGATATTGTAACATGTTTGAAATGATAAAAAGAGAGAAACAGCATACCAAAACCTCCAGTTTACAGCAAAAGCTGGGCTAAGGGGGAAGACTATAGTGTTAAATGCCTACATCAAAAAGACAGAAAGATCACAAATTAAAAACCTGACATTACATATCAAAGAACTGGAAAAACAACAACAAACCAAACACACAGCTGAAGAAAACAAATAACAAAGACCAGAACAGAACGAAATAAAGTGAAGAACCAGGAAATACAAAGAACCAACAAAATAAATGATTGGGTTTTTGAGATGACAAACAAAACTTACAGACCACTAGCTAGATCAGGCAAGTAAAGTAGAGTGGCAATCTAAGTAAGCAGAATGAGAAATGAAACTAAAACATGACAACTGATGCCACAGAAATATAAACGATCAACATAGACTACTAGGAACATCTCCAGGCTCACAAACTAGACAATTTAGAGTAAACAGGTAAATGTCTGGAAACATGAAATCACCCAAGATTGAAACAGGAAGAAATAAAAATCCTAAGGAGATGATCAAAAAATAGTGATATTGAAGCAGTAATTAAAAAGAAAATCTCAACAAAAGTGCCTAAAATGGATGGATTTAAAAGCTGAATTCTGCCCAGTATATAAAAAGAACAGCTAGCAATTCTATTAAATCTGTTTCAAAACATTGAGGAGACGGTGTTTCTCCCTAACTCATTCCACAAAGCCACCACCAAGCTGATACCACATCCATGCAAGGACACAAAAAAAGAATACTATAGATCAATATCACTGCTGACTATAGATGGAAAAATCCTCACAAAGACACAAGAAAATTGATTGCAACCACGTATCAAAAAGATAATATGCCACAATCTACTAAGTTTTATTTCAGGGATGCAATGATTATTTAACATGAACAAAACAATAACTGTGATTCATCACAAAAATAGAATTCAAGACAAAAAAAACATAATCATGTCAACGGGTGCAGAAAAAAAATTTGATAACATTTAACATTTCTTTATGATAAAAACCCTCCAAAAATTAGAATAGAAGGAAAGTATACCTCAAATTAATAAAAATCATATATGACAAACTCACACACAGCATTATACTAAATAGGAATATGTTGAAAGTATACCTCCTAAGACTCAGAACACGTCAAGGATGCCCACTTTCATTACTCTTAATCAATATAGAACTTGAAATCCTAGCGAGAGAAATTAGGCAAGAGACAGAAATAAAGGCACCCAAATTGGAAAAGAGGAAGTAAAATTTTCTGTGTTTGCTGATAATATGATTTTGTACTTAGAAAACTAATGTCCTTTCAAAATTCTCCTAGAATTGATAAGTTCATTTGGTAAAGTCTTAGAATGAAGGAAAAAAAAAAAACCATAAAAATGCCAGTAGTATTTTTATACACAAGTAACAATCAAGCAAAGAACCATATTAAAAACACTACTATTTACTATAGCCATAAAAAAGAAAATATCTGGGCATTAATTTGACCAAGGTGGTGAAAGATGTCTCCACAAGAAAAACTACAAAACACTTATAATGGGAATTTTTGATGACACAAAATATTGAAAAACATCCGATTATCATAAATGGAAATAATTAATGGCCATAGATTGAAAGGTTAAAATGATCATATTGCCCAGAGCAAGTTACAGCATCAAAGTAATTCCTATCAAAATACTAACATCATTTTCAACAGAATTAGAAAAAAGTAAAATTCATATGAAAACTTAAAAGAGCCTCAATAGCCATAAAAATCCAAATCAAAAAGAACAAAGGTGGTACAAATGCATTGCCTGACTTCTAATTGTACTACAGTCCTGTAACAAATACAACACGGTGCTGTTGTTAAAATAGACATATAGATGAGTGGAGCAGAATAGACATTCCAGAAATGAAGCCACATGCTTGCAGCCAATTGACTCTGGCAAACTGGATTAAAAGCAAGCACTGGGAAAAAAAAGTCACTTTGTTCAATAAATTGTGTGGGGAAAACTGAACAGCTATTTGCAGAAGAATTCAACTGGACCCATCTCTCTCACTGTATACAAAAAATAAGCCCAACGTGGATAAAAGTCTTAACTGGGAGACCTGAGAGTCTGAAAGCTGTAGATGAAATTCTAAGAAATGAAAAGGCTGCCCCGGACATTGATTCAGCACCCCTGCCTGTCTGATTCTTCATTCTGTTTCTTTTTATTATGCGCTTATAGTAATAAATATTTTTATGTTATTTAGATCTGTTTGCTTTTCACACACAATGGACCCTTGTCTCTCTTTTTCTCTCGTTTTCTTAAGCTGCTAGGGAGAATAAAGTGTCAGGTCTTACTTTTGGTGCCTCCCTGCTGATGAATTTTTATTCTTTCTCCTCCTTTTCCCCCACACATGGGAAATCTAGTAAGAAATCATGGAAGCTCCCTTATCTGATGCCAGCGTGAGATTTAAATCACACAAGCTCCTTCTCCTGAGTACAAACACCCTCCGACTCCACCACCAGATTATTAGAAAGCCTGAGACAGCCTCCTTTCCTGCCCTACTGAGGAAATTCCGGTTCGGAACGGCCTGTACTGCCCTCAGCAGACACCTCAGTAATTGAGTAGGTAAATCTTTTCGTATTCGCTTGGGGTGTGAGTGTGGAGCTGTCATTCTCGACATCCACACTGAACACTGGTGGGGTCTCTCTTCCTTTGCACGGGATCATCTGTAATTGGAACTGTGGGCTTGGAGCCCTGACAGTGACCACCACGGGCCTTTCTTCTCTTGCACTGGATGCGAACTCCCTCTGCCCCCATGACGACTTGCGCGTTATCCTGCCTGCTGCCCACTGGCCCTTGGAGTTCTGTTGAGCGGGGCTGCAGTGTTGAGTTGAACACAGCATCTTTTATAGATTTAGCTGATTTAATTCAGAAGCATTGATAACTTATTGATACTGAGAAACAGGAGTAAGTGACTGTGGGTGACTCTGTCTTTGGTGCATGTGAGAAAGTTTTTCTCTTGTTACAACAAATGTTTCTTCTTCAGAGACTTCCCAGGAAGAACAGGATAAGGAATCCAGACAAGTGCCCCAGAGGAAACTGCTTTATGGAGAGGAAGCCACAGGGCTGACAGGAAACCAGACCTTAACTCCCATCTGCACCTGCCCTGAGGCTGGCCCTTGTGCTCAGTGGGTCCTGAGCGCCCCCAGGTGGTCCCGTTCCCCCTTCAGGGAGGCTTGTTTCTGGGCTCACACTGACTTTTTTCTAGCTGTGTTCCCAAAAATGGAGACAGAGTAAACTGTGAATCCGTGCATCTCAGAGAACACAGAAGAGCAGAATGACACCCCCCCCAACACCTACACACACACACACACATTTAGGTAAATGTCATTAAAACTGCTGGAAAGCAAAGACAAATAGAAATACACGCAGACACGTGGAGGTGAGTAGAGCGCGCGTTCCTTCCAAAAGAACAGAAAAGATGATGGCAGCTTTCTTCTGGTTAAAACCTTACAGGCAACAGGAAAATTCACGGTATCTGTAAAGTGTTGGAAGAAAAGTCAACTCATTATTTTATAACCCATGGCTGTGTTCCCTAAAAAGTGAAGACAAAGCAGTTCTATTTCTCTTTGACAGCATGAGGGGCTCAATGAATCCATGCCCTCGTGACACCAGTGAAAATTATTTTGAAAAATTACAGGGTTTGGAAAGGCTCTATCAGCATAGAGTAAGTGAAGAAACATTTATTCAAGAAAATCTAGAAAACTCAGTAAGGCCAGTCATCACATTTGATCTGAGATGCTCTTCCTTCCTTCCACATCCCAGCTCAGCATGATGTAAACTCCACTGCAGACAGATGCATCCAGGAAGACAGGACACCTTCTACCAGCTCCCTGGTGAGAAGGCCTGAACCTGGGGGAGGGACCTAAGTGGGATTTTAAGCCCTCTGGCCTCCTGGCTGAGCTGCTGATGCTGGTTGAACTCCATGTCAATTTTGAGGAGGGGTTGGTTAACAGTTACAATATTACAGGTAGGTAGGAGGAATAGTTCTAGTGTTCTGTGGCATCGTAGGCTCACTACAGTTAACAATGCTTTATTGAATATTTCCAATAGACTGAAGAGAGGACTTTGAATTGTTTCAATACAGAAAAATGATAAATGTCTAAGGTTATGAATATGCTAATAACTGTGATTTGATCACTACACATTGTGTACATTTCTCGAAATATCAGCCCGTACACCATAAATATGTAAAATTATTATGTGTCAATTAAAAATAAGTGTAACAAATAAATCCAGGCACTAAGACTTTCAGAAAGAGTTTTAGTGTGTTCAACAATTAGGTTGCTAATTACTGTGATATTTGGGGAGTTTTGTTTCTTCAAGTATTTGAAGCATTTAAGAAAATCTGGCATAATGTATTTGTAATTTTATAATGTAAAGAAGATTTAAAAAGTTGGATTTACAACCGTGTACATATTGTGTGAGCATGCAGAGAAATATCAAACATTTCGCATTAATGGAATGTCAATCATTTGATGTATTTGGACATTAATATGTGAATCATTTAACAAAGCACAAAAGTAATAATTCTCCATCCTTAGAAGCATTCAAACATTAAAGATGTGTTTATGCATTAAAAATAAAAAAGGCTCTATTTCTACATACATTGTTTACAAAACTCATCCCCTTCTCCAAAGACATCTTGGTATCCTTCCTTTGAGTCTTCTTCGAGATTTACATCATTCAGTCCACATTTAAGATACTCGTAGTCCATCCATGTACCTCTCTCAGTATATTCCTTTATTTTCTGAGAAAATATAAACTAGACACTTAAATATGAGATTTGATTAATAAAATATCCCCTCACTGTCATGTCTTTCGGATGTTAGTTTATGTACATGCATGTTTATGTACCTGTTGTACACTTATGTGTTATACATATGTATGTGTGCTTGCATGCATTTATGTTGGCATGTGTTTATGTGTATATGTATATGTGCACTCAATTATTTTTTAAACATAATGGTCCTCTTAGTGACCAGGCTCAACCCAGGAAATAGCAAATCACATAGGGATTTAGAGTAAAGAGCAGAATATGTGGGTCAGTGGATGGAAATTACTCAGAGAGCCATCAAGGATAGGAGGCGTCTGCTAAACCCACTTAATGAGATTCTTGCTGAAGGCAGGCCATTGTGATCAGATATGAAGAGTAGAGGATAAGGAATTTGATAAGATATGAAGGGTGATCAGATGTCAATGTGGGTCATTCTCTCCAAACTGACTTAGTATGATTCTTGCTAACTCTAGCACCCACTCTAAGGACAGAAACAGAAGCCCAAAGTCATAGGCCTCACTGAGAAGAGGGCTCAGATGAATCTGACTAGAGTTTGGTCAAGGAGAGTCTTGAGACCAGCTATCAAACACAGTGCAATGCCATTCCTAGCCACTGCGGTGTGTAGACATTATTTTGCTTGTTTGAGGTGTGATTATTCACAAATGTTTAGCATGGAAGGGACACTGGAAGACATGAGGCATAAATTATCCTTTTTTCTGAGAGAGAGTTTTGCTCTGTCGCTCAGGAGTGCAATGGCACGATCTCAACTCACTGCAACCTCTGTCTCTTGGGTTCAAGTGATTCTTCTGCCTCAGCCTCCCGAGTAGCTGGGATTACAGGCGCCCACCACCATACCTGGCTAATTTTTTTTGGCTCACACCTGTAATCCCAGCACTTTGGGAGGTCAATGAGGGTGTATCTCCTGAGGTCAGGAGACATAAATTATCCAAATAACTCTGTGTTGGGAGCAGCCAGTCTGAGAATCCTGCCATTCTAACTGCCCTACTATGAGGCAAATCATTTGAAAACTCTTTGAACTTGTTTTTGTTCTCTGTTTACGTCCTGCAAGATTGTCAGTTTCTTAGCAAAGCAGTGTCAGTTTAATTTGGACCGAAAGTACCGAATTACCTAATTACCCATTAGCTTAATTACCTAATTACCCATTAGCCTAATTACCCATTTCACATACTAAATTGTGGATCCAGTTGAATTTAGAGAGATTTCAAAAATCACAAACACGTGACATGACATGGAAAGAAAGAACCACTTCCAGTGAAAGAATCTAGTCAAATGGTCACAGCCTTACCACAAGCTGATCTCAGCCACAGCCTCCGCCTCTTTCCACCAACAGTCATACTCATGAAACACACAGGAGGAAACTGAAATGAAATTCTGGTGCTCATGTGTTTCCTTAGCTGTTTTCTCTCTTTCTTTTCTTTTACCATTTTGCTGAAGGGGTGAATGTTATTTCATTCTGAAAGCTGAGAGTAACATGTTTGTAATTCTTTTCCATCAAGGAGTATTAATATGAGAGACATTTTTTGGGTATATTGTTGAAGAAGACGTCTGAGTGGACCTCTCACCTTCTCCTTAAATCTCCTAACCTGGTCTTCGTGTACCTGTATGCGTGAGTATGGCACTGTGTGTAAATTCATGAGATGCTTTAAATCTCATTTGTAGGTGGTAGATGGGGAAAAAACTGATTTCTGCCAAATATGTTGTTAAAGAGGCTTATTTTGAGTCATTATGAGTGACCAGGGCGTAGGGTTACACAATCTCAAGAGTTCCTGAGGAAGTGCACCTGAGACAGTTGGGTTTCAGTTGGGTTTTATACATTTCAGGAAGACAGAAATTGCAGGTGAAATCTTAAATCAATATGTGTAAGGTGTACATTTTTTCATCCTGGAAAGCTGGGACATCTCAAAGTGGAGGCTTACAAGTCATAAGTGGGTTTCAGAGATTCTTTAGTTGACCTTTGGTTGAGAGAATTAAGCTATTGTGTAAAGACTTGATGTTAGTAGAAAGAAATGCCTGAGTTAAGATAAGGGGGTTGTGGAGGCCATGGTTCCTGTTATGTAGATGAAGTCTCCTAGGTAGTAGTCCTCAGAGAGAATAGATGGCAAATTCTCTTTTCAGGCACTAAAAGATGTCAGGCTCCCGGTTAACCTCTCCTACTTCCTGGATTGGCCCAGAAAAGGAAGCCCTGTCTGCATTACTGGGGGTTCTCTCGAGATGCAAATTTCCTGCACAAAAGACAGCTTTGCAGGGTCATTTTAATCTGTGGGTCGTGTGACAGCCATCTCAAAACTTGTCAAATAAATATATATTGGGGTAAAATATTTTGATTTACATCAGGGTCTGCCATCTGTCATGCAACGCTATATCAGAGTCAAGCTGGAAAGTTAGCCACATTATATCAGGTTAATAAAAACCCCTCTAATGAGATGTTGTGGCTTGTAGGTCATGGCTTCTCAGACCTCTCAAATAGGAATTTGGGCAAGATAAAAGAAAGGTGAGAGTTTAGTCCTCAGTCTCCACTCTTGGCCAAAGATCATTCCATGGAATGCACATGCAGGCCAACACCAAGCAGGAGGTCCTGTGGTGCTAGAAAAGCCCATTCCTAGGGTTGTTTATTGGTCATCGGTCATTGGTAATGGTAGTTTTTATATCAGTGATGTCAAGTCATGAGGAAAGGACATGACCTGGCCTGATTTAATAGCCAATTGTTTAAGAGGCGAGAGAGTTAGGCCTAGGATTCAGTCTGAACAAAACATTCTGGATCAGATCTATGCTGTAGGCCACCATGATGTGGATCTTTGATTGTGTCTTTTTTCTTTTCCTGTATCTGACATAGCATTTACAAGAGGCACAGAATTATAAGATAGAAAGACGTGCCACGAAAATAGTGAGGATTAGGTGCCAAGAAGTTTAAAGGTAGAATCAGAGAGCAGTAAACAACCTCCTAGCCAAAAAGTCCCCTGCCTGCATCATCATATTCTTTAATCCGACCTATAGGCTGTTTATCTTTCTTATCAATGGGCATTTGAGCCTATGGTAAATCTTACCTGAGGGTTGTAGGACCAACACCAAATAAGAATCCAATAAATTTAAGTTTTATTCTGGCCAATTGGTCTCCATAGGTAAAGCATCCCAAGGAGAGTATGAATCTAATTTGAGCAAATCTGGTCCTCCATGTCTAAATTGTCACAGGACTTGCTTACAGTTGACAAATCTATTTTTCCCACCACTTTTGTATTGCACCATACACTGATACTTAGGACAGAAAAAAGTTTTACTATAGGAGAAGTCATATAATTCTATTGTGTCATTTTGTTGTTCCCCCCAATAAAATGCCTCTTTCCCACATACCAAATGTTATGTCCCATAGTGGTGAATATTAGGGAACAAATTAGAGAGAAATCGGGGTTCCAAGTGGTTTGTGAGCATAACCATTCTCCTTTTCTATTTTTTCAATCTGAGAGAGGAATGGGGTGCCATGTATCTATTACTAGCTAAAATAGCCCCTGGCTTCCCCTGGGGAGTATCCTAATATTATTTCCCAAACTCCCAATGCCTACTAGTTGAACAGCAGAATTCATTTGAGCCTCATTCAACTTTGGTACCTGGGCTTTAAGAATATAGAGTCTGAGGTCCCATTTGCCATTGAAAATTTTCCACAAATTTGGGGGAAACGCTACACCTTCCACAGGTGTTTGGACTGTGCCTCGGCACTGAGGATGGCAGGCCATTGCTTCACAGCCACCTCAGATTCTATTTGCAATATTAATAACATGGACATGAGCCCTTGTTAGGTGAGAGCACATGCCTGTTCCCACCATTGAGTTTGGGAGTATGTTTTCATGGTTTGTCTGGCTTATATCCATTAGATGAGAGCTGCATCACTTTTTAGGGCAGCTTCTCATCCCTCTCACTTTTCCTGGAGTAGCATTCCTTCTCTGTGAACTATTTTGGGCAGGGGATTTTTCTCTAAGGAATGCCTTTCTTCAATATCTGTGAACTCAGCTTTCCCCAACATATGTAGCCCAGTTTTAATTCCTCCAATGAGTTTGCGTTTTAGCTTTTTGGGTGGCCTCTTTTGTTCCATCCACCAGAAGTGCAGTTGCCGTCATAGGCTAATGGTATCAGTATAATTTGAATAAATGGAGTCAGCCTAGAACTATTGAGTATCCCAAGCGATTATCAGGTGAGCAGATGTTACGTCTATGTATACCCTTGTGTGGGTATTCCATAATGCTTCCCAGAGGCATCCTGACCTTAGGTTGGAATTTGTGCTCTCAGGGTCCTCTGTCCACCAGCTGACTCCCATAAGCAGTGGTTGCCTGAGGGCAGTGTCAGTGTTGTTGGTGCAGGATAAAGGCATCCACTCCAAGCACAGAACTGTGGTCATTTGGGTAGAGTTTGCTGCAGCAGTTTACACAGGAGATGGAGACAGATTTCTTCCATCTATTGTTAGACAATGTCCTCTGACTAACCCTCCTCAGTAATTGTCCTGAGGCATCGTTAGGCCAATATTCTTGCAGGGTGTCATAATTAGTGAGACCCTTATCATAGAAAACCCTGAAAAGGGGCACATTGGGGAACGTTTAGAGGGGAACTGTCCCATTTAGTAGCCTTCAATTATCCTGATCTATGCCCACTAAATTGTGTGGGCTCTATCTGCAGGCAAGTCAGTGAGGTTTTGGGGAAACCATGCGAAGTTTTCAGGTTTGAAGAGGAAAGGAGTGTGGGGCAGGCAGTTAGAGAAAACTGAGTGATATGGTTGGCTGTTTTCACCCAAATCTCATCTGGAATTGTAGCTCTCACAATTCCCACATGTTGTGGGAGGGACCCAGTGGGAGATAATTGAATCATACGGGCAGTTTTTCCTATACTGTTCTTATGGTAGTGAGTAAGTCTCATGAGATCTGATGATTTTATAAAGGCTTTTCCCTTTCTCTTGGCTCTCATTTTCTCTCTTTTCTGCTGCCGTTTAAGATGTGCCTTTTGTCTTCCACCATGATTGTGAGGCATCCCCAGCCACCTGGAACTGTGAGTCCATTAAACCTCCTTTCCTTTAGAAATCACCCAGTCTTAGCTATGTCTTTATCAGCAGCATGAAAACGGACTAATACAGTAAATTGGTACTGGTAGAGTGGGGCATTGCTGTAAAGATACCTGAAAATGTGGAAGCGACTTTGGAACTGGGAAACAGGCAGAGATTGGAACAGTTTGGAGGGCTCAGAAGAACACAGGAAAATATGGTAAAGTTTGGGAGTTTCCTAAAGACTTGTTGAATGGCTTTGTCCAAAATGCTGATAGTGATATGGACAATGAAATCCAGGCTGAGGTGCTCTCAGAGGGAGATGAGGAACTTCTTGGGAACTGGAGTAAAGGTGACTCTTGCTATGATTTAGCAAAGAGACTGGTGGCATTTTGCCCCTGCCCTAGAGATTTGTGGAACTTTGAACTTGAGGGAAATGATTTCGGGTATCTGGTGGAAGAAATTTCTAAGCAGCAAAGTATTTGAGAGGTGACTTGAGTGCTGTTAAAGGCATTCAGTTTTAAAAGGAAAAAAGAGCATAGAGGTTCAGAAAATGTGCAGCCCAAAGATGCCATGGAAAAGAAAATCTCATTTTCTGAGGAGAAATTCAAGCTGGCTGCAGAAATTTGCATAAGTAACAAGGAGCCAGATGTTAATTGCCAAGACAATGGGGAAAATGTCTCCAGGGCATGTCAGAGACCTTTGCAGCAGCCCCTCCCTTCACAGACCTGGAGGCCTAGGAGGAAGAAATGGTTTCTTGGGGGCAGGCGCAGGGCCTGGCTGCTCTGTGCAGCCAACGTACAGGTTGAGCCATGGCTTCAGAGGGTGCAAGCCCCAAGCCTTGTCAGTACCCTTGTGGTGTTGAGCCTGCAGGTGCACAGAAGTCAAAAATTGAGCTTTGGGAACCTCCACATAGATTTCAGAGGATGTATGGAAATACCTGGATGTCCAGACAGGAGCTTGCTACAGGGACTGAGCCCATATGGAGAACCTCTTCTAGGGAAGTGCAGAAGGGAAATGTGAGGTTGGGGCTCCCACAAAGAGTTCCCACTGGGGCACTGCCTAGTGTAGCTGTGAGAAGATGGCCACCATCCTCCAGACCCAGAATGGTAGATCCACCAACAGCTTGAATCATGCACTTGGAAAAGCTGCAGACACTCAACATAAGCCCATGAAAGTAGCCAGGAGAGGGAGCTGTACCCTGCAAAGGCACAGGGGCAGAGCTGCCCAAGACCCTGGGAACCTTTCTCTTGCATCAGCATGACCCGGATGTGAGACATGGAGTCAAAGGCGATCATGTCGGAGCTTTAAGATTTGACTGCCTTGCTAGATTTCAGACTTGCATGGGGCCTTTAGCCCCTTTGTTTTGGCCAATTTCTCCTATTTGAAATAGGTGTATTTATCCAATTCCTGTACCCCCACTGTATCTAGGAAGTAACTAACTTGCTTTTTTATTTTACAGGCTCATAGGCAGAAGGGATTTGCCTTGTCTTAGATGAGACGTTGGACTGTGGAATTATGAGTTAATGCTGATATAACTTAAGGTTTTGGGGGACTGTTGGGAAGGTAAGATTGGTTTTGAAATCTGAGGGCATGAGATTTGGGAGGAGCCAGGGGTAGAATGATATGGCTTGGCTGTGTCCTCACCCAAATCTCATCTTGAATTGTAGCTCCCATAATTCTCACTTGTGGGAGGGACCTGGGGGGAGATAATTGAACCATGGAGGCGGTTTCCCCCATATTGTTCTCATGTCGGTGAATACATCTTACGAGATCTGATGATTTTATAAGGTGTTTTCCCTTTCACTTGGCTCTCATTTTCTCTCTGGTCTGCTGCCGTTTAAGATGTGCCTTTTACCTTCCACCATGATTGTGAGTCCTCCCCAGCCATGTGGAACTGTGAGTCCCTTAAACCTCTTTTTCTTTATAAGTCACCCAGTCTCAGGTATGTCTTTATCAGCAGTATGAAAATGGACTAATACAGAAAGACATACCGAGAGAGGTTCCTTCCACAGACACCAAACAGTCTCTTGAGAGTCTTGGTTAAAACCCTGAGGGATTTCAGCCATGTAGTTGATCACAAGAAAAGTAAGCCTGAGAGTTATTCAGGTGTCACGAGGACTGACCTGGTCGGATGTCTCTGGAAGAGTTTCTGCTCTGGCTGTTGTACTATAGACCAGCTGATTCTTGGGTGTTTTCTGAAATTGCAAGTGGGTGTCAGAGACTGGACTGAAACTCTAGGTGTGGTCAGGAATGTGGTTGCACACCTGTTTTAGGTGTGAGATGTGAAGACAAGGAGTGACTCTATTTAATTTTGCAGAACAAGAGTTGGTTACAAGCACCTGTTGAGGTCCTTTCCAGCAGGGCTGTAGAAGGTCTTTCAGTTAGTGTCTTTTCCATTACACAAAGTCCTCTGGCTGCGATCTGTGATCCTGGGAGTCGTTGGCCTCCACAAACTCACTGGGGAAAGATTCTGTTACCAGTTTAAAAAAAAAAAACAAAACAAAAAACAAAAAACTATTTATTAAAGTTTTAAGACATCTTTGGCAACAATGCAGTATTTACCCCTTGAGTAAGGCCAGCTTGTGTGAGCCCTCGTCTAGCCTCATAGGTCTTCCTGTTATTATTTCATTGGAAAACAGTGTTTTCCGAAAGGAGTGGGCCTAGGATTAAGTAGGACCAATGGGAGGTAAAGGGAGGTTCAAAGTCTCTGTTAACTTAGCTATTTGAATGTTTATTGTACCATTTGTCCCTACTACCAACCTGATTGGTTTTGAAATCTGAGGACATAAGATTTGGGAGGGGCCAGGGGCGGAACTAGATAGTTTGGCCGTGTTCCCACCCAAATCTCATATTGAATTTAGCTCCCATAATTCCCACTTGTTGTGGGACGGACCTGGTGGGAGATAATTGAATCATGGGAACCATTTCCCCCATATGGTTCTTGTGGCAGTGAAAACACATCTCACGAGATATGATGATGTTATAAGGGGTTTTCCCTTTCACTTGGCTCTCATTTTCTCTTTTGTCTGCTGCTATTTAAGAAGTGCCTTTTGCTTTTCACCATGGTTTAGGAGGTTTAGGGATGATCGAGACAATGCTAATGTTGTATTATCAGACAGACTTTGCAAATGGATTCAACGAGGTGTCCAGTCAAATGAGTCCCACAGTCGCTGTGTAGCTCAGACAGAGGATTCCCCAAACTGGAATGATTCTAACAAAACTTCGCCAAGCATTAAGACATCCCTATAACAGATCAATGCTTCCTCTCAATGAGAAAACACAGAAATCAAGATCAATACATATTTACTATTGTCAGAAGGCAGCATCTTGATAAAATTCAGTTTCCATATTTAAGAGGGTCCTGTTGGCAAAGCACAGGGACTTTGGGAGCCATGTAAAGGCTTGCCGGGGCTATGCTTCGGGCATATACTACACCAAGAGCACACCATTTGGGCTCTAGTGGGAGATGGTGTCCAGAAATATTGACTTCCCCATGCTACAATTTTTTCAAGGGTCCAAGGAGTCATTTCATGAATAAATTGAAGGAGGGGTAACTGTGCACCTCTGGGAATTATGGTTTTGTTGTTATTACAGCCTACCCACAATTCTCTACTTGGGTCAAAAGGGAGATCCCTTTTGCTATCAGATTTGTTTCTCTTGAGGGGTTGATACCTGGTATTGTAAAAGAATGTTGGTGAGGGCAATGGCATGAAGGAGGGAGCATGCTCGAGTGGACAGGCCATCTTTCCTAGGATGGCATTGTTTGCTGTAGCATCAGCTCAGTTATTTCCTTCTGCTTCTTCTGTGTTATCTTTTCGATGTCCAGGGATCTTGATGATTGTCAGCTGCTTTGGCATATGAATTGCTTCTAAGAGCTCCAAGAAACTTGGCACTTGCTGCCTATAAGTTGCCCAGATGAGGTGAGAAAGTCCTTCTGTTTCCATAGCAAGAAAACCATGGTCTACTCCAAAGGCGTATTGGCTCTCGGTGTATATATCTGCCACCTTTTCTTCAGCCAACTGTCAAGCTCCAGTTAACACTACTAACTCAGCCATCTGGGCTGATTGCACTTCTTTGCAGTTGGTCATTTTGATGGTGTCTACCGTGGAAGTGGTGGCATATACTGCCTGGTAATACACATGCACTACTCCCAAATGAGAACCCTCCGTGAGTCAAATTAATTCAGCATTTTCCATGCAGGGTTCCTGTAAATCCTCCCTAGGGGAGAGTAAGATATCCCTTAGCTGAGCGCCGTCATGTTCCTCCTCTCACTGCTTATCTGGAAGAGGAAGCAGGGAGCAGGGTCAGAGTGTTACAGTGCTTCCGAGTCATGTTAGGGGCAGAAAGCAGGAGCACTTCATAAGAAGCGAGGTGGCTGTCAGAACAGTGTTGAGTGTGGTGAGAGCTTAGGAGAGAGTCCACAGAGTGGGAGGCATGGATGGTGAACAGAGACCCTAGGACAAATTCTTCAACATTCTTGCATAAGATGGCTGCAGCTGCTATGCAAGGAGGTGCCCTCTTGCCACC
>NW_012101386.1:171467-179030 GCF_000951045.1 Mandrillus leucophaeus | reverse complement strand
GTGTTGCTTTTTCCTTTCTTCCCGGCAGATTTAGTCTGCTGGTTAGTTTTTTATTTAAAAGCTGAGCCACTAATGAGTAATTTGGATTCCAACTTCTACAGTAGCCTGTTAACCCTGAGAACACTCTTGTCTTTTTATTTGGGCAGGGTAAATGTCATGATGATAGAGATTCTCTCCGGATTTATTAGTAGCCCTCTCAGGAAAATCATATGTCCCAAGTACTTAACTTGAAGGAGGCAAAACTGCAGTTTATCTCTGGACACTTTGTGTCCCTTCAAAGCAAGCTGTTGTAACAGGTGGACAGCATCTTCTCTGCATTTTGGCAGGAAGGTTGAATACGTAGTCCATATATGGAACACATAGTCCATATATGGAATTGTGATAGATCCACTGGGAAATTCACTGTTGCCTAAATCTGCCCATAATATATAAGAAAATTAAGCAGGACTCTCTGAGTAGCCCAGGGGCCAGACTGACCATGTATATTGGCAATTTGAGAAATGAAGGCTAAACAATATTGGCTGTTTTCTCTACAGGTATGCTGGAGAAAGCACTGTGTAAGTCAATGACAGTGATGGGAATATCAGACAGCAAGGTATGGGGGTTAGGAGCAACAGGATGTCTAAGAATTCTTATTTTATTTGTGCTCTTAGGTCTTGAACAATTCTCCAGCCTTTTCTGTTTAGCTTTTTAAACTGGGAGAATTGGTGTATTGCAAGGATTAGTGGAAGGTGTTAGGAGTCCTTTGTCTAAATAGTCCTGAAAGACTGGTTTAATTCCTAGTAAGGCTCCAGGTCTAAGGAGATATTGCTTAATGTTTGGCAGAGGTTTAAAGTTATCTCTGTTTACATGGAGGGAAGTGCTGACTTAATTCTTCCCATGTCTGAGCAAGGCTTACCCATAACGAATCTGGTATTTTGAGGCCAGGTGAGGTGGCTCACACCTGTAGGCAGGAGGATTGCTTGAGCCCAGGAGTTTGAGACCAACCCGAGCAACATAGTGAGCCCCTGTCTCTGCAACAAATCACAACAATTAGCTGGACATGGTAGCATAAAGCCTGTAGTCCCAGCTTCTTGGGAGGCTGAGGCAGGAGGATCACTTGAGCCCAGGAATTTGAGGCTGCAGTGAGCTATGATTGCAGCACTGCACTCTAGACTGGGTGACAAAGTGAGACTCTATCCCTTTTTCAAAATGTGGTATTTAAATAAGAAAGACTCTAATTCTCCCTGTTTGGATTCTTTTTTTGTTTTCCACTTCCAACTTTTTTTTAGGTTCAGACTGAACATGTTTAGGTTTGTCACACGTGTAAATTACATGTCACAATTACAAATGATTTCATACTGAGGTAATAAGCATAGTATCCAATAGCTAGTTTTTCAGTCTTCACCTTCCTCCCACCCTTCATCTTCTAGTAGGCCCTGATGTCTGTTGTTTCCTGCATTGTGTCCATAGGTACTTGAGGTCAAGCTCCCACTTATAAATGAGAACATGTGGTATTTCAATTTCTGTTTTTGCATTAATTTACTTAGGATAATGGACTCCAGCTGCATCCATGTTGCTACAAAGGACACAATTTCATTCTTTTTCATGATTGTGTAATGTTCCATGGTGTATATGTACCACGTTTTCTTTATCCACTCCTTTGCTAATGAGTATCTAGGTTGGATCCATGCCTTTGCTATTGGGACTAGTGCTGTAGTGAACATATGAGGGCATGTGCTTTTTGGTAGAACAATTTATATTCCTTTGGGGAGATATCCAGTACTGGGATTCCTGTATCAAGTGGTAGTTCTATTTCAAGTTCTTTGAGAAATCTCCAAATTGCTTTCCATAGTGGCTGAAGTACATTACATTTCTACTGTGAGCCCCAAATATCTAAGACAGGTCTCATCAATTTGGAAAGTTAAGGATGCACCTGTGACACAGCCCCAGGAAATCCTGATGACATGCGTCCAAGGTAGTTAGGGGTACAGTTTGCTTTTATACATTTTAGGGAGATATGAGACATCAATCAATATGTGAAAGATGTACATTGGTTCAGTCTGGTAAGGCAGGACAACTCGAAGTGGGAGCTTCCACTAGGTTAGAGGTAGATAAGTGACAAAATTTTGCATTCTTTTGAGTCCTTGATAAACCTTCCACTGAATATACAACTTAGTCTGGCTCAGTGAATCTTCGTTTTTACATAAACATTAGAAAAGAGGAAGCAATCAGACATTCATTTGTCTCATGTGAGCCTCAGGGATGCCTTTGATAGAATGGGAGGCAAGTTTGCTCTAAGCCGTTCTCAGCCTGACTTTTCCCTCTAGCTTCATGATCTTGGCATTCCAAGATTTATTTTCCTGTCACACTACTAACAGTACCTAAGTCTTCTGTTTTCTCTGTAGCCTCACCAATATCTGTTGTTTTTTGACTTTTTAAGGATAGCCATTCTGACTGGTGTGAGATGGTATCTCCCTGTGGTTTTGATTTACACTTCTCTAATGGTTAGTGATGTTAAGCATAATTTCTTCATATGCTTGTTGGTCACATGTATGTCTTCACTTGAGAAGTGTCTGTTCATGTCCTTTGCCCATTTTTTAATAAGGTAGTTTGGTTTTTGCTTGCTGATTTGTTTAAGTTCCTTGTAGATTCTTGATATTAGACCTTTGTCACATGCTAATATGGTTTGGCTCTGTGTAATCAACCAAATCTCATCTCAAATAGTAATCCTCATGTGTCAAGGGATGGACCTGATGGGAGGTGACCAGGTCATGGGGGTGGTTTCCCCCATGCTGTCCTCATGTTCTCATGATAGTGAGTGAGTGCTCATGAGATCTGATGGTTTTATCAATGTGTGGTGGTTCCTCCTTCATTCTCTCTCTCTCTGTCTCTCATCTGCTGCCATGTGTCACATGCCTGCTTCCACTTCAACCATGATTGCAAGTTTCTTGAGTCCCTGACCCTAACCATGCAGAACTGAGTCAATTAAACCTCTTTTCTTTACAAATTACCCACTTTCGGGCAGTTCTTTATAGCAGTGTGAAAACAAACTAATATAGTAAATTGGTACCAGAAGTGGAGAACTAATATAAAGATAACTCAAAATCTGGAAGCAACTGTGGAACTGGGTTCCTCCTGGCAGAGGTTGGAACAGTTTGGAGAACTTGAAAGAAGACAGGAAGATGTGGGAAAGTTTGGAACTTCCTAGAGACTTGTTGAGTGGTTTTGACCAAAATGCTGATATTGACATGAACAGTGTAGTTCAAGCTGAGATGGTCTTAGGTGGTGAGGACTAATATCTGATTTTTTTTTTTATCTTGCCCAAATTCCTACCTAAGGAGTCTGGGGAGTCATGCTCTACAAATCATAAATTCTCATCAGATGGGTTTTATTTAAAACTGTATATGATTTACTTTCCAAACTGACTCTGGCATAACGTTATAAAACAAATAAGAAAATCAAAATATTTTACCCCAAAACACGTTTCTTTGCCCTACTCTGAGATGGCCCTGCAGGCCAGGTGTGGTGGCTCATGCCTGTAATCCGAGCACTTTGGGAGGCTGAGGTGGGCGGATCATCTGAGGTCGGGAGTTCAAGACCAACCTGACCAATATGAAGAAACCTTGTGTGTACTAAAAGTACAAAATTAGCCGGGTGTGGTGGTGCATGCCTGTAATCCTAGTTACTCAAGAGGCTGAGGCAGGAGAATTGCTTGAACCCAGGAGGTAGAGGTTGTGGTGAGCCAAGATCATGCCATTGTGCTCCAGACTGGGCAACAAAAGCAAAACTTCATCTAAAAAAAAAAAAGAAAGAAAGAAATGGCCCCGCAAAGCCGTTCTTTGTGGGGGAAAATTTGTAAAGAATCTCTATCAACATAGCTAGATCTTTTTCTTCTAGAACCTCCCAATCCTAAAGAGATGAACTGAGATCTGAATAGGAAACATTTGTCACCTATTGTCTCTAAGGGTAGCCACTAAAAGACTTCAAAAGAACTTTGGACTCTACAATCTTTATCTTAACCTGAACATTACCTTTCTGTCTATTCCAGGCCTTTAGACAAACTCAGCCAATTGTCAACTAGAAAATTAAATTCACCTATAGCCTGGAAGCCCTCAGTTTGAGTTGCTCCACCTTTCTGGACCCAACCAATGTATCTCTTAAATGTATTTGATTGATGTCTCATGCCTCTCTAAAATGTATAAAACCAAGCTTGCTGGAATTTTGTCCCTGCCCTAGAAATCTGTGGAACTTTGCACTTGAGAGAGATGATCTGTAATAGGAACTTATGTTTAAAAGGGAAACAGAGCATGAAAGTTTGGAAAATCTGTAGCCTGGCCATGTGGTAGAAAAGAAAAATGCATTTTCTAGGGAGAAATTCAAGTTGACTGCAGAAATTTGCGTAAGTAATGAGGAGATGAATATTAATAACTAAGACAATGGGGAAAATGTTTCCAGGGCATGTCAGAGATCTTTGCAGCAACCCTTCCAATCACAGACCTGGAGGCCTATAAGGGAAACATGGTTTCATGGGCTGGGTCCAGGGCCCAGCTGCTCTGTGGAGCCTTGGGACTTGGTGCCCTGTGTCCCAGCTGCTCCAGCTCTAGCTGTGGCTAAAAAAGTCCAATGTGCAACTCAGGCCATTGTTTCAGAAGGTACAAGCCCCAATCCTTGGTGGCTTCCACATGATGTTGGGCCTATGGGTGTGCAGAAGAGAATAATTCCGCTTTGTGATCCTCTGCCTAGATCTCAGAGGATTTATGGAAATGACTGGATGTCCAGCCAGAAGTCTGCTCCAGGGGCAAAGCCCTCATGGAGAGCCTCTGCCAGGGCAGCGCAGAAGGGAAATGGGGGGTTGGAGCCCCCACACAGAGTCCCCACCGAGGACAGTGACTAATGGGGCTGTGAGAAGAGGGCCACCATCCTTCAGACCCCGGAATGGTAGATCCATTAACAGCTTGCACTGTGCACCAGGAAAAGCTGCAGGCACTCAATGACAGTAGCCAGGAGGGCTGAACTCTGCAAAGCCCATGAGAGCAGCCACGGGATCAGAGCTGCTGCAAAGCCTGCAAAGCCACAGGGTGAGAGCCTCCCAAGGTTGTGGGAGCCCCCACTTTGCATTAGCATGCCCTGAATGTGAGAAATGGAGTCAAAGGAGATTATTTTGGTGCTTTAAGATTTAATGGGCCGGGCGCGGTGGCTCAAGCCTGTAATCCCAGCACTTTGGGAGGCTGAGGCGGGTGGATCACAAGGTCAGGAGATCGAGACTATCCTGGCTAACATGGTGAAACCCCGTCTCTACTAAAAATACAAAAAACTAGCCGGGCGCGGTAGCAGGCGCCTGTAGTCCCAGCTACTTGGGAGGCTGAGGCGGGAGAATGGCGTGAACCCGGGGGGCGGAGTTTGCAGTGAGCCGAGATCGCGCCACTGCACTCCAGCCTGGGAGACACAGTGAGACTCCGTCTCAAAAAAAAAAAAAAGATTTAATGACTGCCTCACTGGATTTTGGGCTTGCATGTGACCTGCAGCCCCTTTGTTTTGGTCCATTTCTCCCATCTGAAATGGGAGCATTTATCTAATGTCTCTACCCCCATTGTTTCTTGGAAGTAACTGACTTGTTGTTCATTTTACAGGTTCATAGATGAAAGGGACTTGCCTTTCATCTATGAACCTGTAAAAGTCCAATGTGACTTTGGACTTGGACTTTTGAGTTAATGCTGAAATGAGTTAAGATGTTGGGGAGACTGTTGGGAAGGCATGATTGGTTTTGAAATACAAAGAGGACATGAGATTTGGGAGGGGTTGGGGTGGCGTGGTATGGTTTGGCTCTGTGTCTCTATCCAAATGGCACCATTCCTCAGGGTGATCAGCCAGCTACCTGGTGGCAGGCTGGATTATATTGGACCTCTTCCACCCTGGAAAGGGCAGAGGTTTGTCCTCACTGAAATACACACTGACTCCAGATATGGGTTTGCCTATCCTGCATGCAATGCTTCTGCCAATACTACCATCTGTGGACTCATGGAATGCCTTATCCACTGTCACAGGATTCCACATAGCATTGCCTCTGACCAAGGCACTCCCTTGATGGCTAAAGAAGTGTGGCAGTGGGCTCATGCTCATGGGATTCACTTGTCTTACCATGTTCCCCATCATCCTGAAGCAGCTGGATTGACGGAAAAATGGAATGGCCTTTCGAAGTCACAATTATAATGCCAACTAGGTGACAATACTTTGCAGGGCTGGGGCAAAGCTCTCCAGAAGGCCGTGTGTGCTCTGAATCAGCATCCAGTATATGGTCCTGTTTCTCCCATAGCCATAACTCGTGGATGCAGGAGTCAAGGGTGGAAGTGGAAGTGGCACCATTCACCATCGCCCCCAGTGATCCACCAGCAAATTTTTTGCTTCCTGTTCCCATGACGTTACATTCTGTTGGCCTAGAGGTCTTAGATCCAGTGGGAATAATGCTGCCGTCAGGAGACACAACAATAATTCCATTAAATGGGAAGTTAAGATTGCCACCTGGACACTTTGGCCCCTCCTACCTTTAAGTCCACAGGCTACGAAGGTAGTTACAGTGTTGGCTGGGTGGCTGACTTGGACTATCAAGATGCAATCAGTCTATTACTCCACAATGGAGGTAAGGAAGAGTATGTACGGAATACAGGAGATCCATTAGGGCGTCTCTTAGCATTCCCATGCCCTGTCATTAAGGTCAATGGGAGACTATAACAGCCCAATCCAGGCAGGACTATGAATGGCCCAGACCCTTCAGGGATGAAGGTTTGTGTCACTCCACTAGGAAAAAAACCACGACCCGCTGCGACGCTTGCTGAAGGCAAAGGGAATACAGAATGGGTGGTAGAAGAAGGTGGTCATCAATGCCAGCTACAACCACGTGATCAGTTGCAGAAATGAGGACTGTAATTGTCATCAGTATTTCCTTCTTCTTTTGTTAAAAACATGTTTGTGCTTGTATACCCTTGTATTCAGAAAATTCCTTCATTTTATTTCTTTTTTCCTTTATCATGTAATATAAAATTTATTGACTTCATATCAGCATTTAAGTGTTCTTAACTTTATGTAATAGCATTTGAGTTGGGGATTGATGCATTTCTGGTTGTACAAAAGATAGTTGTATTATATTAGGTGTAATTATGACCTTATTATTGTCTTTATTTGAAGAGTATGTATGATCTCAGGAGATTCGTGTGGGCTCAAGTTGACAAGGGGTGGACTTGTGACGGTTAATACTGAGTGTCAACTGGATTGGACTGAAGCATGCAAAGGATTGATCCTGGGTGTGTCTGTGAGGCTGTTGCCAAAGGAGATTAACATTTGAGCCAGTGGGCTGGGAAAGGCAGACCTACCCTTAATCTAGGTGGGTACCATCTAATCAGCTGCCAGTGTGGCCAGGATATAAAGCAGGCAGAAAAACATGAAAAGACTAGACTGGCTTAGCCTCCCAGCCGACATCTTTCTCCTGTGCTGGATGCTTCCTGCCCTCAAACATTGGACTTCAAGTTCTTCAGCTTTGGGAATTGGACTGGCTTCCTTGCTCCTCAGCTTGCAGGTGGCCTACTG
>NW_012101386.1:89691-170416 GCF_000951045.1 Mandrillus leucophaeus | reverse complement strand
CCCTTGGACCAAGCAGCCCATGACCCTTGCAGCCTCAGAGGTCCAGACTCCAGCGTGGCCTCACATGCTGGTTGGTCTTGTCCCTGCCAGGCCAGAACCCTCCTCAGAACCCAGAGCCCCCACGGCTCTCCCTCACCCTATGCCCAGGACGTGTCTCCTGTGCACTCTTCCCTGGCCCACAGGTGGGAGTTTATACCTGCTCGGGCGGCCTCGGCATCCACACCAGCAACCTGGTAGCAATTGCCCTGCTGCCTCCACCTGGCACAGCTCGGATCTCCCACAGTGCAGGCCCCGTGGTCAGGAGTGATTAGAACACACAGGAGGGCAGCTCAAGACAACAGGTGCTGAGGCATGCAGATTTCGAGGATTTAAGTGCTGATGCCCTTGGAAGACCATTTCCACGGGGTTAATCATGGTTTCTCTTGGTGAACTGTTGGCTTGTGTTTTTGATATTGTTGTTGCTCTAAATAGTGTTTACCTGACTTCAACATGAACTCGATTGGTCACGTTCTTTGTTGAAATATGTATCTTTCTAAAAGTTCACACAGCGTTAGATTTTTTACTCAAACTACCTATAACATTTCTCCAACAGAATGCACATTTGCCTTCCTTCCCCACATACCTCTGCTCCCTGCCCTGAGCAGTGTCCCTGCCGGTCCCATCTGCTTAGGGGGTGGGGCAGGGGACACAGGCCCTGACACGAGGTGGGGCCGTGCCAAGCATGGTGGTCTTGCAAGGGCACCAAGTGAGTGGGCCCTGGAGAGAGGGGAGGTCATTCCCCCCGGGGAACAGCCCAGGCCACAGGGGAGAGGTCAGCTGGAGTGTGAAGTGGGGGTGGAGATGCAAGAAGGCTGGGATGGGGCCTGCTGCTCTATCAGCAAAACCCCTCACACCCGAAGGGCACACAGCAGGAGGGCATCGTATTCACTGACCTCATAGGTAACTGTCCATTAGCGTTCACCCACAAAATAATAAAATACACTGAGAGGGGCACAGGAATGGATTGCTCGCATCTTTATGTCGGCTGAATGGAGGGAATTTCTAAGCAGGTGAGAGAAAGGATATCAAGCTGTGTTTGGAGAAATGGGTGGGAATTCTAAACAAGGTTATGGAAGCAGGGCAGCTAGAACCACAGGTGTATTCAGAAGAATGCTAGATCTCAGTACTACTCTAGAATATCAGCGGTTTTCTGTGGACGGTATGGGAAGTGTGATTTCTTCTGTTTGTGGGTTTTGCGTTTCACATTCTCTGTGACATATCTACACTGCATTTTAAAAGTCAATATTATTGTGAATTTTAATTTAAAATAAAATGTTATTTCATTCAGTTCTTTATACATTTAACTTTCATTTTCCTTCACAATAACTTAGCAACACACCTAGCCCTGTTTTCACCCGGACCAGCCTGTGCTGCTACAAGCCTGGTTTCTCTTCCTCATCACAACATACTCAGCTTCCCTGCCCGTTTCAGTTCGAGGAAATGTGGGGCGGGAAGGGAGGGGCAGCTGCCACTCACACAGCTCACACTGAATGCCAGAGAGCTTGCCCCGCACCTCTGCCTATTTTTCTAGTTGAATTTCATTGCATGCAGCAATCAACCTCAGGAACTCATTTTCCCACATACGGGAAGCTCGGCCCCAGGTAGGGGGATTTGCTTGGTGGGGGATTTGAACCCAAGTCCCTCTCACTGCAAATCCCACAGCATCCCCGTGAGGAAGAGACAGGGAACAGGGAGTAGCCCTGGGTCACCCTAAACTGACTTCAGGCTCAGAGAAGGACAGATTACCGGGGAATGAGGAGGCTCATTGCTCTGGAGCTCACTTCTGGACAAATGTCATGAAGGGGCCCTGTAAGGAGCTGGTGGTAACTTCCGTTAATTCTGGGACCAGCGACCTCAGGTCAAGAGCCAGATGCTCACTCAGGTCTCTCCAGGCCAGAGGCTCTGGCCAAGTTTGGGCTCCCAGCAGAGTCTAAGAAAATGTGGAGAGCACCAATGTGTGTTTATGAAGATTTATTTCAGAGTGAGCATCATTTCAAGAAATGTGGACTTGAGCTTTGCCATCCTTTCCCCTGATCCTTTTCCATAGATTTTGCTGTTATATTCTCTGTATCTTTACAGGCTGAATTTGTCTTATTCTGGGTCAGTAGCTGTTACTTCCTTAACGGCGGTGGTCCTGACAGTTCGCACATTTGTGGCCATCCCAAAGAGCAGTGCAATTATGAAGGTGTAAATACGACCAAAGACCACTCTCAGATACAGCACTGCCTGATGGCTTTGTTTGACCGAACGTATTCTTCTTGGAGGTGGCCCGCTGTCAACACTCCCACCAATACCTCTTCTTAGGCACCGTGGAGGATCCCAGCCTATATGGCAATGGCAGTTCCTTCTGTTGTTGCAGACCCCTTTGTAACTGCACTTCTGAGGGTAACAGTCGTAGTTCAGTGAAGTGATAGCCACATTGCACTGGGTGTTATTACAGGCCATTCCACGAGAACAAGGAGTGCCGTCTATCACACGCCCAACATCAGTTGTGCCTGTTGCACGGTGTTCATCCAATCCAAAACACTGAAACCTTCCTCTCACTGAGTGATGGAATGAAACATGTTCCTGCAGCCGGGGAAGATGGGTCACGTTGGTACACTGCAGTCTTCCACAAAACTTATCTATTCCTACACAAGCATCGTAGCTGAGAGCTGTTTGTTCTCGAGTACAATGTCCGAATCGGTGACTTTCAAGATTGATGTCATAGCAGTCCGCAGGAGCATCCTCAGCACTGACACCAAAGATCGCCTTGCAGAGCACATTGCGGTCAGTGCAGTTCCCACGATAGCAGTAGCCTTCTTCAGTGCACGGGGTTCCATCTTGCAAATAAACATTTGAGGGGCATGTCAAGGTGGTCCCAGGACAGTACTCTGGAAGGTCACATATATTTTGGATAGGTCTGCAGAGAGTCCCTTGTGCGGAGAAGCTGCAGTTTGTACAGCAGTCTCCTAGATGACAGATGCTCCCCGGTGTGAGGCGACAGTCACTTCGGCAGCAACGACTGGCATAACACTGCTTGAAGGAGCCACAGTCACATTCCTCCCTCCCTTCCACGATGAGGTTTCCACAGCGAACCATTGTTATGCTTTCGTTATGCACTGGAGCGAGTGCTTCGAAAACGCACTGGGATGAATTTACAAAACAATTTTGTGCATGTCCATAAGAACAGTTGCTGAATGCATCTGTTATCCCAGGATATCGCTGCATAATGCAGAAGGCCCTTCTCTGACATGTGCAGTAGTTGTCATCATACTCCACACCCATACTTCTCATCAGTGTCTGGGTTGTTATGACGGCTATCAACAAATAATGTCTGCCTAGAGTACCAATGTGTAATAGGCCTAAATGTGTACAGAAGCTATACCTTTGTGGTTCATAGTTAGATTCATGTGGCGCTTCTTTAATAAGTAGTGTGGATGAATGAACACGAAAAGTATCAAAAAAGGTTCTTCTAAAATAGTTAAGTATTGGACTACGATATCGATAGTCATTCACAGGGGCTGGGTCACGACTATTGTATATGGTCAAAATATAAATATAGTACCGCAGATCAATATTTTGAACAATGCTGTCAATGACACTGAACATCTGGACCACCTCTTTGGAACAAGTTGTAATATTGCCATATATACGATAATATGTGTTGGAACATTGAACGTGGCCTTTTATATTGCCTCTATGAGAACTATACAGCAAAGTAGATAACCTGGGATTCATGCTGTCATTTGCTTCAGAGAACAGGGGGTCTGTCTCCTCATTGTCACCATCTCTAAATGTGGGCCCCGTTGCGTTGGGCTCGGCCACTATCTGAGAAACAACATGTTCAAACCTGCGGGAATCCTGGAGGGGTTTGATTTCGTAGGCAAGGTCGTCCAGCTTCATGATGCCTCTGAGGCCCCCATAGCACGTGTCGACGGTGACCATGGACAGAGGCACCTCCTCCAGGTAGCCGAGGTAGTAGCAGTCTGGAGGGATGTAGGGGTCATCCACCTGCAAGGCTCCTTGGTCATCCTGAGTTGTCATCAGCAGATGTCTGGGCCAAAGAAGGTGTTTTCTCCGCATGTGAACGACGTGTCTTTGACCCCCAAAACGCAGGCTGTAGGACAGCCAGCCGGGAAACTGAACGCCTTTGCCATGGTGTGTCTCCTTCCTGGGAATCACCACCTCAGAGGATGCGTAGTGCCACAAGGGACGGCCTTGAGAACACCAGACTGGAGCCAGGAGTGCCCAGAGCCCCAGCAGCAAGACGGGGGCCCTAAGGGTGACCCGCACCTCTGCTGGCCTCATGCCCCAGCCCAGGGATAGTCATCCAAAGAGAATGGGAAAGGAAAGGACTGTCCTTGGGGAAGCCAGGCCCCCACCAGCTGCGGTGACTGTGTCCCTCCCAGGGCGACCCTGACATAGAACAAAGGACCTCCCCCCAGGCTCCTGCACCACACCCTGGGGGGCACCTGGGCTCCGGGAGGGAATGAGGTAACAGTCCCAGGGCGGGGCAGAGGGTGGGCCTGGACAGGATGGCAGCTGCTGCGCTGTGGGATAAGGCTGAGGGTCTTGGCTGTGAGGATTCATTGGGAAGGGAAAAGGGAGAGGGAAGCAGGGCTCTGTCTCTTTTACCACCGTCAATCTTTTCTGTTGCTTTCTGAATCTACAAAACACAATGATGTGTTCAATGCCCTCGCATCAGGCGTGTTATTCTCGGCCGCTCTGTGGGTTAACACTGCTCCTTTCTGTGGGTCACATTGCTTACTCCGTTGCCATGTGGAGGTAGACACTGCCAATACTCTCCTTGTGGACTGAATGTTTTTCTAGTCTTAGTAAGTACCCATGTCTTATTCTCTTTGTTGTTGTTTCGTTTTGTTTTGGTTTTGAAGTTTGGTTTGAAGTTACCAGATTGTGAAAGGAAAATATCTTGGGCCCCGCTGAGCTGGGAACCACTCAGGGCAAGTCTGCCTCCCAGTCTATTTAAAGCTGTCCCTGCAGTCACAGAGATAGATCAGAAACTCAAAAGAATGCAACCATCTGTCTCTTACCTACCTGTGACCTGGAAGCCCTAAGTGGGGAGGACTTGCTTTGAGTTGTCTCAGCCTTTCTGGGTGGAACTAATGTCCTTCTTACTTATATTCACTGGTGTCTCATGTCTCCCTGAAGTGCGTCAATCAAGCTGTGCCCGACCACCCTGGGCACATGTCATCAGGACTTCCTGAGGCCGTGTCACAGGCGTGTCCTCAACCCTGGCAAAGGAAACTTGCTAAATTAACTGAGATCTGTCTCAGAGTTCCTGGGTTCACAAGATCAACAGTTGAAATAGGGTAACTCTTTCTTCTGTGCTGTGTAAAACCCTTGTGAATTAGGGTACTTTTTACTTAGTCCATCTACTGGGGGCAGACGCTGTTCCTGACCCCATGAGAGCCCCAGGTGCTGCCCCTCCGATGCGTCTGTGTGGTTCTCTCCTGGTCTTTGGTCATTTCTTCAGATGCACAAGCCAATCAGTTCTCAGGGAAGGACACAGGGGGCCCTCTGTGGGTGTCTCATGTCTGAGAACAAATATTTCGCATATTTCTCCCATACTGAGGCCTCTGTGTTCAGTCCTGATTACCAAATGGAAACCCCTGGGCATCCCAGGGCTGTAGGTCTTCTCTCAGAGCTGCAGGATCAAGTCTAGGCTTGTTTTCACCAGGAGAGAGAGGGCCCTGTTTTCCTGCCTTCTCCTCCGTAGCAAGCTGTGATGTGGGAGGCCTGAGGAGAGGGCAGAGCCCAGAGATATGTGAGAGTCCTGGAGGAGTTGAGTGGCAATGGCAGCATTTGGGAAAATATGATGACTTATAATATGACTGTGCCATGAAACTCACTTAGCAATTATTATTATTCACACGTGTGGACAAATTCAAATACACTGCTTGAAGCAAACTTTAAGAGATATAAACAGAGAAATAGAAAACAATATAAAAATAAGAGAAGACCTTAATACCTCACTTACAACACTGTATAGCAAATCCAGAAAGAAAATTCTTAAGCCTCCGAACTTGAACAACACTATTCAACAAATTCACCTAAAAGACAGTTATGGAACCTTCGAACCAAGAGCCATGTAATACACACTCTTCTCGAGCACACATTGAGCATTGTCCACGGTAAGTTATATGTTACATCATAAGATGAGCATTAACATTTAAAGAAGTAATCCTAACCCTTCTCTAACTCTTTCAAAAATTTGTGAAGGGTCAACCTTCCAAACTATTTCTGAGGCTACCATTACACTATTACCAGTAATATTACCAGTAATAGACAAATGCACCACAATAAAATAAAATTATAGATCAATATCATTGGTAGACACAAATTAACCACTCCAAAAATAGTAAACTAAGTCCTAAAGATTTTACAGAAGGCCACACACCATGACCCACTCAAATTTATTCGGAGTTGCACAGATGATTCAACATCCTCAATCAATCAATTTGGTACACCACATTAAAAAGTAAAGAAAAAGTATTTCAGTAACGTTTCAAGAGACATAGAAAAAACATTTGAAAAAATTCAGGGTTTCATTATAAAACTTCTGAAAGTAGGAAGGCAGTAAAACAACTTGTACATAATAAAATCCATTTTAAAAAGTCACAGCTACTCTGAAAGGTTAGACTATTTTGTTCTAATATCTGAAACAAGGCAAGAATACAGCTTGAGGTATTACACTTCCAGGCCTCAAAATTTATTGCACACTTAGAGTAATAAATCAGAATGGTACTGGCATAAATGCATGCAGGGAGCTGAGACATAAACCCACATATTGATGGCCAGCTGTTTCTCAGCATGAGAACCAGTGATATACAATGTCTAAATTATAATGTCTTCCAAAGAGCATGTTATGAAAACTGGATTTTCACATGCAAAGAATTAAGAATTTTAAGTTAGAATAAACACAAAAATTAACTCTAAATGCATTAAATACTTAAATGTAATAAGCATAACTGTAAAACTCCCACTCCTGAAAACAATAGCAATCTTTTTCCGGATTTTGCATTCAAAACACATATAAAAAAAGCAGAATTGAACAAGTGGGACCAGATTTTACAAAAGATTCTCCAAAGCAACGAAATAATTCCAACTTACAGAATTGGATAGTACACCACGTATCTGAAAAAGTGTTAATATCCAATATATAAATAAAATTTCTATAACTCAGTAGCAAAAATAAAAATAGCCTGTTTTTAAAATAATCAGTTTTACACCTTTAGCAGTATAAGAACCTAGAACTCAGGTTAAACGTTTTTCTCCATGGCTAACGGTCTGTCTTACGGTGTACTTGGCTGGACAATACTTTGTATTGATTTGACAAAACACTAATCCAGGCGGTGTTGTGAATTTTTTAACAGAGGTTATTGAAACCGTAATAGTTGACTCTGTGTTAGGCAGATTATCATTGTTAACCTGCTTGGCCCTGATTCCATCAGAGCAGAGCTGGAGAAGGTCAAACTCTATGGTGACCAAGCAGCTTTAGCTGTTTCTGAGACTTCCAGCCTGCACTTACTGATGGCCGGCCCTGAGGATATTGGATGTTTCCAGCCATCCCCCAAAATCGTGATCCCCTACATCTCACAGGAAAGTGGTGTGTCCATCTGCAGCTTGTCAAACCTACATTTCAGATACAGAAAGACTCTCCAAAATCAAATAATACTTATTTGAAAATGGGCATCGCAAGGGGAGTATGCGTGGGCACATTTAAGGAGGTAAATGAAGACATGTGTTTTAAAGGATAACTGAGGAGGCTTACCTGAGCTGTTTTCAGACAATTATCCTGGGCTAGAAGAATCAATAACAAGGGTGGAATCAGTTTAAGGTTGGACAGGGAGTGGTAGGGTAGACATCCCCACAATATTAATACTTTTATTGTTGTGGTAGCCTTAGCCTTTGTTCAAGGTTGTAGTTGTGCAGATAATTTGTGTGTGTGTGTGTGTGTGTGTGTGTGTGTGAGATTGAGTCTCACTCTATCACTCAGGCTAGAGTGCAGTGGCACAATCTCAGCTCGCTGCAACATCCGCCTCCGGGGTTCAAGCGACTCTCCTGTCTCAGCCTCCCATGTAGCTGGGACTACAGGCATTTGCCACCACTTCAGGCTAATTTTTTTTTTTTGTATTTTTTAGTAGAGATGGGGTTTCACCATCTTGGGCAGACTGGTCTTCAACTCCTGACCTCAGGTGATCTGCCCATCTTGGCCTCCCAAAGTGCTGGGATTACAGGCATGAGCCACTGCGCCCAGTTGTGCAGAGTATTTTTATGGTAGTTCTTGTTATCAGGGATATGTTCATGAGAACCCTCCATTCATGACCTTCTCCAGCTTCACCTGTAAAGATTATAACTCAAGTTGTTCTATTTTGATTCTGACAACTTTCACACCCTCTTCCTCACACCACTAGTGAAGAAAGTTACTGTGTGAAGGTTTTTGAGAACAGGATTAGAAACACAGCCGTATCCCACGTTAACCAAAGAAGCTTGTCCCCTTCAGTCCCCACTGGCAACTTGCATTTCCAGATGAGTCTCCATGCAACACAGTGGAGGGTCCTGAGTGACAAGGAGTGAAGAAAGTCCCACCAGCCTCTCCCGCGTGACTGCGGCAGCCACAGCCTGAGACCCACCTGAGTGCCAGGGAAAGGGCTTGAGGCCTGGAATTCTGTCCACAGGGAAAATATCTTCCTTTTTCAGAAAGCAGGAAAAGCAAATGGAAAAATGAGAACAACAACTAGAAAAGAAAGTAAATGAATTATGAACAAAAGAAGCACCAGATCAGTGTTGATCTGATTTGCATACTTCAGTGTCAGGAGAAGGGTCAGACGTGAAACCTGTGAGGTTCTGCATGACACTGACCCTGGCCCAGCCTCTACCATCTGTGACCAGGATCCGTAAAGACTGTTCTAGTCATGAAGGCTCACTGAGGTCCCTGTCCTGGGTCTGATTGGAGAAGACTCATCAGGAAACCCTGAGCTTACTCAGGATTCTGATCGTGGTGACCATGTTTGAGGACTTTGCATCCCTGTAAGCACCAATCTGCATTTTGTGCCGGTGAGAATAGCTCCTCATATTACAATAATCTCTTTCAAATACTTAGAGAAGACATTGTTAGGCACAGAATTCTAAACTTAGAGAGGTTCCCGGGGGAAACTGTAAGAAGTAGAGGAAGCCCCATATCCTGACAGGAAATCAGCCTCCATCTGCACCTGCCTCTGGGTTGACTCTGATCAGTGGGTCCCGAGCGCCCCCTGACACTGATTTCCCCAGCGTTCCTGCAGGGAGGTTTGTGTCTGGGCTCACACTGACCTCCCCTCACTGTGTCTCCCGCACAGTAATACACGGCCGTGTCCTCAGCTCTCAGGCTGTTCATTTGCAGGGAGAGCGTGTTCTTTGAGTTGTCTCTGGAGATGGTGAATCGGCCCTTCACGGAGTCTGCGTAGTATGTGCTACCACCACTACTAATGTATGAGACCCACTCCAGCCCCTTCCCTGGAGCCTGGCGGACCCAGTTCATGCCATAGCTACTGAAGGTGAATCCAGAGGCTGCACAGGAGAGTCTCAGGGACCCCCCAGGCTGGACCAAGCCTCCTCCAGACTCCACCAGCTGCACCTCACACTGGACACCTGCAAACACAGAGACACCCTGGTCAGAAACTGCCACACAGATCCACTGTTTCTCTCACTCATGTTCACTCCCACTCAATCTCTCTATTTCTCCATGAATCACCTTGTAAAATAGCAACAAGGAAAACCCAGCTCAGCCCAGACTCCATGGTGAGTCCTCTGTGTTCAGTGCTGATCACCGAATGGAACACTGTGGACTTCCAGTGCTGGGCCTCCTCTCCCAGAGCTGTAGGGTCAGGGCTGGGCTGGTTTTCATCAGCAGAGGAAGGGCCCTATTTGCATGTCCCCCACTGTATAGCAAGCTCTGGGGTGGGACATCTGAGGAGAGGCCGGGCTCACTGCAGATAAAGTGACCTGGGGGAGATTGGTAGTAATTTCATCATTCAGGAAAATATAATTTTATATTATGTGATTGTACCTTAGCATTTAGCTCTCATAATCCGACTTTATGTTTACATATTTACACAATATATATAATGCAGCTTTCAATGTTATATTTTACAGAAGATAATTTACATAGAGAACACAGCAGTTGTGCAGTGTGTCTAAGATTACACATCTAAAAAAAATTAATCCTATTATCTGGGCCTGTGCTCTAACTACTGGAGGAGGCGGCTCCCCTGAGACAACTCCAGGGCAGCGTGGACCAGGCCTAGTGAAGACTGCAGGATTCCCCATCTGCTATGACAGCTTTCTGTAATTTACCTAAACATGCAGAGAGAACCACGGTTCATGTGTGTGTATTTTCAGAAGTTAGTCATGTTGCTTCTGTCAATATCAGTTTTTTTCATTGCTCCATTTTAGCAAAACTATTCATTTCTTTCTTTGTTATTGCTTTATTCAAGTATAATAAATAAATAATTCAAATTTATAGTGAATGATTTGAAAAATGTAGACCTATGTTTGCAACAATTCACTCAGCAATTCAATCAAGTCTTGAATAATTAAATTAATCCCTAAATCTTTTCTTATTCCTCTCAAATTTAACTCACATCCCCATTATTCCCAACACCATATTCTCAGAAAAATTTAAATCTTCTTCATGTTAATTTTTAATATTGTCATCTTCTAAAATTTCTACAAGTGAATCATATAAAATTTACTCTTAATTCCTTAGTTTCTTTCACTCAGCACAATTCCTTGAGAATTTAGCCACGTTTTTTATGATTGAGCCATGCCTTGATTTCAAGCTGCATTAGATTCCAGTACATAAATATGTGCCAAACTATTTAATTGTTCACCAGTAACAAAAGGTGATTTGTTTTCTCAGTTAATGGATTTTATAGAGAAAAGCAGCTCCTCAGCAAGGGAATGTAAAAATGAGTAAACTACGATATTATCCTGATCTCATTAACAACAAACATGAAAAACTACAAATAAAGAAAAAACGTTCAACATATCTGAGTTGATACCATAGAGGAAAAAAAAACTCTGAAATCTGAGGAGAGGAGCCTGCAGAGAGAACCACATATTAGTGTACCTGAGGCGGATACCACGGGATGGTATTTAAGATAGGAGCAGGCTGACATGGAAATATTCAGAGAGTTGCTCGAGGACGCATGTGCTCATGCTGTTAGACTGTGAAGTTCCTAGTGCTTGCGGGCTTTTCCTACAGAATTGTTATTAATTATTCTTTCTGCACTTTATGCAAATGATCAGGCCAACCATAAGACTAAAGTTTATTTTGAAAACAACTCAGACCTATAATGATTACATTCTGACAAAAATCAGAACTGGAGAGAGAAAAGTTTTGTTTCAAAACATCATACGCTTGTCTTTAAATTCTGATCTCTTCAATTGCTTTAAGTATGTGCCTCCATTTTAGACTAACTCTGCCTATTCCTGTGAACCAACCAATAATCTCCGGCTGCAGCTCAGAAGAAACAAAGGGATGGGGAATATAAACATCTGCATCAACATTTTAGTTCTGAGCAATTATCCTGCAAATCATGCCAGGTGACGGGAATAAACAGGGTGCCCCTAATCCAGAGGTATCTTTGAGAAAATAAGTGCAAGGGAGCTAACAAAAGCCCAGCCCCATGCCCAAATCTCAGCAGGCGTTAACTACAGCCCAGTTATCTGGGCATGTCAGCAGCCTTGGAATTTTTTTTCAAGCTGTCCCTACCACCTTGTTTGGTTTTGATACATGTGTTCTACTAACCCGGTTTGTCTCTTCTCACCTTCAGGCCATCCAACTCCAAATGGTCATGCTGTGCAGGAAGCATGGTGCCAGCATCTCGGTGAGGACCTCAGAAAGCTTACAATCATGGAGGAAGGCAAACCAGCAGCAAACAAATTACATAATTAGAGCAGGTACAAGAGAAGAGATGGGGAAAGTCCTAGAGTATTTTAAAGAACTAGATTTCACTTGAACTAAGTTAGCACAAACTCAATTGTCACCAAGTGTGCCCCATAAAGTCATTTATGAGGGATCTGCCTTCATGACCCAACACCTCTCACCACACCCCACCTTCAGCATTGGCAATTACATTCATAATGATTTGTAAGCAGAGCCATTTCTGGGAGTCATGGGTTTCCCCTGAGAGGTAGCACTCACTTGCACAAGACTCAATTATATTTTGCAGCTTCCTTGCACAGCACACACAGCACAGAAATATAGGAACCTTCCACTCAATCCACCCTTCCTCTCTCCTTCACTCAGAGGTAGGCTTCCCTCATATACGATCAACTTCCCAGCTTCATTCCACTCCCTCTGCATTTTCTCTCAAAGGGGTGGATGTTCTTCTTCTAAAAATTCAGGGAAACTTCATTCCGTCTTGGAGGTTTCTGCTTAGAAAACCAATAATAACACAAATGTTACTTGAAAGGGGTCCCAATTCAGGGTGAATCCGCAGAGTAAAATGAAAGCGAGTTTATTAGGAAAGTAAAAGAATAAAGAATGGTTACTCCACAGGCAGAGCAGTGGTATGGGCTGCTGGTTGTCCATTTTCATGGTTATTTCTTGATTATATGTTAAACAAAGGACGGATTATTCATGAATCTGCCAGAAGTTTCCAAAGCTGAGTATTTCTCCCCTTTTTTAGACCATCTAGGGAAACTTCCTGATGTTGCCATGGCATTTGTAAACTGTCATGGCACTGGGGGCAGTGTCTTTTAGCTTGTTATTATAATTAGCATAAAATGAGCAGTGAGGACAAACAGAGGTTACTTTTGTCACTGTCTTGGTTTTGGTGGGCTTTGGCCAGCTTCTTTGCTGTAACCTTCATCAGTAAGGTCTTTATGACCCGGATCTTGTGCAGACCTCTTATCTCATCCTGTGATTAAGAACTCCTTAGCTTACAGGGAATGTAGCCCAGCAGGTCTCATTCTTATTTTTCCTAGCCCCTATTCAAGATGAAGTTGTTCTAGTTCCAAAGCCTCTGACACAAACAATGTAGTGAAATATTTATAATATGAGCATCATTATATTGCCAAATATAAAATAAAATATCATAACGGCAACAAAAAATTTTATGTGTCACCTTGACTACACCACTGTCTCATCTACTAAATCACACACTAACCAAGGTGCTGCTCCCATTGCAAAATACAGGGGTTAGTAGAGCCTGCCATTATTCTTTCCTAAGTCACGAAGAGTGTTCTAAATAATCGAGGTGGGGCTGACTCAGTCAGAGCATAAGATGATGGGGCTCCATGGTGGATGGCAGATGCAGGTCTTCCCAGGAATTCCAGCCTGCCTTTCCCGATGACCAGCAGTATTGACCTTAGGCTGCCTAGCCAGACCCTACAATTACTATTATCCAGAGCTCACAGCACCATGGAGTGTCCATCTTCAGCACTCCTCAAAGTCACAGGTGAGAGTCCAAACTCTGTGACAGCGTGAAAAGCTCTACGTCAGTATCCCATTGGAGAAAACTAGTATTATTCCCTTCATGACTAATGTCCGCTTCATTTTCCAAACGTCTCCATTCACAGAAGACAGCAGGAGAGTGCAGGCAAGGGTGAGTGAGAAAGTCCCCTCAGATTACCCAGGTCCTGCAGACCTGAGCCCTGGGATTTTGACTACAGATAACACATACTCAGTTTTCAGGGAAGAGAAGAAGAAAGGGAACTGTGAGAATCAAGTCTACAGGGAAGGAAGATGAATTAGAAGAAAGAGAGTTCACTGAATCAGTCTGAGTCACATGTGCACAGTTTTACAAGATGAGGGGGAATAGCTGTGAAAACCATGCGGTTTTAAGGACGCTGATCCTGGGTGAGCCTCTCTCTTGGCTCCTATCAGAACTCAAAGCCTGTTCTAACCAGAGATTCCCATGGAGGTCTCTGCCCTGGGTCTAACTGGAAAACACTCTCCAGGTTCCCCTGAGCATCCTCAGGACTTTTATCCTGTTGACCACGAAATAATTATTTCTGCCCCCAAAGTGACACTGTGGGTTCTGTGGAGGTGAGGATGTGTCCTACTGTAAAAAACAAAACAAAACAAAGAAATAGGAACAAAAAGGAAGAAGAAAAGTTTTGCGTTTACAGACATGAACCGTTAGTACAGATTGTAAATCTGGAGACGTTCCCTGGGGAAATTTGACAATGAGGCAGCTGCAGACCATGACAGGAAGCCAGGCCTTAGCAGCACCTGCCCCTGCCCTGGAGACAGCCCCGAGCTCAGTGTCCGGGCGCCCCCTGGTGGTCACGGGGACCCCTGCAGGGAGGTTTGTGTCCCGGGCGCCCCCTGGTGGTCACGGGGATCCCTGCAGGGAGGTTTGTGTCCCGGGCGCCCCCTGGTGGTCATGGGGACCCCTGCAGGGAGGTTTGTGTCCCGGGCGCCCCCTGGTGGTCACGGGGACCCCTGCAGGGAGGTTTGTGTCCCGGGCGCCCCCTGGTGGTCACGGGGACCCCTGCAGGGAGGTTTGTGTCTGGGCTCACACTGACCTCCCCTCACTGTGTCCCTAGCACAGTAATACACGGCCGTGTCCTCGGCTCTCAGGCTGCTCATTTGCAGAGACAGCGAGTTCTTGGCGTTGTCTCTGGAGATGGTGAATCGGCCCTTCACGGAGTCAGCGTAGTATATGGTTTTACCAGTGTTACTAATGGATGAGACCCACTCCAGTCCCTTCCCTGGAGCCTGGCGAACCCGGCTCATGGCATAATCACCAAAGGTGAATCCAGAGGCTGCACAGGAGAGTCTCAGGGACCCCCCAGGCTTTACCAAGCCTCCCCCAGACTCCACCAGCTGCACCTCACACTGGACACCTGCAAACAAAGAGACATCCTGGTCAGAAACTGCCACGCAAATCCACTGTTTCTCACACTCATATCCACTCACACTCAATCTCTCTAGTTTTCCCTGAATCACCTTCTAAAATAGCAACAAGGAAAACCCAGCTCAGCCCCAACTCCATGGTGGGTCCTCTGTGTTCAGGGCTGATCCCCAAGTGGAAGTTCTTGGAACCCAGGGCTAAGGCTCCTCTCTCAGAGCTGCAGGGTCAGGGTTGGGTCGGTTTTCATCAGTAGAGGGAGGGCCCTATTTGCACGTCTCCTAATACATAACAAGCTCTAGGTGGGACGCTTGAAGGCGACGGTGCCCTGCAGAAGTTTTATGAAAATGATGGTATTTGGAAAATACGCTGTCTTATGAAACTGTGCTGTGATAAACACTTTGCCATGATCACCCTATTTCATTTTTAAATATTTGTGTAAGCTATGTTATGTAAGAGTCAGTATTTTCTCCATTTACGGATGTGAAAGTGAACCCACACATGGAGGGGACTCTGTGCACATCTAGGAGCTCCTGTCTGGAATGAGTGAACCCCAGTAATTTGCCCCGTGCTCCTCATCACTGGCTGTGACTGCTCCTTAACCAACTCCAGGACAAAGCTGGGTGTGTTAGTGTTTTTATCAGAACCCACTTTCCATAAGAAGAGCACATGTGGTTTCGCTGCACTCCAGCACTTGCCTGAAAATATGGAGAGAACTAGGGTCCAGGCACATTAATTTTCAGGTACTTCTGACAGTTAACTTATTTTTTCTGTCTTTCTAAGTTTCCATTTGTTTGCTTGTAATACATTTTATGATGCTTAATTGAAAGGTAATATACTTCACACATTTAAAATGTACAATTAATAAACACGATGTGACTGTCATCATTATCAAGAAAGTGGACAAGTGAATTCTTCTCAATGTTTCCTCTTGTTCTACTGTATTCCTCCTCCTGTCCCCTTCCCTTCTACCATTTCCCCAGGCAACTACTGATCTTCATTATGTTACTTTAGATGCATTTTTATTTATCAAAATTTATAAAAATGAAATAACATAGTATGTATTCTTATTTGTTTGACTTATTTTACTCAGCATAAATACTTAGATATTTTACCTTGTTGTTCTGTGTCTCAGGCATTAATTTATTATAAGTGATGGGTAGTATTCCAGTGAACACATTTACCATAATTTGTTTTTCTTTTAAGCAGCTTAACAATATTTGCATTCTTTTATTACTCTGGGTCTTACTAAAAAATCTTCTACACAGCTTGGAAATGGACATAGATGAATAACATATTTTACTTATTTTTTCAACAACAATATCAACAATAACACATAGGCAGAGAAGCTGGAATTTTTCAATTTTTTTTGGAGACTGAGTCTCACTCTGTCGCCCATGCTGGAATGCAATGGTATGACTTGCAAACTCTGCCTCCTGGGTTCAAGTGATTCTCCCTTCTCAGCCTCCTGAGTAGCTGGGATTACAGGTGCCTGCCACCATGCTAGGCTAACATTTTTGTATTTTTAGTAGAGACAGGTTTTACCATGTTGACCAGGCTAGTCTCAAACTCCTGACCTCAGGTGATCCACTCACCTTGGCCTCCCAAAGCGTTAGGATTACAGGTGTGAGCCACTGCAACTAGCCAAATTTTTTTTCATAATACTTTAGATACTTGAAGTTTTAACATAAACATCAAATGTGAAATCTAGGGAGAGACAAGTTGAGACTTGTTGAGAGTAACAAGGCTGGGGTATGAGTTGAATTGAGGCAGCATATGTCTAAAATGTAGGCTGCTACAAGATAAAAACACACTTATACATTGGATTGCTTGAAGTCAAGTGTGGTAAATGTGCTATAGTGTGAATTTTTAAGAGACCACATCCTGAAGAGCTTTCCTATCCTATTGAATCCCTTTCCCCCAGAATGGGGACAGTCAGAGAAATCTTTTGGTCCAATGTGTCTGTCTAGGAGGGAAAAAGTGCCCACACTTCTGAAAAGCATTCAGACCCACCCCATTGGAGAACTAAGAAATTACTCTGCAGGGGCAAGCCACAAAAGCAGTATCTTGGGGGCACCGCTTAGGAACTGAGATGGGAAAAGGGGTCTTCACCTGAGTTCCATTGAGAACTACCTCCCCTCTCTTTCTTATTTAATCAGAGCCCTAATCTGCAGTTCAAGTCAGCAAATCTGGAAGGTGATAACACCAAAAGAGAACATTGGAGCTGTGGGAGGGAACAACTGGGGAAAACAAGAGGACTCCACCCCAGGGGAAAGAGCAAGAACACACAGATGGACATCTCATCAGGAGGAAGTTCAGAAACCCTGGAAAGCTGACACCCAGACTCAGGATCACAATATGGACCCATGACAGGTCAGAAAATATCCCTTTATTCTATTGTTTTCCACCAGTTTCACAATTGTCACTTAAATAACATTTTAATCCACCTAAGGGAGCTGAACATGATTCTCTGGAAGAGGGAACAAGGTGAAGCGGCAAAGCCAAGCAGGAAAGAAAAACAAGCTATCACTGGAGGATCTGAAGTCTCTGGTGGACACAGAAGAACAGACTTCAACTCTGATGTCCACTGCAAAAGAAAATGTCAAATGTAGCTCTGAGAAGATTCACAGACACTTCCACAATAAAGTCCTGGCAAAGATAAAGTGTGATCCAATACAGGCAGAAAATGCACAAAATGAAATAATAGACCAATAACAACTGTCCATCCCAACATGTGTGGCTATCAACAATTATTACGTAAATTAATGAGAAATAACAAAGTTGTAATAAATGAATGATCAGCACGAGATTTGTAAATGATACAGATATTATAATGATCTAGTTAAACAATATATGTAAAGTAGCTCTAATTCATATGCAAGAATCTCTTAAAGCAACTGTGAACATAATGCAGGACTAAATAGGCAACTGAAATATCAAAATGCTAAGAAGAAATCAAATGGAAATGCATAAGAAATCAAAAGGAATGCCGTATAAACATCGAGCCAGCTTTGGGCACAGTCCTCAGTAGAGCTGGCTCAGCTTTTAAATGAAACCATGCGCTTAAAATGTCACTAGAAATTTCACAAAGTAAATTGTAAAGAAAAGAAAGTGAAGAAAGAAACTAAACATTAATATCAAAATTATAGTATATGTATATTTTAAATCTGAGAAGGAGAAATTATAAATACAGAGAAAGTATTTGAAAAAATAATGGCTAAGAATTTTCCGCATTTTGTGAAAGACACTGAACTACAGATCCTGGAATCACAGAGAACCCCAAGCAGAGTAAACACAGATACAGACACACACACCACACATACACCACGGACAGAGTGGTACACAAGAAAAAGCTTACACATCGCAGACAACACACACATTTCCTGAACTTTATTCATCCTACCTAGCTGTTTTAAAATTATTTACATTTATAGTAATAAGTAGTAGTCTAAAATTAAAATATATTATTTTATGCCTAAGTCTGTCTATACTTAGCATGATCAAATACACAGTTTGGTGCAAATGAATGTAACTACATTGTTAGTTAATTTGCTATTTCAAAGAAAAATGGCATTTATTCCTGTCTCTGTGTTGAATCATCTGTAATGTACGCCAATGAAATTATTTTTAATTAAAGAGTGTTTTAAGTGGGCATATAATAACTGTTTATACTTATGGGTACATTGTGACATTTCAATACATGTGTGCCTGGAGGTATGACCAAAATCAGAACAATGAGCCAATTAATCAGCTCAGACACTAACATTAATTTGTGTTGGTAGCATACAAAGTTCTCTCTTCTGATTACTCGTAAACAGAAAACGTACAATATGTTGTTAGCTGTAATCACCATACTGTGCTGTGGGACACTAGAGCACATCCCTCCTGTCTACCTGTGATTGTGCGTCTGTTAACAAAACTCTTCTTATCTCTCAGTTTCCCCCCATTCCCAGCCTCTCATAACCACTACTCTACTATTTACTTCTGGAACACCAACTTCTTAAAAAATTCCGTATAACACAGAAACGCTGTATTTATTTGTCTGTGTCTGGCTTGTTTCACTCAAGATAACGGTGTCCAGTTCCATCCATGTTGCTTCAAACGGCAGAATTTCATTGCTAAGGCTGAATAATATTCCATTGTGTAAATATGTCACGTTTTATTTATCCGTTCAACTGTTGATGGACACATACGTTGATTTCATATCTTAGCTATTGTGATTAGGGCTGCGGTAAACATAGGTGTACAGGTATCTCTCCAATATTAGTTTTTTCTTTTAATTATTTAAATAGGTATATGCTCAGCAGTTGGATTGCTGGATTATATGGTAGTTCCATTTTTTTTTCCCTTGATAGCTGTACTAATTCACATTTCCACCAGTGGTCTATAAGAGTTTTCCTTTCTAGGCATCCTGGCCAGATTTTGATATTTATTTATTTATTTATTTATTTATTTATTTATTGTCCTTCAGACAACAGACTTTCTAGCCGAGATGAAGGGTGAAAAGGCATCTTATTGTGAATTTGCATTTTCCTGAATATTATCTACGTATGATCTGTCTGCCCTTTGCATGTCTCTCTTTTTTTTTTTTTTTTTTTTTTGACGGGAGTTTCACTCTTGTCACCCAGGCTGGAGTGCAATGGTGCGATCTCGGCTCACTGCAACCTCCGCCTCCTGGGTTCAAGCGATTCTCCTGCCTCAGCCTCCTGAGTAACTGGGATTACAGGTGTGCACCACAATGCCCAGGTAATTTTGTATTTTTAGTAGAGACAGGGTTTCTCTATGTTGGTGAGGCTGGTGTCAAACTCCCAACTTCAGGTGATCCGCCGACCTCGGCCTCCCAAAGTGCTGGGACTACAGGCATGAGCCACAGCACCCGGGTTTGGCCAGGCTTTTTCAGTCCTTCAGAGAATTGAAGAGTCATCTCCTCCCCTGTTCCCACCAATTTTCATATCTGTGGGTGACCCTTGAGAATGTCATTGCCATGTCTTACTACATAATAGGAGTCCAATCTGGCATGAAGCTGACGTGCTGGGTGTGTCAGTGTAGAACTGGGCAAAGAAACTGCCTGCACACATGAACTGTTGCATTCTCCAGGCCTGGAGCCTCTCACGTCTAGGCTTTGCATTTTACCCGTGATTTTCTCTGTCGTTAGTCAGTACAAATGTTATTTTTCACTTTCTACTGAAATAGCCTCACATAATAATCTAGAGGCATAAAGATTAAAAAATAACTTATTTGGAAATTAACCCAGGTTCCAGGTGAGGCCATAGTTAGTTTGTGGTGATAGTGAGACAGGGAGAAGCATGGCTGGAAACTATGACTGTGCTCATAAATGCTTCATGTTCATAGGGAAGACCCTGGACATACAAGGGAATTAGACACTCCCACTGATAACCTCGACCTAATATAATTTTGTGAATCATGCTCAATAATAAAACTCTAGGTTTTTGACTAAAATTGATGTTACTAATGTAAGCTTTTCCATAGAACACAATCCTCTATCTGATGTAAAATCAGCCCAGATGACAGAAGTGATTGTATTTATTAGAATTTTCCAATTTGTCAAACTAGAAAATAAACATATTTGAGGACAGTGCATGGCATTGGGCTGTTTTGTGAACAAAAGAGCATCTCATGTACTCTGGAACACCCACCAAAATGGACAAGTTAGGGAACTCTTAGACGCATCCCTTTATCCCAGATTCTGGGCAAATATAAAGGTGGAATTCAATGCAAAAAGTGGTAACACTGAAGCTAAGAAAACTGCCACCCCAGGTCATATCCTCAGAAGAGAAAACTGCTGAGAGAGTCACAGATGTTATTTATAAATATCAATGCTTAGCCCCTGATTTTAAATAAAAATGAATGAAAAATATCTAGTTATCATCTTTGCTTAATTTGTGCCATATTACTACAAACGAATATTTTTTGTATTTCAACTCTACAATTTATAGACAAATTGGTTATCCGATTAAATAAACACTGTGAGGGATCAGCAGAGGTTGATTCTTGATGAGGTGTGACGAGCTAGCCACAAAATCCTGGGAGAATCCTAACATTGGGACTGAGACAGAATCGAGCCACAGGGCGGGCCCTTTGGACACATTTCGGTAAACTTTCCTCTATTTCCACCCTTAACGGGATGTGAATATATTTTATTTATCATTTATCTGTGTTCTCTGTGTCTTGAAATAATTCTTTGACAAAAGGCTTCAGCCCTTTCAGTTGATTAAAAGCTTCTGCATTTTGTGTTTTTAGCCTGTGACCTGCCAGGTTTTGCATGAACTGAGTGAAGCCTGGGTGGATACAAGAGAGAAGGGGATAAAGAGAGGTGGATTACTGAATTCAGATATATAGTTATATAGGAGAAATAAAACCTAAATGGCTGATAGATCAGTAAGGTGACTATAGTTAATAATAATCTAATATGCACATTAAAATAGCTAGAAAACAGTCATTCCAATGTGTCTAGCATAAAGAAAATATACGTGTTTAACATGATAGATATATCAATCCTGATCGGATCTTTACACGTTTATAAATGTATCAATATATTACATGTTCCCATAAAAGAGGTATGTCTATTATGTGCCAATAAAATAAATAAATAATCTTCATGGCATGTTTTTACAAAAATGTTAAAAAGTTCTTCAGTTTATATAAAAATACAAAAGCCCTTAAATAGCCAAAGTAATTTTGGGCAAAATTTAACTCATATTCATAATTTCAAAATCAAATCTATATAAATCAAAACAGTATAATGCTGACATTTAAACAGACATATAATCCGATGGAACATTGTGGACAACCTGGGAATCAACCCATTCCTTCCCAAAAAACTGATCTTTGACAAATTGCCAAGGACACACAATAGAGAAAAAACAGTCTCTTCAACAAGTGGTGTGAAAACTGGGCATCCATATGCAGAAGAAAAAAAATGGACCTTACCTCACACAATACAGAGAAATCAGGTAAAAACAGATTCAAGACTTAAAAAGACCTGAAAATGTGGTACGAAGGTATCCATGTATGGTTTGGAACAAAATGTAAATGAGTACAGCCATTATGAAAAACAACATGAAGATTACTCAGTGAATTGAACATAGAATATATCCACTTCTGAGTATGCATCTAGAGAAAATAAAAGAAGTGTGTCAAGTATATGTTCATTGTGAGATTATTCCCAATAGCCTAGATTTGGAAAATAAGTCAATATCCATCTATGAACAAACAGACAAAATGTGGCTTACACCTACATAAAAGTGAACGTTATTCAGCCTTTGAAAACAAGGAAATTCTTACATTTACAACATATAGAGAACATTATGCCAAGTGAAATTAGCCAGACACAGAAAGACAAATGCTGCGTGATCTCATTTATATGTAGAATCTAAAATATTCAAGCTCTCCGAAGCGGAGTAGAATAGTAGTTCCCAGGGACTGGGAGGAGGAAAAAATTGGGTGATGTTTGTCAAAGGGTGAAAACGTCAAGTCGATGTGGTTTGGCTTTGTGTTCCCACTCAAATCTCATGTCAAATTGTAATCCCTGCATGTTGAAGGAAGGGCCTAATATAAGGTGACTGGGTCATGGGGTGGCCTTCCTCTTTGCTGTTCTCCTGAAAAAATTCTCAAGAGATCTGATGTTTTAAAAGTGTGGCACCTCCCCACTCACTTGCTATCTCTCTCCTGCCACCACGTGAAGAAGGTTCTTGCTTCCCCTTCACCTTCTGCCATCATTGTGTGTCCTGATGCCTCCCAGTAATACTTCCTGTTTAGCCTGCAGAACTGTGAGCCAATGAAACCTCTTTGCTTCATAAATTACCCAGTCTCAGGTAGTTCTTAATAGCAGTGTGAGAACGGACTAATACAGAAAATTTGCACCAGGAGTGGGCACTGCTATTAAGATACCTAAAAATGTGGAAGTGACTTTGTAACTGGGTAATGGGCAGAGGTTGGGAAAATTTGGAGGACTCACAAGAAGACAGGGAGATGTGGAAATGTTTGAAACCTCACGGAAGCTTGTTGAATGGTTTTGACCAAAATGCTGATAATGATATGGACAATAAAATCCAGGCTGAGGTGATCTCAAATGAAGAGGAAGAACTTCTTGCTAACCAAAGTAGAGCTTACACACTTTTAACTGAGATACTCCATTAGGGCTCAGCCCCTGCATCAGACTTCTGCCTGAATATCTAGGCATTTTCATACATCATCTGAAATCTAGGAGGAGGTTCCCAAACCTCAACTCTTGCCTTATGTGCACCAGCAGACGCAACACCACGTGGAAGCAACCAAAGCTTAGAGCTTGCACCCTCTGAAACAATGGCCTGAGCTGTACCTTGGTCCCTTTTAGCCATGGCTGGCATGAGAGGGACAGGACACAGGACACTTGCATTGCTTTAGCAAAAAGACTAGTGGCATTTTGCCCTTGCCCTAGAGGTCTGAGAAATGTTGAACTAGGGAGAGATGATTTAAGGTATCTGGCAGAAGAAATTTCTAAGTAGCAAAGCATTCAAGATTTGCCCTGGCTGTTTCTGAAAATGTAAGTCATATGCATTCACGAAGAGATGGTCTGAAATGTGAACTTAGGTTGAAAAGGGAAGCAGAGCATAAGAGGTTGAAAAAAAAATTACAACCTGTCCATGTGGTAGACAAGAAGATCCCATTTCTTGGGGAGCAATTCAAGCTGGCTGCAGAAATTTGCGTTAAATCATGAGGAGCCCAAAGGGATAAATGTCTCCAGAGCATTTCAGAGATCTTTTCCACAGCCCCTCCCATCACAGGTCCAGAAGCTCAGTAGACAAAGATGGTTTCATGGTCCAGGCCCAGGACTTGACTGCTCTGTGCAGCCTCGGGACACGGCAGCTTACATCCCTGTCCCTCTCATGCCAGCCATGGCTAAAAGGAGCCAAGGTACAGCTCAGGCCATTGCTTCAGAGGGTGCAAACCCTAAGGTTTGCTTCCTTCCACGTGGTGTTGAGCCTGCTGGTGCACATAAGGCAAGAGTTGAGGTTTGGGAACCTCCTCCTAGATGTCAGATGATGTAGGAAAATGCCTGGATATTCAGGCAGAAGTGTGATGCAGGGGCTGAGCCCTAATGGAGTATCTCAACTAGGCCAGTGTAGAAGAAAAATATGGTGTTGGATCCCCCACACAGAGTTCCCACTGGGGCACTGCCTAGTGGATCTGTGATAAGAGTGCCACCTTCCTTCAGACTCCAGAACTGTAGATCTACAACAGCTTGCACGGTGTGCCTGGAAAAGCCATAGGAACTCAATGGCAGCCTACGAAAGCAGCCATGGGGACTGTACCCTACAGAGCCACAGGGTGGAGCTTCCCAAGGCCTTGGGAGACAACCTCTTGCATCAGTGTGTCCTGGATGTGAGACATGAAGTAAATGGAAATTATTTTGGAGCTTTATGATGTAATGACTGCCCTGCTGGGTTTTGGACTTGCATGGGGCCTGTAGCTCCTTTGTTGTGGCCAATTTCTCCCATTTGGAATGGGAGCATTTACCCAGTCCATGCACCCCATTGTATCTTGGAAGTAACTTACTTTTGATTTTACCGGTTTATAGGTGGAAAAACTTACCTTGTCTCAAAGAAGACTTTAGATTGTAGATTTTTGTGATAATGCTGAAATGAGTTAAGACTGGAAGACTGTTGAGAGGGGATAACTATATTTTGCAATGTGAGAAGGACATGAGATTTGTGATGGGCCAGGGGTGGAATGATATGGTTTCACTCTCTGTTTCCACCCAAATCTCATGTCCAATTTTAATGCCCAAGTGTTGTAGGAAGGGTGTGATGGGGAGTGATTGAATCATGGGGTTGGCCTTCCCCTTTGCTGTTCTTGTGATAGAGTTCTCACAAGATCTCATGGTTTAAAAGTGTGGCACTTCTCCCCTTGCTCTTTCTCTCTCTCCCCTGCCAGCATGTGAAGAAGGTCCTTGCTTCTCCTTCAGTTTCCATGATGACTGTAAGTTTGCTGATGCCTCCCAGTAATGCCTCCTGTTAAGCTGGTGGAACTATAAACCAACTAAACCACTTTTCTTCATAAATTAAATTTCTCAGTCTCAGGTAGTTCCTTATATTTGGGTGAAAATGGACTAAAACACAGGTTGAAATAGTTCTAGAGATCAAACATACAGCAATGTGACTATACCAATGAATACTGTAAAACGTATCTTTCGCCAGAGAGTAAATCTTAGGTGTTTTTTTCACACACACACAATAAATTAAAGGCACAAAATGATAACTCTCTGAGATGGTAGGCATGCCAATTACCTTGATCATGATGAGCATTTCCCCAAGTATATCAAGACATCAAGTGGTGTACCTTAAATACATACAATTTTATTTGTCGGTGATAGCTCCATAAAGCTGAAAAGTTATAATGCATGCTTATATTAACACATATTTTATCAAAAACATGTGAGAATATAAACAGAATAACTTGTATGAAGATATTTATAATAGTTTTGTTTATGATATTTTTATTGGAAACAAATTTAAATTCCATCAACAGGAAAATGGGTATATATATAATCACTTATTCACTTTATGAACCAATTTATTTATTTAAGAAACTGTCATTTATTAATGTAATGGACTGATTCAGACATGAAATACCTACATGTGTATGAGTACATATGTATGTATTTATACATGATGACAAAACCTTGATAGATGCAATTACATGAATGAACCTCACAAATAGCAAAAGTAGCCCCTTACAAAAAATGATCTATAATATTTGATTCCATTTATATGAACTTCAAAACAAGAAAAATGGAGCTATAGTGACCGAAATCAGAACATTTTTCTATTTGCATTTCTCTAATGATTAATGATGTTTAGCATTTTAAAAATATATTTGCTGGTCACTTGTATGTATTCTTTTGTGAAGTGTCTGTTTGTGTCATTTGCCCATGTATTAGTCCATTTTCAAACTGCTGATAAAGACATAACCGAAACTGGGAAGAAAAAGAGTTTTAATTCGACTTACATATCCACGTGGCTGGGGAGGCCTCAGAAGCATGGCAGGAGGCAAAAGGCACTCCTTAGCTGGTGGTGGCAAGAGAAAATGAAGAAGAAGCAAAAGCAGGAACTGCTGATAAACCCATCAGATCTCGTGAGATTTATTCACTATCACGAGAACAGCACAGGAAAAATGGGCCCCCATGATTCAATTACCTCCCCCTGGGTACCTCCTACAACATGTGGGATTTCTGGGAGATAAAATTCAAGTTGAGATTTGGGTGGGGACACAGACCAACAATATCAGCCCACTTTTAATAGGGTTATTTGTTTTTGCTTCTTGATTTGCATTTAAATTTCCTATAGATTCTGGATATTAGGACTTTCTTGGATGCAACATTTGTGAATATCTTCTAACATTTTGTAGGTAGTCTCATTATTCTGCTGATAGTTTTGTTTGCTTGTTTGTTTGTCTGTTTGTTCATTTTGCTGAGCGGAAACTCCTTAGTTAATTAGGTCCCACTTGTCTATTTTTGTTTCTGTTGCAATCGCTTTTGGATACTTAGCCAAAAATTCTTTGTCAAAGCTGGGGTCGAGAAGAATATTTCCTAGGTTGTCTTCAAGGATTTTATGGTTTGAAGTCTTACATTTAAATAGTTCATCAATTTTGAGTTAATTTTACATATGTTGAAGGGAGACGTCCGGCTTCAATCTTCATCTTATGGCTAGCCAGTTGTCCCAGCACCATTTGTTGAACAGCACCATTTGTTTACTTCCTTACTGCTTGTTTTCGCCTGCCTTCTCAAAGGTCAGATGATTGTAACTGTGCGGCTTCAGAAGGTGCAACCACTCAGAATGGCTGTCACTAAAAAGTCAAAATACAATGGATGCTGGTGGGGCTGTGGAGAAAAGAGAACACTTATACTGTTGATGGGAAGAAGAATTAGTCTTGGCCACTTTGGAAAGCAGACTGGAGATGTCTCAAAGAACTTAAAACAGAGATATCATTTTACCCAGCAATTCCACTACTGGGTACACACTAAAAAGTAATTAAATAATTCTTTATTTGCGAACACATTTGTCAGAAACCCTCAAACTGTACATTGAAAATCTATGCATTTTTATGTTAATTTTATCTAAAAAAAAAAGTACATAGACAATTGTAGGCAATATTTTATAATGAAATTAAAATCTTCATAAAATATATATGAAAATTCAAATACAAAATGTAAATGTGATTTTTATAATAATTATTAAAATGTATTCAGCTATACTAGAATAAAATCCCAGAAATAAGAAAGATAAAAGTGATATATTTAAATGAAAAATTAATAAACACAAATTTCACAGATAATTATAACCTGTCTAAAATCATGTGGAACCTTTTATATTATTAGTTATGCAAAATTAATAAACTAGTGATATATTTTAACCTGTTTTATCAGGAAAAATTACAAATATTTTGTGTAAAATCATAACTGGGACAGCCAACAGGAAAATAACAATATTTGCAAGCACATGTTTTAAATGTTAATATATTCTCAATGTTGGCCCAGTTATTACAGCTGTGGTCCCGAGGAGATGGCCTAATCCAAGGAGAGGAAGGCTCCAGGTCGTGTGGATTCACACTGGGCACCTGCTTCTGCCCGTCCCGCAGCCACTCCCTGAAGCCTTCAGGAGACAGGGGTGCCGATGGGGCCTTGAGACGATCTAATGAGATCCAGAAGTGAAGAAAAAGATAATGATCTGGGATAGATTTTAAAATTTAAAATAGAAATTTTATTGTAAATTCACAAATTACTGTTATTTATATTCACAAGGCAAGAAGCAATATTATGATTTGTGAATATAATATGGAATAACTAAGAAAAATAAGAAATAATTAAGATAATTATCATTCATCGCTTCAAATTCTGATCATTTATTGTGACATTTCTTTTTTTCTTTTTTTTTTTTTTTGAGACAGAGTCTCGCTCTGTCGCCCAGGCTGGAGTGCAGTGGCCCAATCATGGCTCACTGCAACCTCCACCTCTAGGGTTCAAGCAATTATCTGCCTCAGCCTCCCGAGTAGCTGGGACTACAGGCGCCCGCCACCTCGCCCGGCTAGTTTTTTGTATTTTTTAGTAGAGAGGGGGTTTCACTGTGTTAGCCAGGATGGTCTCGATATCCTGACCTCGTGATCCGCCCGTCTCGGCCTCCCAAAGTGCTGGGATTACAGGCTTGAGCCACCGCGCCCGGCCTATTGTGACATTTCAAATGTAGTCTTAGCTCTTTTGAAATGAACAATATACAACTTTTAAATTAGCAAATATAAATCAATTCACGTAAACAAGTAAAAATAACAAATCAATTATGAATTACTCTAATAATTTATATTTTTGTCATCATTAAGTTTGTTTCTTTAGGACATATTTTCAGAATTATTTTATCGGAATGTTTAATATGAATGCCTGCACATATATGCATAGGTCTGTGTATTTATGCATCTTTCTTTTTTCTTTTTTCTTTTACTTTTTTTTTTTTTTGAGATAGAGTCTCACTCTGTCACCCAGGCTCGAGTGCAGTGGCCCAATCATGGCTCACTGCAACCTCCACCTCTAGGGTTCAAGCAATTATCCTGCCTCAGTTTCCCGAGTAGCTGGGATTACAGGTGTGAGCCACCATACCCGGCCTATACATCTTTCTGTGTGTATAAATATATGTCCCTATAGCTATGCAGTTGCTAATGTCAACAAATGTTAATAAAAGTCTGGAAGAATCAGTGCAAATAATTAGCAATGTATATTTCTTGAAAGTATATATTTTAAAAATCTATATGGAATTTTAATAATATTTTAACACTAATGATAACAAATTCATAATAAATACAAGTAATGAAATATCACAGCCTAGAATGCTCCAGAGTTCTGCAAACACAAACCTGACTTCTCCAGCTGAGGACAAAGGAAACCTCCCCCTGCACCTGCTCCTGGGACCTGTCCCGTCCTCAGTGGGTCCCGAGCGCCCCCTGGAGGCCCCGCGCGCCCCTGCAGGGGGGTTTGTGTCTGGGCTCACACTGACCTCGCCTCACTGTGTCCCTAGCACAGTAATACACGGCCGTGTCCTCGGTTTTCAGGCTGCTCATTTGCAGACTGGCGATGCTTTTGGAATCATCTCTGGAAATGGTGAATCTGCCTTTCACAGACGCGGCGTATTCTGCTGTCCCACCATAAGCTTTGCTTCTAATGAAACCTACCCACTCCAGCCCCTTCCCTGGAGCCTGGCGGACCCACTGCATGTAGTGGTCACTGAAGGTGAATCCAGAGGCTGCACAGGAGAGTCTCAGGGAACCTCCAGGCTGTACCAAGCCTCCCCCAGACTCCACCAGCTGCACCTCACACTGGACACCTGCGAACACAGAGACACCCTGGTCAGAAACTGCCACTCATATCCACTGTTTCTCTCACTCATGTCCCCTCACACTCAGTATCTCTAGTACACCATGAATTACCTTTTAAAATAGCAACAAGGAAAACCCAGCTCAGCCCGAACTCCATGGCTGGTGGTCTGTGTTCAGTGCTGGTCACCAAGTGGAAACTCCTGGGAATCCTAGGCTGGGGCTCCTCTCCCAGAGCTGCAGAGTCAGGGCTGGGCTGGTTTTCATCAGCAGAGGGAGGACGATATTTGCATGTCTCCTACTATATAGCAAGCACTGGGGTGGGACGCCTGAGGAGAAGGCAGTACCCGGATAATATGACTGTGCCTTGCAGGAATTTGGTGAATATGATGGTATTGGAAAATATGTTGTCTTATAAAGTTATGCTGTGATAAACACTTTGAACTGATCACGCTATTTTATTTGTACATACTTGTGTAAATTATGTTTTGTCACAGCCAATGGTTTCTCCACTTACAGATGTGGAAGTAAACCACACATGGAAAAGGTGCTCTGTATGTGTCTAAGGGCTCATGTCTGGGATGAGTAAGCCCCGGTACCTGCGCCTGTGCCCCACTTATCCCTGAACCAACTCCAGGACAGAGCTGGGGGTGCCTAGCGTGGTTGTGGAACCCACTTTCTGTAGGCAGAACATGTGTGATTGTGCTGCATTCTAACATTCACCTAAAAACACGGTGAGAACTAGGGTTAGGCAAATACATTTCTAAGTATTTTTGAAATTTAACATACATTTTTTCTATCTTTCTATCACTCCTTTCTTGTCTAAGTTTCCAGTTGTTTGCTTGTGATACATTTTATAAGTTTAGTTTACATGCAATAAACTTTCACATATTTAAAGTGTACAATTGATAAACATGAGGTAACCGTCATCATTATCAAAGTGGACAAGAGAATTCTCAGCATTTCCTTTTCCTCTTCTGTAGTCTTCCTCCTTTTCCCTTTCTTCCTTCTACCATTTCCCTGGCAACTACTGATCTTTACATTGCTGCCAAGTCATTTTAATTTATCAGAATGTATAAAAATGAAATAACATGGTATATATTCTTATTTGTTTGGCCTACCTTAAGTGATTAGGTATTTCATCTTGTAGTTGGGTATAGCAAACTTTTAAAATTGTATATATTGGGTAGTATTCTAGCAGACAAATTTATCATAATTTGTTTTTCTATTAAGCAGCTGAACAATATTTGATTTTTTTATTATTCTAGGTCTTACTAAAGATCTGCTATAGAGCTTGGAAATGTACATAGAAAAGGAATGTATTTTTTCTGATTTTTACAACTGCATCAACAATAACGGACAAATACAGAAGATGGAATTTTGCAAATTTTCTTTAATACTTTTGATAGTTAAAGTTTCAAAACAAACAACAAATCTGGAGTTTTGGGAGAAGCAAGTTCTTGTAGAGAATAACAAAGCCAGGGTTTGAAATTAGCTAAGGCAGAGTCTGGAGTATGAAATAGAAGCTATTACAAGATAAAATACAAATATCTATTGGATTGTTTGAAACTATGTGTGGTGAGCATGTTATAGTGTGAAATTTTAAGGGACCACATACTGAAGAGCTATCCTATCCTCTTAAAGCCCTTTGCCCAAGAAAGGGGAGAGTCACCAATCTTCCTTCCCTGAAGTGTCTGTCAGGGAGAGAAAAAGAACCCACACTTCTGAAATGTGTTCAGCCCAACTCCTTTATTCCCGTTACAGAACTAAGAATTTACTCTGCAGGGGCAAGTCACTGAAACCAGAATCCTAGGTGCACTTGTTCAATGCCTCAGGAATTGAGATGGTAACACCAAGATCTATTGAGAAGCAGCTCCCCTGTCTTTCTTATGGAATCAGAGCCTTAGTCTGCAGGGCAGGGCAGCAGATCTGCAAGGTGATGACACCAATGGAGAACACCGGAGCTGTGGGAGGGAACACCTGGGGAAAACAGTAGGACTCTACCCACGGGGAAGGGCAAGAATCAGCATCTCATCTGGAGGAGGGTCAGGAACACTCGCAAGGTCACACGCAGACCCAGGGTCACGATGCCTTCCTAGGAATATGGACCCTTTAGTCTAATGTCTTTCACCAATTGAGAAATTGTCAGTAAATGAAACACTTGAGTGCACCTGAGGGAGCTGAAAGAGATTCTCTGGAGGATGAAACAAGGTGAAGAGACAAAGTCAAGCAGAAAAGACAAGGAAGGTATCATTGGAGGATCTGTAGTCTCTGGTGGGCATAGAAGGACAGACTTCAATTCATTTTTGAAACCTTTATATCAGTTGTTAGTAATTTATGTGATAAAATAGTTGGTCTCATCAATGGCATCATATTATCCCCATTAGGGATGAGGGTCCATGTGGCACGTGGTGCAGTTCTAGTCATGGAGGCAGAAGAGATGCTCTGTTGAGGTGTTCCTGGTCCTTCAGAGGAGAATCGCAAAAAAAGTCTCTTCTCCACTTCCAGACAATCTATAATATGTGTGTGTGACCCTTGGGAATGTTGTCCCCATGTCACTGTATGACAGGAGTCCCCTGGGGGTGAAGCTGACTTTCTGGATGCATCAGTGTGGAAAATTGAGAAAAGAAACTGCCCGGGAAGATGAATTGTCAAATTATTCAGTCCTGGAGCCGCTCACTTCCAGGCTTCCTGTTTCATCAGGTTGTGATTTTCCTCGTTGTTTAATCAGCCTGGGTTGTCTTTCTTCATTCTCTGCTAAAATAGGCACACATAATAATCTAGAGGCTTTGGGGTAAATAAGTAACTAATTTCAAAATTAGAACAAGTCCCAAGTGAAGTCAGTTACCGTGTGGTTAATGATGTGGTAGACAGGAGACATGGCTGTATACTAAGAGAGTGTTCACATCTATTTTATATTAGTTAGCAAAATCTTTTGTATATCCCTTAGGTAATACGCCCATTGCGACCTTTGATTTAGCATTATTTCTTGATGAGTAACACCTAAATAACAGGTGTGATGGTTATTAAACCAATAATTTGTATTACAAGTACAAACTTCCATTTGGGATCTTTTCCTCTACCTGATGTAGAGGAGTCTGCCCAGAAGGCAGAAGTTATTGCACTTAGAGCTTGTTAATTAACCAAAGGACAGGATTAAATACAGATGTTGTACTGTAATGCAGAATTTTAAACTGTGCTGCAAGCAGAGGTTTTTAAATCTTCTGGAAGCCCCCATCAAAATGGACAACAAGAAAATACACTTTTAAATAAATTCCTACATTCTAGAGACCTGATATATAAATTTGAAACCAAATGCAAACAAAGAGAAAAACAAAAATCTAGCATGGAAACTAGAATAATGTTATGGTGCATCATTTCTCCAAACACAGTCTTAACCTGGTGCATAATATTATCTAAACGTGGAGGGCATTGCCACTGTTCATCTCATACAGAATCAATCCCACTCACAATATTCTGGATATGTTGAAAAATGGCAAGTTTAAATAAAAAATATTTAAAAATTAATAAAATATGGAAACTCTCTTGGCCAAGAGTTATCCCACTAGCATATGGCATATCAGGACACATCAGTTACTGCCCTATGACTTGGGAGCTGGAAGATTCAAACATTTAGAAATTTTACCCTCATTGCTCACCTTTGTCCTACTGCATACATGTGTTACACAACATTGAAAATAATTTTTGTATTATACTTACTCCATACACCAAAAGTTTAAAGTTGACTTTTTATGTCATCTTTTCACAGTATTTTGTGATCTTCTACCATGATATTATGTCTATTGGAACAAACATCAGAAAAAGTATTGTGCTGTTGAAACATTTTGGCATAAATCATATCAGGCACTATTAACCAAAATACAGCAGAAAAAAATTCAGGGAGTCAATTATTGGGTTGATATTTTGCAACTAAAGGATCCATTCCGACCAGATGTGGTGGCTCATGCCTGTAATTCCACCACTTTGAGAAGCAAAACCAGGAATATCACATGAAACCAGGTGTTTGAGATCAGCCTGGGCAACATAGAGAGATCCCATTTCTATGAAAGAACTTTTTAAAAAATCAGCTGCGTTTGGTTGTGCACTCCTCTAGTCCTGGATGCTCAGGAGGCTGAGACCGGAGGATTGTGTGAGCCAGAACTTCAAGGTTACAGTGAGCTGATTGTGCCAGTGCACCCCAGCCTGTGTGACAGAGTGAGCCCCTGTATCTAACTATAATAATAATAACTAAGAATTTTACATGATTGTACCTGTGTGACAGAGTGAGACCCTGTATCTAACTATAATAATAATAACTAAGAATTTTACATGATTGTAAGGCACCTCAAATAGAACATACCAAACTGAGTAGCCTCAGGATTCCTCTGATGCTTCTGATGTTTTGGAGCAGACAACCCACCTAAGACGTTCCGAATAAGCGGGTGATTTTGCATAGTGAAAGGTCTCCACACAAGACATTGGAACAGGACCCTTGTCTAATCCCCTGCCTGTACCTTTCACCCCTTTCTCCTCATTTTCCTCCTCCTTTTCATTATTAGTTGCTTATTCTTATCATCAGTCTTCTCACTTTTTTGTAGACCTGGTTATTGTCCACTCATATTGGACACTGATTTTTTTATTAATGATTTTTATAATTGCTACATAGAATAAGTCATCAGACTATTCTTTTGCTACTGATAACTTAATGCTTATTCCTCCATCGTCGCCCTTCTTTCCAATATAAGATGAATCTAGTTGGGAATCACAGGAACTCCCTCATTTCATGTCATTTGGAGGTTCCAACCCCACAAACTCCTTTCTGTGAGTGAGACCCCTCACTCTGCCTCCACCACCGAACCACTATAGGATCCCTGAACCAGTCTCCTTTCTTGTTCCATTGAGCCATTTTGGACATTCCTGAGAGACCAGCACTAATCTCGGCAGACACCTCCAGAGGTAATTAACCTTTCCATATGCACATGGGGGAGTGTGCGGCACCCACAGATGTGACGTCCACAGGGCATTTTAGTTGTGATCTCCTGGTCTTTTCATGGTGTCAACTAGAACAAAAGCTGTGAGCTTGGTGTCACGGCTCCTAACCTCAGGACACACCTGTTCCCTGAACCAACTCCAGGACAGCGCTGGACATTCCTGGTGTGGTTTGATTAACTCCCGTTATGTAATGAAATCATGACATTATTTTCTTGTATTCTAGTGTTTCCGTAAAAATATAGGTAGACTTAGGGTTTATTCATGCATATATTCAGGAGTCTTTGATTTTTTGTATATATTTAATTCAATCTTTAATTCTGGGCTGAGAAATTTAAAATTTCTGGAGGTTTATGAGTGAAGTCCTTATGCCATTGTTCTGTGATTTTATTTTTTTATTTCTCATATATTTTATTCATCTCTGTCTAACTCATTTTCTACCAAATTATAAGTGTTTAAATTTGTAATATTTTAATGAGGCGAAATCAGCAAATAGTAGCCCTCCCACAATGTGCACCATTTGACAGATAGTGACATAACTGTTACCTTTCTCAACATAGAAAATACTCAACTACCCTCAAAATATCCTTTGGTTTTCCTATAACTCCTGCTTCCTACACCTTCCCTTCTCACACCACATCCAGAGTCAATTACTGGTTTTCTTTATGTAACTTTAGTTTTCATTTCATATAATTTATAAAAATGGAATCGTATGTATGCACTTGTATTTTTTGTCCTTTTTTATTCATCATACCTACTTGTGAATTCACCCTTGCTGTTGAGCGTATCCAGCTGTACCTGATTGTGACAGTGGGTGTTTCTCCAGTGAATGAATTTACCACAATTTGTTTACTGATTCAGCTTCTGATTGATATTTGGATTGCTTTCAGTATCTGAGTATTATTTAAAAAGCTGCAATCATCTTAGAGAAGTACACAGCTGAGAAACACAACGTTCTTATTCTTACAACAATATGAACAGCAGCTAAACTGGAAAAGCTGCAGTTTAATCAATTGTCTTCAACACATCCGGTAATTGAAGTTGTACAATTCTGTGTATGTGAGTGAGTTTGTGAGTGAGAGAGAAGGAGGGAAGAAGAGAGAAAGAAGAGAAAGAGATTCTACACAATTGACCATAATTTATGAGGTGATAAAATAAATACAATGACTTAGAGTCTTCATGGAAAAGGTCCGCATAAGATGGAGAGGACGACTCGATGCACCTACATATGGTTATATATTTATATAAATGTCATTTCCTAATAATACAAGGAATCATGTACATGAGAACAAACACAGTGGTGGGTGTCCAGTGGTGAAATATGATGGCGATGCAAAAACCCCATCTCCAGCACCTCTTCTCCCCATTGCACCTGCCTTGATGTGTGTCCTGAGCGCCCCCTGGTGTCCTGAGCGTCTCCTGCTGTTCCCGAGCTTCCCTGCAGGGAGGTTTGTCTGGGCTCACAATATCCTCCCCTCACTATGTCTTTTGTGTAAAAATCCATGGTTGTGTACACGTTGCTCAGGGAGCTCAGCTGTAGGAAAAACTGTTTTTTCGATATGGATCTGCAGATGGTGACTGGACTCCTGAGGAGTGGGTTGGATTGTGCACTCCCTCATGACCTGTGCACCTGATTCACTCCAGTCCCTTCCCTGGGGGGCTGATGATGCAGCTGTGGCAGGAAGCACTGGTTGTGATGGAGAATGCAGACATGGCACAGGTGAGGGAGAGGGTCTGTGAGGGCTTCACCAGGCCAGGAGTGCACCGGGAATCATAGTTGTCAGCATGCACAGGTTCTGAACAGCATGTTGGAATTCACAGATATTCACTTTTTCGTAAGGATGGGGAGCTCCCTGTGTGGATGAGAAGGAGGAACTCCCCGTGTGGATGAGAAGGAGGAACTCACTTTTTCCAATATGGAGTCCCCTTGAGCAAATAGTAGATTCTGAGGTTAGAATTAGACAAATATTTGGTCACATTTTTTCTTCAAACTTTCAACCAAATAGGAAAGATAATCTGCTGTCAGGAGAATGGACATTGGATTATTACCTCTATCTATGATAATGCTGATTTTCAGAATCAGATTGTCCTGTGATAGCCTAAAGCGTGTCATAATCCTGAATCCACAATTAGACCTGAGCAGCAATCACGGACAGTGGAGGTCGCCTCACATGGGGAAACATCTGACTCTGCACAGCTGCACACGGGGGTCTCTGAAGGCCCTTGGTTGTACAGGAACAGCTCCTCCCTCAGACTCACAGTGAAGACAACGTGCTCTTTATCTGGGGAACGTGATGGTTAGTGCTTGGAAAGAAGCAAACTTACTCTAAACAATATATTTATACTTGAACAGAAAGCAAAGTTTACAAGAAACAATGAACTTGGGGTAAAATAGGAAATTACAATTGTTTGCAGGCCACCTGCTTTCCTCTCCATGTCATCTAAGAGAACCAAGGAAAATCATGTTTCTTATGTTCATTTCCATAAACGGTGTTTCCACCCTAAGAACACACCTCCGATACCACCAACATCAGGGAGCATCTGGACCAGGCACCCAGCACAGCTCTCTGACATCAACACCCAGGTTTTGACAAAGAGACACATCCTGGAGCTCCTCCCAAACAATGACTGTGCTCAGTGAAGATGCAAAGGTGTGGCTGCTGCTGGGCACATGGGAGATTTCTGATGGACAGCTATGCTCTGGGAGGAACCAATGGCCTTGATGGAATTAGCTTGGACCACAACGTAGTTGGGAAGCTCCATCAGACTCACACCTTCTCCAGCACTCACGCCACTGCACTCCATCCAGAACCACAAGAGCTTAACTCCATCTTACAAAACAAACAAAAAAATAGTAGCTCTGTGAGAAGATGGATATACAAGTTACCTTGACCATGATGGGCATTTCACAATGTGTATCTGATATGGTTTGGGTCTGTGTCCTGGCCCAAATCTCACGTTGTGTTATAATCTTCAATTGAGAAGGTGGGACCTGGTGGGAGGTGACTGGGTTATGGCGTGGGCCTTTCATTAATGGTTCAGCACTGACTCCTGGTGCTGTTCTCATGCCAGTGCGTGGGTTCTCAGAAGACCTGGTTGTCTAACAGTGTGTAGACCTTCCTTGCTTCCTGTGGTTCCTGCTCTGGCCATGTGATGTGCCTGCTCCCCTTCGTCTTCTGCCATGATTCTAACTTTCCTGAGTCTCCCCACAAGGAGAAGCCACTTCACTTCCTGTAAAGCTTGCAGAACCGTGAGCCAACTGAACATCTTTTTTTTTTTTTTTTTTTACCAAATTACTCAGTTTCAGGCACTTCTTTACAGCACTGTGAGAATGGACTAATACAATACCAAAACATCAAGTGGTGCACCTTAACCTGTACATTTTTAAAAAATACTTTATTTCTACCTCAATAAAACTGAAAAAAAATTAAACTTACTCAAAGAAATACATACTTCATATTTTCTCAATAAAAGTGAGACAACATAGAAAAACTTACACTAAGTTATCTTTAACAGCTTTGCTTATAATATTCATAAACTGGAAACAAATTTAAAGTCCATCAACAAACAAAATAGATCAATATATTGTCATATATTTACTTAATGGACTGTCTCAGATATAAAGTCACTCTCCTTCCTCTCTCTTTCTCTCCATATACACATGAAGACTTTGAGGTTTCATATCAATCAGCCCATTAATTGAGTAAACGACACTATGTTGATCTAATTTCATACATTAAATAGCATGAATTAATCTAAAAAATAGCAAAGTAGCGCCTTACCAAAAAAAGGTCTATAATGTTTGATTCCATTTATACAAAGCTCAAAACAGGGAAAAAAATAGATCTATAGTGTCAGAAATCGAAACCTTTCCCTATGCAGGATTTGACCACAGACACGAAAAAGACGCGCGTTGAGGGGATGGACTTGCTCTTCACGCTGCCTTAGGTGTTCAGTACAAGGGTATTCACATTTGCCAGAAACTCTCTAGTGACCCATTTCACTATGGATTACCCTAATTTATATTTAGTTCATCATCAAGTTTAATTCTTTAGCACATGTTTCAGAATTATTTTATTATAATGTTAAATAAAAATGACTACACATGTATGCAAAGGTTTGTGTATTTTTACGTATGTCTACAGATGTAAATTAATGTCGCATAAGTATGTGGTTGCTGATATCAACAGATGTTAATAAAACTCTAGAGGAATAAGTGCAAATTTTAGGAAGAATTATTTTTTGAAGTTATGTATTTTTAAAAAAATATCCCTACATTTAACTGTAAAAATTACTAAAACACAAATATCAATTAAAAATCACGTGATAAATAACCGTAATAAAATATCGCAACCTTATGAGGCTCCAGAGTTCTGAAAAAACAAACCCGCCTCCGGCAGCTGAGAAAGGAAACCTCCCCCTGCACCTGCTCCTGGGACCTGCCCCGTCCTCAGTGGGTCCCGAGCGCCCCCTGGAGGCCCCGCGCGCCCCTGCAGGGGGGTTTGCATCTGGGCTCACACTGACCTCGCCTCACTGTGTCTCTAGCACAGTAATACACGGCCGTGTCCTCGGTGTTCATGCTGCTCGTTTGCAGATACAGTGTATTCTCTGAATCATCTCTTGAGATGGTGAATCTGCCTTTCACAGACGCAGCGTATTCTGTCGTGTAACTGTTAGCTTTGTTTAAAAACAAAGTTTGAGTGGCCAACCCACTCCAGCCCCTTCCCTGAGCCTGGCAGACCCAGTCCATGTAGTAGTCACTGAAGGTGAATCCAGAGGCTGCACAGGAGAGTCTCAGGGACTCCCCAGGCTGGACCAAGCCTCCCCCAGACTCCACCAGCTGCACCTCACACTGGACACCTGCAAACACAGAGACACCCTGGTCAGAAACTGCCACACATAGCCACTGTTTCTCACTCTCATGTCCACTCACATGTTCTAGTTATCTATAGATCACCTTTTAAAACAGCAACAAGGAAAACCCATGTCAGCCCAAATGCCATGGTAAGTTCTCTGTGTTCAGTGCTGATCACCGAATAGAAACACCCGGGAATTCTAGGTCTGGTCTCCTTTCTCAGAGTTGCAGGGTCAGGGCTGAGCTGGTTTTCATCAGCTGAGGAAGGGCCCTATTTGCATGTCTCCTACTGTATAGCAAGCTCTGGGGTGGGACGCCTGAGGAGAGGGCAGTGTCCAGATCGGATGAGAGTGTCCTGGAAAACACGGGTGGTAATCCTATCTCTCAGGAAAATATAACTTCAGATTATGTGACTGTGCCTTGATAATCATTTAGTAATCATTATCTTATTTCATTTTTACATATTTGCAGAACATATTTCATTGAAGTATCAGCGTTACATTTTAAATAAGATAAATTACATATGGAACAGAGCAGTTGTGCAGTGTGTCCAATATCACACATCTGGACAGAGTTAGCCCTGTTATCTGTGCCTGTGCCTCTAAACACTGGAGGAGTCAGCTCCCCTGAGACAACTCCAGGGTGGTGTGGGACATGCCTTGAGAGGTTTTCAGGATGTCCCGCCTGTCATAACAACTTTGTGTGATTTTGCTTCCCTAATTTTTGAGGTGGGGCCTGGTGGTTGTAGCATGGGGGTGGATTTATAATTAATGGTTAGCACCATCCCCTTGCTATGATAGTAAATGAGTTTGCATGAGCTTTGGTTGTTTAACAGTGTGTAGCAGCTCCACCCTCACTCTTTCTTTGCTTCTGCTCCCACCATATAAAATGGCTGCTCCCCTTTTGCCTTTCACTGTCGTTGTAAATTTCCTGAGGCCTCTCCAGAAGCTGAACAGTTTTATCATCAGACTTCCCATACCGCTGGCAGAATCGTGAGTAAATTAAACCTATTTCCTATATGAATTACTCAGTTTCAGGTATTTATTTCTAGCAATGTGAGAACACACTAAAAAAGCAGACATATCCCTCACTTCACCAGGGTCCCCCGCAGCCTGCAGTCCCCCGACTAAAGAGGGGGATGGTCCGATCTCCATCACTGACACCATCGAGGTGCTGCCTCAGGCCCAGATGGTTTGTGATGGATGTCAGTTTACTGATGTTGAGTTCTGGGAGTATAATGCCCTCCTCCCCCATGCCTCACAGATGAAGAAGCCATCCTGTGATCAACTCTCTCTACGTCTGTCTGAGTGCATTTCTAAGTGTCAGCAATTTCGCAGTGGTGGAATCTCACTTTGTGGTGTGCTTCCTTATTTCAGGTGGGGAAACGTCTTTGGGGGCTAGCCTCTGCTGGTGCAGTTGGCCCATTTTTACCTTGGTGGTAGCCAGCAGATGTGTAGAGAGGACAGGGACCCCCACGGACTTACCCCAATCTTCATCCTCCTCCCCGTAGAGCTCTTCATAGGAACTGGGTCTTAGAGTCCCATGACAATTTAGTCATCATAGCCCTAACTAATTCGCGTATGGTCGGAAATCCTTCAAATGTGCTGCTCAACAAGCCGCGATCCCCAAATCTCCATTCAGCTTCCACAGGCAGGACAGAAAGGTCTCTGATTAGTCTGAGCTGGTCTGGCATGTTTTTCTAGGAGTAGCTCTTCTTATGACTGATACACTGTAGCCTACACGGTGAGCTCTGTCTCAGTGGCTGCTCAGAGTGGAGTCAGGAGGAACCAGCCACCTGAAGACACAACATCTTGGGCATCAGACTTTCACTTTGTAAGATGCACGTACTGAAGCGGTTCTTCCAGGACTTTTGGCATTTTGGCAGGATCGCCATACTCACGCACTGGGCCCCTTCCATCATGGATAGTAGCTGTTGGGCCCCACATAGAAATTTGCAGCCTGCACAGGGTTTCTGCAGGGGTCTCCTCTTTTTAGCCATTGTCTGGGTGCTCAGGAGATTTTTTTTGAACCTTTTTCCAGGTTCACTGGGTGTCAGGCCAGACCAATATTGACTCCAGTAGCACTGGCATCATGTACAACAGGCTAAGGAAATAAACCCAGATCAGTAAACAAGACATAGAATTTATTGAGGGCTTTCATATAGGGTGGTTCAGAAACAGCAGGCTGGACAAGAAAACTACAACCATTTGACAAAAGTATGCAGCTTACGTAGTAGTTTTTGCTTAACACCCTCCACCTAGCAACTTCCATTTAATCCAAAAGGAAGAGTCTCAATCACCCCTAAATCCTGTGTTCCAAGGGATAGGCCAGGGGTTTGGATGTTATTCACAGACAAAAAATGAGTCTCTGGATACTCCACTCCTGGATTCCTTAGCTTGGAACTTGAAACATACATTTCATTTTTCTTTTCCAATTATTCTGGTTAGGATTTTTAGTAATATGTCGAATAGGAGTGGTGAAAGTGTGCATTCTTGTTCACGTTCTTCAGGAATATTCTTGCAACTTTTTCTCATTCTGTATGATGCTGTTTTGTTCTATGAGGCTTTTTTCCAGTTAAAGTCATTCATTTCTTCACTACCAAGTCTAGCACACTGAACAAATCAATTGCATAGGTTTTTACAAGATTTAACACGATCCCAGTTCCATTGATTTCCTTAAGAGTTTTTGTTGGCTGTTGCATGTGGCTTTTATTATTTTGAGGTAGATTTCTTTGATGCTAAGTCTGTTAAGGGATTTTTCATGAAGGGATATTGAATTTTATTGAATGACTTTTTTGCATTGATTGAGATGGTGATGGTCTTATGCTTTTTTTTATTTCTAATTATGCTATATGTCGAATCATATTTATCGATGTGTTTATTTTAGACAATCTTGGCATCCACAGAATAAAACCCAATTGGTCATGATGTATTATCTTTTTATTGTGCTGTTGGTTTCAGTTAGATAGTATTTTGTTTACTATTTTGTATCTACATTCATTAGGGACATCTCCCTATAACTTTTTGTTGTTGTAGTTGTATCCTTGCGTGATTTTGGTATCAAGCGACGCGAGTTTTTGTAGGTCAAGCTGGGGAAGAATCTCTTCTCTTTAATCTTTTGGAAAAGTTCCAGTAAGAATGGCACATCTAGTAAAATTAGACTGTGAATTTATCTGGTTCAAAAGTGTTGGGAGATTTTCAATTTCTAATTCAGTCTTATTACTCGTATTGGTCTACTTAGGATTTCTATCCCTTCCTGGTTATATTTGGAGGGGGTGGTTGAATACTTCCAGAAATTTATTGATTTCCTCTAGATTTTCTAGTTTATGAGCATAGAGATATTCAATATGATAATCTTTTGTATTTCTGTGGAGTCAGTTGTAATACCACCTTTATCATTTCTGCTTGTGCTTATCTGAATATTCTTTTTTCTTTGGTTGACCTAGTTAGTGTTCTATCAATTGTGTTCATCTTTTAAAATAACCACATTTTGTTTTGTTAATTCCTTATATTTTGCTTTTTTGTTTCCATCTTTTTAAATTCTGCTATGATCTTTATTTATTTTCTTCTTCTAGCTCTGGGGTTGGTTTGTTCTAATTTATCTAGTTCCTTGGAGTAAATCAATAGATCGCTAGTTTGTAATATTTCTATTTTTTAGTAGACATTTAGAACTACAAGCTTCTCTCTTAGTACTGCTTTTGCTATATCCCAGAGGGTTTGGTATACTGTGTCTTCATTTTTCTCTGTATTTTTAAAAATTAATATCTTAATTTTATTGGCGAGCCAATGATTGGTCAAAATTGTGTTGTTTGATTGCCTCATTTTTTATACTTTTAACAGTTTTTTTCCAATTGATTGTTTAGATTTTTCCCATTGCTGTGCAATAAAGAACTAACGTCTAGAATCTAAGAAGAACACAAACAACTCAGAAACAACAAGAAATTATAAATTACACCGTTAAAAAGTGGGCAAAAGACATCAACAGATATTTTGTGAAGAAGATATTCCAATGGCCAAAAAGCATATGAAAATAAAAAGCTGAACAACACTAATCATCAGATAAATAAATATTAAAACAACAGTGAGACACAAGTTTACACCAGTCAGAATGCCTATTATTATAAAGTCAAAAAGTTATAGATGTTGGCGAGAATTCAAAGGAAAAACAATTATACAGTGTTATTGATAATGTAAATTAGTGCAACCTATGTGGAAAAAATTGTAAAGCCTTCTCAAACACCTAAAAATAGATCTATCATTCAAACAGCAATCCCACTCCATGATATGTACCCCAGAAAATAAATCATTGTGTCAAAAACTGCCTGCACCCATATGTTTATTGCAGCACTATTTACAATAACAAAGATACAGAGTTAACTTAATGTCTCGCAATGGATAATTGGATAAAGAGGATGTGGTGTATATACACAATGAAAAATAATTTAGTCAGAAAAAAGCATGAAATTATGTCTTTGACAGCAATATGGATGGAACTGGAGGTCACGTCTAACAACTCATAAATAGAAAACCAAATATGGCTTTTTCTCACTTATCAGTAGGAGCTAAATAATGGGTACACATAGACACAGAGAGTAGAATAATAGACATGGGAGACTCAGAAGGTTTGGAGAATGAGATCACTAATCACTTAATGGTTCCAAGGTACTATAACTGGTGAGCTTACTTTAAAAACTCAGACTTCATCACTATGCAATATATTTATGTAACATATATGTACTTGTACCCCACATAACTATTAAAAAATTAAAAAAGGCTAAAAACCCACAAAAAATTGGGATATGTCAAAAAGATGAAGGAGACAACTGGAAAAAGTTCTCAATTTCCAAAGAACTGAAAAAACTGAATATTAAAATAAATAATATAGAAATAGATTTTGACCAAAGTGTTAAATAAATATGTATAAAAACATACTATTATTAATAAATGAATAAATAAAATACATGAGAGAAGAAGGATGTTTATCTAAAACAGTATAATTACACAAAATTTTGTTGATATTTCTGCACTTAAAGTGTTGGAGTTTAACCTGAATCTGTGGATTATCGCATCAGCTTTGGCACATGAGAACAATTCTTGCTCACTTTAAACTTCAGAAATTTTAGATATAATACCAAAAATAAGATAGAAAAAGTAGAGAATTTCACAGGGTCAACGTTTTATTAAATGATGTGAAAAACACTCCGATGTACTAGTGTAGAGACAAGTCTCAGAGCCAGGAATTCTTTGCCAAGGCCAATGCAGAGAAGAGTATTCCTAGGTTGTCTTCCTAGGATTTTTTGTAGTTTGAAGTCTTAGTTAAAGCTATAATCCATTTTGAGTTAATTTTCCTTTTCATGTGGTGATAGTTAGGAGTCAAGTTCCCGTCTTCTGCACATGGCTAGCAAGTTATCCCAGCACCATTTATTGACTAGGTTGTCCTTTCCCCATTGCTGTTTATTTTTTTCAGGGTTGTCAAAAACAGATGGCTGTACGTGTGCAGCTTTATTTCTGAGTTTTCTGTTCTATTTCATGGGTCTATGTGTTTATTCTTGTACCAGTACCAAACAGTTTTTGTTAGTGTGGCTTTATAGAAGAGTTTAAAGTGAAATAGTGTGATGTCTCTGGCATTGCTCTTTTGGCTTAGGATTACTTTGGCTGTTTTGGCTGTTTTTTTGGTTACATACAAAATTTAGAATACTTTTCTTATATTTCTCTGAAGAATAAAAGTGGTATATCGATAGTAACAATATTGAATCTGTAAAATTTGAAGGGCAATATTGTAATTTTTGTAACATTATTTCTTCCAATCCATGAGCATGGAATGTTTTTTCCATTTATTTGTTTCCTCTCTGATTTCTTTCCACAGTGTTTTTTAGTTCCTGTAGAGATATTTCACCTCCCTTGTTAGTTGTATTACTAGGTATTTTTTTTTTTGGTAGATACTGTAAGTGGGATTGGATCCTTTATTTTGCTCTCAGCCTGGATGTCATTGGTGTATAAAAAAGCTACTGATTTTTGTATATTTATTCTGTATCCTGGAACATTACTAAAGTTTTTTTTTAATCAATTCTAGGATTCATTTGGCAGAGTCTATAGAATTTTCTATGCACAGAATCCTATCAATAGCAAAAAGAGGTAGACTTATGTGAACGTCTTTTATTTCTTTTCCTTGTTTAATTTCTCTTGCTAGAACATCCAGTACGTGTTGAATAGGAGTGGTGAGAGTGGATATACTTGTTTTGTTCCAGTTACGAAGGGGAATGATTTGAGCTTTTGTTGATTCAGTATGATGTTAGCTGTGGGTTTGTCACACATGGCTCTTATCACTTTAAGGTAAGTTTCTTTGATGTCTAGTCTGTTGAGGGTTTTTATCAGGAAGAATGTTGACTCTTATTGAAAGTTTCTCTGGATCGATTGAGATAATCATATAGTTTTTGCTTTTGATTCTGCTTATGTGGTGAATCACCTTTATTGATTTGTGTATGTTGAACTAGCCTTTCATGAAAGGAGTAAAATCTACTTGATCATACTGTAATAACTTTTTAACGTGCTGCCGTATTCAATTTCCTAGTATTTTCTTGAAGATTTTTAGGTCTGTCATCAGGAATATTGGTTTAAAATTGTCCTCTATTGTGTGTCTCTGCCAGATTTTGTGTTCCAAGAACAATGAGGAAAAGATAGATTTTTAACAAATGGTGTAACACCTGGGCATTCATATGCAGAAAAAATGAGATCATATCTCACATCATATACAAAAATCACCTAAAATGTGTTCAAGGCTTGAATATAATATGAAATCTAAAATTGTAAACTCATAGAAGAAAATGGAGAAAAAAGAAGCTTCCTGGAATTAATCTGGAAAATGATTTATTTGGATTTGACACCAAAATCACAGAAAAATAAATTATGTGCAACTCAATATCTGACAACAGGTTCTATCTAAATGTTTAAAGAACTCATACAATAGCACAAAACACAAATAACCTGATTTTTAAGAGGGCAAAAATTGTGCATAGAATTGTATTCAAGGGAGGACATAAACACGGCCAGCAGGACACAGAAAGATGCTCCACATTGCTTATCATCAGGGGAGTTCAAATGAAAACCACAATGAGATATCACCTCGCATTAGTTAACATGATTAATATCACAAAAACAAAAGATAACAAAATGCTGACGGTAAACTGGTGAAGAGGGAATTATTCAGTGGTGTGGTAGTAAAGGTTCTTTTATGAATTGAAAGTAAAACTATTATGTGATCTGGTGATCCCACTTCTGACTATGTATTCAAAGGAAAGAAAATCAGTAAGTAAAAAAAGGTTTAATATAAGATTATTCATAATAGCCTAGAATTTTTTTTTTTTTTTTTTTTTTTTTTTTTTTTTTTTTTTTTTTTTTTTGAGACGGAGTCTCGCTCTGTCGCCCAGGCTGGAGTGCAGTGGCCGGATCTCAGCTCACTGCAAGCTCCGCCTCCCGGGTTCACGCCATTCTCCTGCCTCAGCCTCCCGAGTACTTGGGACTACAGGCGCCCGCCACCGCGCCCAGCTAGTTTTTTGTATTTTTTAGTAGAGACAGGGTTTCACCGTGTTAGCCAGGATGGTCTCGATCTCCTGACCTCGTGATCCGCCCGTCTCGGCCTCCCAAAGTGCTGGGATTACAGGCTTGAGCCACCGCGCCCGGCCATAGCCTAGAATTTTTTTAAGGTTAATGAGCATAGGTAAATGGGTGTATAAAGGAAATGTATACACATACAATGGAATATTACATGACCTCTAAAAATAAGGAAATTATAACATTTCCAACAACATGGATGGGCCTGGAGAGCATTATGCTACGTGGAATAAGCCAGACACAGAAAGACCAATGCTGCATTATCTCATTTACATGTGGAATCTAAAATATTCAAATTCTTAGAAGCAGAGAGTAGGAAAGTGGTTCCCAGGGCTGGGAGGAGGGGAAGCAGAGTGATGCTTGTCAAGGGCATAAAGTTTTAGTTGTGCAGGTTGAATGGGTTATGGAGTTCTAATGTAAAGCGATGGGACTATAGTTATCAACACTGTATTGCAAACTTGATCTCTGGTAAAGGGACAGATCTCAGGTGTTCTCATCAGACACACACATAATAAATTAAAGGAAGAAAATGGTAACTGTGAGGTAATAGATATGCTGTCTCCTTGGTCATAGTGAAAATTTCACAATTTATATCAAAGCATCAAGTGGTGCACCTTAAATATATACAATTTTTGTTGTCAGTTATGGTTCCATAAAGCTGAACAAATTAACCTTACTTTTATGATGAAGGAATGCATATTTCCACATCTTTTCTCAATAAAAATTAGAAAATATAGATAGATAAACAAAAAATATTTATAGCAGCTTTGCTTATGATGTTACTATACCGGAAACAAACTCAAAGTGCATCGACAGGAAAATGAATCAGTTTACTGTCATTTATTGCTAAATGGACTGACTCAAGTATAAAATCTCTCTCTCTCTCTCTCTCTCTCTCCATATATGTCAAAACTTTGAGATTTTATATCAGAGGCAGCCCATTAAGTGAATAAATAACAATATGCTGATGTAATTTTACACATGAAATAGCATCAATAAACATCAAAAATAACAAAATTAACTCCTTACCAGAAAAAGGGGTCTATAATGTTTGAGTCCATTTATATGAAAATCAAAACATGAACAATGAATCTACAGTGGCAGAAATCAAAACGTTGTGTTAAATGTGGGGACTGACTGGAAGCACAGAGAAGGTCATTTGTGCTGGGGGATGGGCCTCCTCTTCATCCGACCTTGGCTGTTGGAGACAAGTGTGTTTACATTTGCCAGAAATCCTGTAAAGGTACATCGTAGATCTATCCATTATTACTTATATTGAAATTACATCTCATAAAAATAAAAAATTAAAAAATAGTGTACAAGAAATAGTTTAAAATTCAGTAAATAATGCAACTAAAAATAAAATCAAACTCAAAATGTGAACAATATAATATGAATTAATGAAAATATTTAACAAACCTGCTAGAATTAAATCCCAGAAATCAGAAAGATAAGGGTGACATCTGATAATAATAAGTTAATAAGCATGCCTTTCATAGAGAAAACAAAATGGTCAAAAATATGTGGAACATGTATTTTGTTATTATCAAAAGTTATTAAATAATTGATACAATATTTTAATCTATCTTACTAGTATTAACTACATATATCATGGGTAAAATCATAACTGGCAACAACCTTTAAGGAAATAAGGATATTTAGGAGCACATGTACTAAGTTAAATATATTCTCAATGTTTTTCCAGCTTTTACTGTTGAAATTTCTAATTGTATCCTGGATCTCTAACAGAATCTGAATGGGCCCTTGGACAAACTAATTTTCAGAAACAACTTAGAAAATCTATGTCTAATATGGGGATATTAGTATCTCATCTCATAAAGAAATTGAAACTGTGTGATACATGTAAAGCCCTCAGAAGAAACCTTAGTACGTGGGAAATAACTTATTCTTAGTAGGTTGTGATGTTTATTGTTAAAATTATTACCTTGATTTTTGGGGGAAAATTAAAACAAACCGTGACGAATTGAAGTGTGATGTTTCTTGTTTGGTACAATAGCGAGGTGAGGATAATGAAGAGCCCTGCGATCCTGAGGAGATGCCCTAATCCAAGGAGAGGGAGGTTCCAGGTCGTGTGGACTCACACAGGGCGCCTGCTTCTGGCCTTCATGAAGCCCGTCTCAGAAGTCTGAAGGAGGCAGGCGTGTGGATGGGTTTCTCAGGACAATCCAAACAGACCTGGACAGGGGAAAAAAGATTATGACCTAGGATGGATTAAATAATTGTCTTGAAAATTGATAAATTACGGTTGTATATATTTATGAGGTACAAAGCAATGTTGTGATTTATTAATACAATATGGAATAATTAAATAACGCTAATAAGCATATTCATTACCTCAAAATCTTTTCATTTTTTGTGTCAAGATCATTTGAAATTTACCTTAGCTATTTTGAAATGACTAATATACTATGTTTAAGTAAAGAAAGATGTATTAATTAATATAAACAATATAAAAATATTGAAATCAATTATGGATTACTCCAATAATTTATATTTAGTTCATCAATAAGTTTGACTATTTAGGACATATTTTAAAAATCATTTTATTATAATGTTAAATATAAATGACTACACATTTATGCACAGGTTTGTGGTATTTAGACCTATGTCTACAGAAGTAAGTGTATGTCCTCATAGCTATGTAGTTGCTGACAGCAACATATGTTAGTAAAACTGTGGAAGAATAACTACAAATAAGTAGGAATAATTATTCCTTGAAAGTATATATTTTTAAAAAATAACACTACATAAAGTGTTTAAAATTATAAAAACCTAAATACCGATGATAATAAATACATACTAAAAAGCAGTATAAACATATAACAACCTATAAGACTCCAGAGTTCTGAAAACACAAACCTGCCTCTGGCAGCTGAGAAAGGAAACCTCCCCCTGCACCTGCTCCTGGGACCTGCGCGTCCTCAGTGGGTCCCGAGCGCCCCCTGGAGGCCCCGCGCGCCCCTGCAGGGGGGTTTGTGTCTGGGCTCACACTGACCTCGCCTCACTGTGTATGTGGTACAGTAATACATGGCCGTGTCCTCGGTTTTCAGGCTGCTCATTTGCAGATACAGTGTGTTCTTTGAATCATCTCTGGAGATGGTGAATCTGCCTTTCACCGATGCAGCGTATTGTGTCGCGTAATTGTTAGATTTGCTTCTAATATACCCAACCCACTCCAGTCCTTTCCCAGAAGCCTGGCGGACCCAGTGCATAGCAGAACTACTGAAGGTGAATCCAGAGGCTGCACAGGAGAGTCTCAGGGACCCGCCAGGTTGGACCAAGCCTCCCCCAGACTCCACCAGCTGCACCTCACACTGGACACCTGCAAACACAGAGACATCCTAATCAGAAACTGCCACACATATCCACTGTTCCTCTCACTCATGTCCCCTCACACTCAACATCTCTATTTCTTCATGAATCACCTTTTAAAATAGCAACAAGGAAAACCCAGCTCAGTACAAACTCCATAGTGAGTCTCCTGTGTTCAGTGTCGATCACCAAGTGGAGAGAGCTGGAAATCCCAAGGCTGGGTCTCCTCTCCCAGAGCTGCAGGGTCAGGGCTGGGCTGCTTTTCATCACCCAAAAGGGGGGTCTTATTTGCATGTCTCCTACTATATAGCAAGCTCAGGGGTGGAACGCCTCAGGATAAGGCTGTGCACATAGTAGATGAGGGTGTCCTGGGGGAGATTGGTAGTGATCCTATCATTCAGGAAAATATAATTTCATATTATGTGATTGTGCGTTGATATTCATTTAGCAGTCATCATCTAATTTCATTTTTATGTATTTGCACACTGTATTTCCCCTTATATATTTCTGAAGTCCCTTGGCTTGTCTGTTTGAGTGATCTTTCCTCTTTCCTCGACACTGTGAAGGGTATGATGTCATCGTTCACAGGTGCCGTCCTGGATGTACAGGAAACGCTATTTCCACGGAAACGCTGTCATTTGGCAGTGTTGCCTTTGACAGATTTATTACCTCATTTTTCTGCTTGACGGTTTGTGTCTCTTAACATCCCATCTAACTTTTACACTGTGCTCATTTCTGGCATGGGGACACTGTTTTGTAACATAAATTGATCAACAATCTGATGGAATTAAATTGGGGCTTCTTTTCAGGGGCAGTTTTTGAGGTTTGTCCTGACCCCAAAATGTTACTGATTTTTTTTAAGAAATGGAGTCTAGCTATGTTTCCAGGTTGGGCTTAAAATCCTGGGCTCAAGTGATCCTCTCACCTCAAACTGCCAAGTAATGGAACTCCAGGCAGTGCCACAGTGCCCAGCTGGTTATTCTTCAATTATAGATTTTCTTATTCTCTCTGTTAAAATGAGTGGACTATTGTTTCCTATATCGCTTTCACGGAGCTATCAGCTTTCTATTAATTACTTACCATGAAAGCTGCTAACATTTTGGATGAAATTTAGGGTTGAAATTACTCTCATCTGACTGCTAATCAAGTCACGCCCTTTAGAGAGAGCTTCGTATCACTGTTTTTATGCCCTGCCTCTATCACTGTAAAAATATACCAGACTCTATCTTGGTGCAGAAGAAAGGCTTCAGGTATCTCAGAGGGACATTCCTGCTTTAAGTACAGGAAACTGCGTGGGAGTGGTGGACTCCTATGATCTCATTGTGCCTCTCCCAGGAAGCTCCCCAGACCCTCTCGCCTGCAAGTAAGCTGGCATGAGAATAATCGGGGTCCACCTGTTTTTGGTCTATAACTCATGGCATGGAAACTATGTCTCATGAGTGAGGCTGGGAGGAGAAAGGCATCCATCAAATCACAGACTGGAATTTAGTCTCCACCATAAAGACTTGACACCATGACCTCAGCTGAGATCTGGGGGAGAGGGAAGCACCACCTTCTTGTCAGTTCAGCCCAAGGTCAAGATTCTGTGATCCTGAGATGTAAAGAAGAGGGTAATGCTCTTCTCTCAAGTATTCGGGGTCCTCACTGCACTTGCTGAGACTATTTGAGCTGCTATGAGAGAATACCATGGACTGGGTGGCCCAGAAATAACAGAAATGTATTTGTCCCAATTTTCAAGGCTGGGAAGTTCAAGATCAAAATGCCTTAGAGATTTGTATCTGGTGAAGTCCCAAGTCTTTATTTGTAGATGGCCACCTTCCTACCATGACCACACCTGGTGGAAAGAAAGAGGGAGCTCTCTGGGGTATTTTATCAGGACATTAATTCCACTCATGAGACGGAGCCTCAACACCTTTCAAAGGAGACTAAAGGCCCCACCTCCTGCCACCATCACCTTGGAGTTGAGATTCAAACATAGGCCTTATGGGGGTCATAACCTATTCAGTCAATAGTAGCACATTATGTCAATCAATGGATTTCATTTACTGTGCGTTCTTAGAATAATTTTCCTTGATATTACAGGTTGAGTTTATATAATTTTTATCAGATGAGGTTGCTTCTTTGGAAAGCTTGAAGTTTCTGACACCATCACCCTGGTAATGAGATAACTCTATTCATATTCGTGATTGAAGCTTCCTCATTCGGGCCATAAGCATTTGGAATGTTCTTCTCTTAAATTATTTGCCACGATGGAATAAACTTGTCCCCCTCATCAGTGTTATCATTTGTTCAGAAATACGTTTTTTATATTTTAATATTGCAAATTCACCTTTCTTTTCTCTTTATCATGGTGTCTTTCTGTATATTTTTAAATTTGTAAGTGAATATGTTTAAAATTTAGGGTAATTTTAGATTTTAAGGAAAGCCCCCCGTAGTAGGGTGTGTTCTCGTGTACAACTTGCCCTGGTTCCCTCACACTGAGCCGCACTCTGCCAATGCTGGGTCTCTCTCCTGCCGTCTGTGGGACCCGCTCTCTGAACAGTGTTCTGCTCTCCACTGTCTATTCTGTGGTCTCCACACTTCCTGGCCTGTCTGGGATCTCAGCTCCTTTTCCTCAACTTCAGATCTACCTGGTTCCACTTCAGCACTGTGGCCCAGAAACTCTCTAAAGAAAATATCGAAGTGTGCATTAATCACACGGCTCCTTTTGTATATTTTCCCCCTCCCAGCAATCACTGTCCTTGTTACTTGATGTCACACATCTTTAAATCATGTTTAAGAAATTTCACTGTGTTTTACAGTTATTTCTGGTGGAAAGTTACATCTGGTCTCTGTTGTTAAACCTTGTTTGAAAGTTATCTTGCACATACATATTAGAATCAATTTTATGATGTTCAACAAGATTTATCTTGGAAAAAAAAATATATATATATATTCAAACCTAAATTCCAGGAGACATCTCTGTAGATATGTGTTATAATGGTTATATATTTATATATTTGGTAGAATTAATGTTATACTTAATTTTAAAAATATTCAAAATATCTATATCTATCACATAAGTAATGCACAAGTTCTATGATGCCCTAACGCAAAACTTTATTTGTCTTTCTATGGGTTCTTCCCAAGGAAGCAGAGGGAGACATCTGAGGCCACTGACCCCAGCGGTACCTTCAGAGACCCTGCCCAGAACGTGACCCAGCAGGGAAGTGAGAGATTTCTGTCTCTTTCTTGGCATCCTGTCTCCTTCACAGGGAAATCTGAGCTCTTCCTCTATCCCTGGGTTGGGCAGCTTCACCTTTCAGGACACGGAGGGACGGGCAGAGGGTATGTCAGGCCACAGACATCAAAGGCCACAGTGTGGATGAGGATTGAGGTGCTAACCTGCCCTAATGAGAACAGAGACCTCCATGGTCAGAGCCACAGTAAACGATCTTAACCATGTGGGGATCTGTGTGCCTGTCTGAGAGAAGCGTCCACATGGGGACAACGTGTGCCTATCTGAGAGTGAAGGCTCATTCATGAAGGTATCTACGTAGACTGAGGTTGTGTTTGGGAAAATATTCCTCACTCACAAGATAATGAGAAACTTGAGTGATCTGTTTTTGGAAAAGAAAAATAGGTCATGTAGAAACCCCATGCAGAAGAGAATCTGGACAATGTTTATGAAAACACACTTTACTATGAAGGACACTCCTATCTAAGAAGGAAAGCACTGTCTCTTTATAGCCTAAATATTACCCAAATTTGTCCTAGACCACATACAAAAATCATACTGATATGCTTTATAGATTAACTGGATACCAAAGATACTAGTGCCACTTATTTTTATGATACTTCACTAATACCTTATTAATTGACCAGTGTTCATCTAGAGACCCTTTCCCATGAAATTTTTTGTTGTTGTTGTTTTTGTTTTTGTTTTTGAGACAAAGTCCCGCTCAGTCATCCAGGCTGGAGTGCAGTGGTGCAGCCTCGGCTCACTGCAACCTCCACGTTCTGAGCTCAAGCCATTCTCCTGCCTCAGCCTCCCGAGTAGCTGGGATAACAGGTGCCTGTCACCGTGCCTGGTTAATTTTTGTATTTTTAGTAGAGACGGGGTTTCACCATGTTGGCCAAGCTGGTCTTGAACTCCTGACCTCAGGTGATCTGCTCACCTCAGCCTCCCAAAGTGCTGGGAGTACAGGTGTGAGCCACCGCGTCTGGCCAAACTGTAATTATTAATTCAATAAACATTTATACCAGGAGACAAACTGTCTTCCTGATGACTAGATATGCATGCTGATTTTGATATAATGATCATGATATTGACAAGGTGGCATTCTCAGAAAAAATGACCCAGGTTCAAGGAGTTAACTGCAGAGTCATATTTATGTCTCTTTTGCTTTGTGACAAGAAAGACATGAGTTAAAAACAACATAGTGCGTGGTCTCCTGAGGCTCCATGCTGTGAAGGAAAAGAAGACAACCTTAGATGGTGGTCAGAGGCTCCCTGGCTGGTTCCTCTCTGCAGCTGCTTCTCACTGGGTCTCTGCCTTGGGTGAGTTCTGAGCATCTCCTGCTGGTCCTTTGAGGTCTGTGCATCCCAGATAAAGGAAGCTTGGGGATCTGCTTCTGAGATGCCAATTGCTTGTCTGGTTCCTGGAAAAGAACTCAGCCAGGGCTGGGAGCTGCACCTTGGATCTCAACCCTGTGACCTCGCCTGTGTAGTGAGCTTCCTCAAAGCCCAAAGACAGGATCAGCTGAGTGGCTCTCCCTTCAGACGTTACTGGAGGCAATTTTCTGCAAATCTGGTTGTAGTTTGACTATACAGTTCAGCAATTATGTTTTTAGTAATGCACTTAAATGACTATGTCCACACAATGAACTATATATGGCTGTTCCTTTATATTTCCCAAATACTGGGGACATTAAAAAAAATCCTGATGAGTTCAGCAAGTTGTGGGGTTCGAATCAGGAAACTATGGGTTAACATTTTCTATAATCAAACTTATAAAAAAAAAAACCATAAGAAAATGGAGTCAGAAAAATGGAGCTTCCATTATTACGTAGAATCTGATGGTAGTAATTTATGAAACAGAGCTGCAGTGAAATAAGCTACCAAGTGACCTCATTCTGAACTCATCTTTAGAGCTGACCAGCAATCACTAGGCATGGGGCAGCCCATAATTCCCCTACATAGAAAAACACCCTGACTCCATAAAACTGCACTTGGGGTCTCTGCAGGCTCTGAGGTGTGCAGGAGAAGCTCCTACCCCAAAGTTTGCAGTCAGTCGAGTCTCTGCTCTTTCCTTTGGGCCATGAGAGTTAGAGTAGATAAGGCCCAGACATGCTCTACTCAAGGCCTCTGCACATGGCTAAAAAAATGCAAGTGTGAAATGCGTGCTATCAATCCATGAAACGATACCCATGAAAAATGTAATTGTTCCAGGACGTCGTGCAGAATGAAGAAATAATACAATTGGAGTAAATGTGAAAATCACAATTGTTTGCAGACTGCACATTCTTCATATGCCTTCCAGTAAATTAAGTAAAAACATGTGTTCTCTATAAAAATCCACGGCATGTTGGCTCTGAGAATGCACCTTCCTCCCTCCACCTACAGGCAGAAGAATGCACTTGGATCATGCATCCAGCTACTGCTCTCTGACGTCCATGTCGTGACTCATGCTGAGGCCCATGTCCTGTGCTCCATTCTCCAGGATAGAGTGAGCTCTGCACTCATCTGAGGCAGAGCCACTGCAGGGAGTCATGGGGGTCTCCAGAAGGGCAACTTTGACTCACATGAGACTCAATGATAATGTGGACCTTCTTTGCATGGCACAGAAATGTAGGAAATTTCCACCCAATCCTCCCTCCCTCTCTCCTTCACTCAGGGACAGGCTTCCATCACATGCCTTCAGCTTCCCCAGCCTCATTTACCCTCCACACATTTTCTCTCAAAAGGGTGGATACCTTGCTTCAACAAATGCATGCAAACTTAATCAACTACTGGAGATTCATGCTCAGAAAACCAATAAGAACACACATATTTTAGCAAAATTATTTATGACATGAGTCCGATTCTAATTATGTATGAGTCTGATTATATTGTCAAATATAAAATATTAATTTTTAATATTAAATTAATATTGCATTGATCAATATTAGTATTAAAATATTAATCAGTATAAAATATAAAATTTTAATCACGGTAATAATCAGTTGTGTGTCATCTTGACTGGAACATAGTCTCAGATATTCATCAAACACTAATCTATGTGTTGCTCTGATGGTATAATACAGGTGTTATTAAAGCCTGTCATCACTTTTCTGTAGGTCAGGAAGATTGTCCTAGATGAACTTGGTCGGTCTGATTTAATCCTAGCAGAAGAGAAGACAATGGAACTGTATGATGGACAGCAGATGTAGGGCTTCCCAGGAATTCCAATCTGTCTTTCCTGATGGCCAACTCCATTGTCTTTGGTGTGCCCACCCAAATCTTACAATTGCCGTCACACAGAGCTCACAGCACAACAATCTCCATCCTCAACTTTCCCGAAAGCCACAGGTGAGGGTGGAGGCTCTGTGACAGGGTGAGAAGCACAAGATCATCTCTACATCAGTGTCCCATTTGAGGACAAAGTCAGGGTATGAGATTACCTGAGGCAGAGTCTGCCATATGAAATATAGTCTATTTCAAGATAAAGCTTTTAATACATATTGGATTGCTTGAAGTCAAGAGTGGTGAATGTGCTCTAGTGTAAAATTCTCAGGGACCAAATACTGAAGAGCTTTCCCATTTTCTTGAATATCTTTCCCCTAGAAAGGGGACAATCACATAAATCGTTCTGTACCAAAGTGTCTGTCTGGGAGAGAATGAGAGCCTGAACTTCTAAAACACATCCAGACCCACCTCCTTCCTTATCACCACTACAAAACTAAGAAATTACACTTTAGGGGCAAGCCTCTAAAACCGGTATCCGAAGGGCTGAAATAGATACTCTAGAGGATGGAACAAGGTGACAATACAAAGTCAGGCAGAAAATAAAAACCCATTGTTGCTATTAATACTGTAATCAGTTGGCTCTAGCTTAGGTAGATTGTCATTGATAACTGGGCTGGGTCTGATTCCAATCAGAGAAGAATGGGAGAAGGTAAAATGCCGTGATGTTTCAGCAGGTTCAGCTCTCTCGGAGACTTCCAGCCTGCATTTATTTACAGTTGGTCTTATGAACATTGAACAGGCCTACACATCTCTTGTAATTATTATCCCGTATATCCCACAGAAAATTGGCAAGTCCATCTGCAACTTGACAAACCTGAATATCAGACAGAAAGAAACTCTAAAGTAAAGTGATATTTATTTGAGAATACGCATTGCAATGGGAATGTGCATGGGCACATTTGGGTAGGTAAATAAGGAAAGTGTTTTAAAGAAAAAAATGAGGAGGGCCACATATGTGATTTTGAGACAATTAACCTGGGATAAAATGACCAATAACCAGGGTGGCATCAGTCTAATATTGCACAGGCAGCTCTGCGCAGATGTACTTGTAATTATTACTTGTACTTGTACTTGTAGAAGTAATTATTTTAAGGTTGTGCTGGCCTTTGTGCAAAGTTGTGGTTTTGCAGAATCTATTTATGACAGTTCTTGTTACGGAAGACATGTGTTTGAGAACCCTCCCTCATGGTCTGTCCAGTTCCATTTCCCAGGGTTTTAACACGAATTGTTCCATTTTGATTCTGACAACTTTCATAGTCTCTTCCTAACACTATGATGAGAAAAGTAACTCTATGACAATTTGCACAGCACAGGATCAAGTCCACATCCACATCTCATCCCCTTCACTACTGATGACCACACGCAATCTCAGATGAGTCTCCACACAACACCATGGAATGACCTGAGTCATGAGAAGGAAAGAAAGTCCTATCAGCCTCTTTCACCTGGCTGCAGGAGCCACAGCCTGAGACCCACCTGAGCTCCCAGGAAAGGGCTTGAGGCCTGGAATTTAGACCACATGGGTTACATCTCCCTTTATCAGGAAGCAGGAAAAGCAAATGGAAAAGTGAAAGCCAAAAGTGAAAGCCACAACTTAAAAAAAAAAGAAAATGGATATAGCAAAAGAAATAACTAAACTAAATAACAACAACTAAAAAGAAAGAATACGGAAAGCAAAAGAAATATCAAAACAGTGCTGATACTGAATTTCATATTCCATTGTCAAGAGAAGGGTCATATATGGAAGCTGTGAGTTTCTATATGACACTGACCCTGGTACAGACTCCATCTTTGGTATGATCAGAAACCATAAACAGTATTTGAACCTTGGAATTTCACTAAGGTTACTGTTCTGGGTCTGATTGAAGATGACCCACCAGAACACCCAAGCTTTTTCAGGACTGATCTTTTTGACATTGGTTGATACTTTTTCTACTCTGTAAGTGTCAATCTACATCTTGTGCATGGCAAAATATGTCCTCACATTACCATGAATATATATATATATACACGTGTGTGTGTGTGTGTGTATAAAACAGTGGTACACACAGAATTCTAAAATGAAGAGGTTCCCTAAAGAAAGTGACAGAAGAAGATGATGAAGTCCCACATCCTGAGAGAAAACCAGCCTCTAACCTTCATGTGAACCTGCCTCTGCAGTGGACTCTGAGCAGTGGACCCTGATCAGTGGACCTGAGTGACCCCTGTAGCTGATTTCCCCACAGCACTCCTGCAGGGAGGTTTCTGTCTGGGCTCACACTGACTTCTCCTCACTGTGTCTCTTACAGTAATAGACAGCCATGGTGTCAGCAATCAAACTGTTTATCTGCAGACACAGTGAGTTCTTGGTGTTTTCTCTGGAGATGGTGTATCGGCCCTTCACAGAGTCTGAGTAGTATGTGCTTCCACCACTAGCATTAATGTAAGACCCACTCCAGTCCCTTCCCTGGAGGTTGATCCACCTAGTGCATGCCATAGCTACTGAAGGTGAATCCAGAGGCTGCACAGGAGAGTCACAGGGATGCCCCAGGCTGTACCAAGCCTCCCCCAGACTCTACCAGCTACACCTCACATTGGACACCTGCAAACACAGAGACATTCGTGTCAGAAACTACCACACAGATCCACTGTTTCTCTCACTCATATCCACTTACAGTCAATATTTCTAGTTCTTCTTGATTGTTAGAACAATAGCAAAGAAAACCCAGCGCATTCCTAACTCCACGGCATGTTTTCAGCGTCCAGTGCTAATTACTCAATGGAAGCACCTTGGTATTTCAGGGCTGGGGCTTCTCTCCAAGAGCTGTGGAGTCGGGGCTGGGCTGGTTTTCATCAGCTGAGAGAGGGCCCTAGTTTCATGTATCCTAATATTCAGAAATCTATGGTTTGGGATGCCTGAGGAGAGGGGAAGGTCAAGAGAAGATGAAAGATTCCTGGGAGATTTACATTGAAAGTTAATATTGATCAATGAGATGATTATGTGGTTTTTACTTCTGTTTATACGTTGAATCACGTTTACTGATTTATGTATGTTTGAGAATGGAATACAATACAGTCATAAGAATAAGATCATCTTATTTGCAGCAACATAGATGGAGCTGGAGGTCATTATCCTAAGGAAACTAACACAGTAACAGAAAATTACATACCATCTGTTCTCATGTATAAGTGGGAGCTAATCATATTAACACAAAGAAAACAACAGACACGAGTTCCTACTCAAGTGTGGAGGGTGAGAGGAGGGTGAGAATTGAAAAACTACCTATCAGGTACTATGCTTGTTTCCTTGGTGACAAAACAATCTGTACATCAAACCAACATAACTCACAATTTACTTATAAAACAAAACTTGCACAGGTTCTTCTGAACCTAAAATAAAAGTTTAAAAACATTTTGGCTAGTTTTTCATTATTAACACAACACCTGAATACACCTTAGCTATTGCAAATGCTCTCTAGAATATTTTTGTGTCCGTTTTTTATTATATTTTAACATAAAAAAACTTAGATTTATATAACTATACAAGTTAATAATGCATTTTGAAACTTCATAGTCACACCCATATATACAGACACAGATACACACACCTGGCAATGAAACATATATGTGCACAGGCAAAAATAAATGCATTTCCAAACATCAAAGTGACATACATTTGTTTCCATGTTATTCTATTTAATTTATATGGATTTATTTGTATTTATAGTTTAAGGTTTTAGTACAAAGTAACATTCTTCTATGAGTAAGTCTGTCTATTCCAATGTAAATTAAGAAATATATGTAAATGCATGTTTTAGTAAAACTTACTGTAACTGCCATTATTGACAAATGTATCAATGAAATATACAATGGTATTCTTTACATACTCTGTGCTGGCTTATTTCCCATTTTTACTAATAGCATACTTTTTAAATAAATGTTTTAATGCATTTAATGTTATAAATAAATATAATAATCAAAAAGGTAAACATCTCTATTAAAATTGTGTTACATGATTGGTTGAAATAACATTGTACTTTACAAAAGGCATCACCTCTTTTCCAATTTAAATAGCATTTAAATATTAAATTAAAATAAAATATTAAGTATCAAATTAAAAAGTAGCTATTTCCAGTTTAAAGACTTTTTTTGCAATGGCTTCACATGAATTTTTAACATAAACTCAATAGGTTGTTTATTTGACAATATTCCTGAATGCCAGAGAATATCCGTAAATATAGAACTAATATCAGCCCAGGGTTCCCAGGATTAACTCACAATGATAGCTTGCTAGAGGGTGGTCAGAAAGTGTGCAAACACATTAGGGATTTGGGCTTTATCATCAAAGCACTAGTGAGCCCCAGGACTGAGCACACGGGGCAGCAGGAACTGCAGAGCCCACTCTGTGGTACTTACGGAAGGGAGGGGATGGGGTGGGGTGATGTCTGCAGGACCGTAGAAAGAGGAGAGGAGGCAGAGAGTCTGCAAGTAGATGAGCATATTCTTGGAACAGTTGCCTGCGTACACTTGGTTGGCTTCAGTGATCATAAAGGGAAGTGAACTGATTCACCAGACATGGATGAGACAAAGTAAACAGACTTGCTGATTCCTTGAATGGAAACTGAGGATTATAAAATATTTGGACAGAAGAAGGGAAAGTGGAGAAACAGACTGAGGGGCAGAACACCAGGAGCCACCAAAGTGGAGGACAGAAGCCCTTGAAGTGGGGTTTCATCTTCACAATCAGCAGATGAAAGAGAAAGAAAGTGAACACCATGCGTATGCTGAGTTATTGTTAGAAAACCTTTATAAAAGTGTGACTGACACAGCACAGTAACAAAATCTGTTTGTGGAAATAGTTTGAAGTAAGCATACACAATTTCTTCATTTTAAAATTGTACTGAGATACTATTGCTAGTATTATTACAAAAAATAAAGATTTAAAAGTTTAATTGAATTTCCGTTCTAAGTTAAGATTTTGTAGGTAAGAGAAACATGGATTCCAAGGAAGAAATGGCAAAAGACGCGCAGACTTTCACTTCACCAGGTCAGGAATCACAAAGCCTAAATAAAGAAACCCACCCTCCCCAGGGACCTGATGACGCACTGCTTCTTAACAGAACCCTGATGTCCTGACCACCCCCTGGTGTTCTTAGCGCCCCCTGGTGTCCCAGGCGCCCCCTGTTGGTGCTGAGCTCCCCCTGTGTCCTAAGTGTCACCTTATGTCCTGAGCGCCCCCTGGTGGTTCTGAGCAACCACTGGTGTCCTGAGCGCCCCCTGGTGGTTCTGAGCGACCACTGGTGTCCTGAGCGCCCCCTGGTGGTCCTGAGCGACCGCTGGAGTCCTGAGCGCCCCCTGGTGGTTCTGAGCGACCACTGGTGTCCTGAGCGCCCCCTGGTGGTCCTGAGCGACCGCTGGAGTCCTGAGCGCCCCCTGGTGGTTCTGAGCTCCCCCTTGTGTCCTGAGCTCCACCTCATGTCCTGAGCACCCGCTTTTGGTTCTGAGTGTCTCCTGGTGTCCTGAGTGCCCCGACGTGGTTCTGAGCTCCCCCTTGTGTCCTGAGCTCCGCCTCATGTCCTGAGCGCCCCCTGGTGATTCTGAGCAGCCTCTGGTGTCCTGAGCGCCCCCTGGTGGTTGCTAACCCTCTCCTGGTGATTCATAAGCGCCCCCTGGTGGTTCTGAGCCACGGCTGATGTCCTGAGCGCTCCCTGGTGTTCTTAGAGCCCCCTTGTGTCCCGAGCACCCCCTGTTGGTGCCGAGCTCCCCCTTCTGTTCTAAGCGTCACCTTATGTCCTGAGCGCCCCCTGGTGGTTCTGAGCGACCGCTGGAGTCCTGAGCGCCCCTGGTGGTTCTGAGCTCCCCCTTGTGTCCTGAGCTCCACCTCATGTCCTGAGCGCCCTCACGTGGTTCTGAGCTCCCCCTTGTGTCCTGAGCTCCACCTCAGGTCCTGAGTGCCCCCTGGTGATTCTGAGCAGCCCCTGGTGTCCTGAGCGCCCCCTGGTGGTTGCTGACCCTCTCCTGGTGATTCATAAGCGCCCCCTGGTGGTTCTGAGCGATGGCTGGTGTCCTGAGCGCCCCCTGGTGTTCTTAGCGCCCCCTGGTGTCCCGAGCGCCCCCTGCTGGTGCGGAGCTCCCCCTTGTGTTCTAAGCGTCACCTTATGTCCTGAGTGCCCCCTGGTGGTTCTGAGAGACCACTGGCATCCTGAGCGCCCCCTGGTGGTTCTGAGCTCCCCCTTGTGTCCTGAGCTCCACCTCATGTTCTGAGCACCCCCTTTTGGTTCTGAGTGCCCCCTGGAGTCCTGAGCGCCCCCTGGTGGTTGCTGACTCTCTCCTGGTGATTCATAAGCGCCCCCTGGTGGTTCTGAGCAGACCCTGGTGTCCTGAGTACCCCCTTTGTGTCCTGAGCGCCCTCTGGTGTCCTGATCCTCCCCTTGTGTCCTCAGCACCCCCTGGGGTCCTCACCACCCTGAGGTGGTTCTGAGCACCCCCTGGTGGCTCCTGAGTCCTCCTTTGTGTCCCCACTGCCTCCTTATGGTTCTGAGCTCCCCTTGGTAGCTCTGAGCAGTGTCTGTCACACAGTCCCCTCCTGTCTCCCTGCAGGGAGGTTTGTATCTGGGCTCAGACACAAACACAGATGTCCCCTAACTGTGTTGGGTTGCCACACAGATGTCTCCTAACTGTGTCTCTCATGGTAATACATGGCCTTCTCCTTGGCTCTCAGGTTGGTCATTTTGAGGGAGACCATGCTGACAAGGGTGTCCCTGATGATTCTGATTTTTCTTTGTATTGATGGACGGTACCACTAACAAACGCCACTTGAATCACTCACTGTTGCCTCCCACACCAACCCCCTTCCTGAAGCCTGCTGGGTTGAGATCTTGCTAGAGTCAATGAAGGTAAATTCAGAGGCTTTGTAAAAAAGGTTCTGAGAATTGTTGGGCTGTACCATTTCTCTTCCAGATTCCACCAGTGAACTTCATGTAGGACTTTTACAAACACAGAGGGAACAGACAGAGAAGCAGCCACAGGTAGGCATGATCCACAGGGACCCTACCTCTGAGAATAAGAAGAGAACCCCAGATTAGCACAGACCCTAAGGTGTGGACACTGAGAAAGGGCACAGACATCAGGTGGCATCTGCTTCATGAACAGGGGATAAGCTGTCCATGGGCCATTTTATGAGCATGGGTGGGTGGCACATTTACACCTCTTTCTCACTGTGGACAAAGATGTACTGTTCAGCAGGGCTCATCCCTCTGCCTCTAGACTTCAGGGAGGGCAGGGTCAAAGAATCACTGAAACTGGATGCTCCAGCTTAATCTTTCCATCACTCTCTTCTTTTTCTCTACTGTAAGCCTGGTTTAGTTATTTTTATGGTATCAACCTTCATCAACAAATAAGTCAAGAAGTATATAAAAAGAAAGTGTTAGGAAGAGTTAGTACTTGAACAGGAACCTGTTTGCATGTCTCCTACTACAAAGTCAGTTCTGGGGTGAAATTCCTGAGGAAAGAGTAATGCTCATAGTAGGTGAGAGTGTCATTTGTAGCATTTGGAAAAATATAATTTTCCAATCTGTCCTTAGGCAACTACTGATCTTTTTTTGTTGTTGTTACTTTAGATTCATTTTCATTTTTTATAATTCCTAGAAATGGAATCATACTTTATGCACTTTTGTGTGTTGGCTTATTTTAGCATACATTTTTGTGAATACAACAATTTTTTTTGTATCAAAGTTGTATTACTCAGAGTTCTCTAGAGAAATAGAACTAATATAACATATGTATAGAGGAAATATAGTTTATTAGAATTTTCTCACAAAATTACAAAATGAAAGTTCCATGATAGGCTTTCTAAAAGCTTGGGAAGAAAAAGAAACTGGTAGTGGCTTAGTCTAAGTCCATAAGTCTCAAAACCAGAAAAGCCAACAGTGCACGCTTCATTCTCTGACCAAGGGCCTAAGAGCCCTCAGCAAGCCCCTGCTTCACGCCCCATAGTCCAACTGCCAAAGAACATGAAATCTTATGTCCAAGGGCAGGAAAAGTGGAAAAAGGCAGACAGCAAGGAAAACAAAGCAAAACAAAACAAAAACAGAAGGCGGAGCAAGCAATGTTATCTCGTCTTCTTCCAACTGCTTTATTCTAGCTGTGCTGGCAGCTGAGTGGATGGTGTCCATCCATATTGAGCCTGGGTCTTTCTCTTGCAGGCTACTTACTCAAATGTCAACCTCCTCTGGCAAAACCCAAGAGACACACAAAGAAACAATACTTTCCCAGCCATCTAGGCATCCTTTAATCCAATCAACTTAACACCTAATATTAACTATCACAAGCCATCCCCTTATTGTCACATCACCCGAACTCATGCTTGATCTCCAAATAAAGACCTGAACTACTTTTAAACATTTGTTTATGATGATTTTCACCTTCTTATTATATCTTCTTGTGTAGCTTAATAATCAACATTCTGAATTTCTTATCTGGTGTTTTAAAGACTTCATTTTGATTCAAGTTTATTGCTGGAGACCTAGTGAGACCTTTTTGGGACCTTATAGCACCCTGTTTTGTCATATTACTTGAGTTATTTTTCTCATTTCCTCTCATTTTGGTAGACTATTTCTTCTAATTATTATTGAATTTATGTTTGTTTTAACTGTTTCTTTTGTTTGTTTTTAAATTTATTTTTTCCCTTAAGAATGAGATCCAGTCTTATTCTTTTACATGTGGCTTGCTAGTTTTCCCAGTACCATTTATTAAATATGATGTCTATTTTCCAATTTATATTTTTGTATGCTTTGTAAAACATCAGTTGGCTTTACATATTTGGCTTTATTTCTGGGTTCTCTATTGTGTTCCAGTGGTCTATGAGCCTACATTATATCAGTACCATATTGTTTTGGTAACTGCAGCCTTGTGGTATAATTTGAAGTTCAGTAATGTGATGGCTCCATTTTTTTTTTTCTTATTAGGATTTATTTGGCTATTTGGGCGTTTTTGGTTTCATATGAATTTTCGCATTTTTTAAATTCTGTAAAAAGTAATGTGGGCATTTTCATAAGAATTGCATTGAATCTGTAGATTGCTTTGGGCATTATGGTCATTTTCACAATATTACTTCTTCCAATCCATGAGCATGGGATGCATTTCCATTTGTTTGTGCCATCTATGATTTCTTTTAGCAGTGTTTTGTAGTTCTCCTTGTAGAGATCTTCTACTTTTTTGGTTAAGTATATTCCTAAATATCTTTTTGTAGCTTCTGTAAAAGAAATGGAGTTCTTGCTTTGATTGTCAGCTTTGTGGTTGTTGATATATAGCAGTGCTACCAATTTGTGTACATTTATTTTGTGACCTGAGACATAAGTGAATTCATTTACTAAAACTGACAGTATTTTGGAGGAGTCTAGGGTTTCCTAGGTATATAATCACTTCATCTGTAAACAGTGATAGTTTGACTTTCTCTTTCTCAATTTAGATGCCCTTTATTTTTCTCTCATGAATGATTGCTCTGGGTAAAACTTCCGGCACTATGTTGAATAGAATTGGTGAACATGGATATTCTTGTATTGTTTGTGTTCCCAGGGGGAATGCTTTTAACTTTCTCGCATTCAGCATGATGTTGGGTGTGAGTTTTTCCTATATAACCTTTATTAGTTTGAGATCAGTTCCTTCTATGCCTATTTGACTTAGAATTTTTATAATTAAAAACACTGAATTTTGTTAAATGCTTTTTCTGCATCTATTGAGATAATCCTACGGTTTATGTTTTTAATTCTGTTTATGTGATGTCTTACATTTGTTGACTTGTGTATATTCAAATAGCCCTTCCATTTCTGAGATGAAACCTATTTTTATCATGACGAATTATCTTTTGGATGTGCTGTTGGACTAGGTTAGCTATTTTTTTGAGTATTTTTGCATCTATATTTACCAGGAAAATTCATATGTAGAATGTGTATGTGTGTGTGTGTGCGCGTGCATGTGTGTGTTTTCCTGGTTTGGATATCTGGGTTATAGTAGCTTTAGAGATTAATTTAGGGAGAATTCCTTTTTTCTAAATTAAAAAAAAACAGTTTCAGAAAAAATGATAGCAATTTTTCTTTGAGTTTTGTGTAGACTTCAACTGTGAGTTCACCTGGCCCTGTTTTGTTGTTAGTATTGTTGGCAATTCTTGAATTACTGATTCAATCTCACTGTTTGTTATTCATCTATTCAAAGTAACGGTTTCTTCTTGATTTAATCTAGGAGAGTTGTATGTTTCTAGGAATTTTTCCATTTCCTCTAAGTCTTCTACATTGTGCACATGAAGTTGTACATAGTAGTCTCAAATTATTTTATGTATTAGCAGTGTAGATTGTATTGTCTCATTTCATTTCTAATTGAGCTTATTTGGATCTTTCCTCTTCTTTTCTTTGTTAATATGGCTAATGGTCCATGAATTTGATTATTTTTTCAAATAACCAACTTTTTGTTTCATTGGTTTTTTTGTATTTTTTGTTTGATTTTCACTTAGTTCTGCTCTTATCTTTGTCGTTTCTTTTCTTCTTCTGGCTCTAGGTTTAGTTTGTTCTGACTACTCCAGTTTCTTGAGGTGTGACACTGTTGCAGAAATTCAGGAGGGCAAGGGAGACCTCAGGGTATAGTAGGAGGATCTTTTATTGAGTGCACTCCTTCCCAGTGAACTCAACGTCCAAAAAACTGGGCCCTGAACAAAGACAAGGTTTTGCTTATATGCCTACTCCTAAGTGGCACAAACGCGAATGTACAGAGGCAAGACAAAGGCTGTTAATCAAACTAACACAGGCTTATAACTCAAGTTTAGTGTACTCCTTACTATGCTGCCCAGATGGTCATTATCTGCTTAGCTCAAAAGAGTCTCACAAAGACTCATCTTGCAATCCCCACTTTGGTGTCTAGCTGGCTACAAGCCAGAACTGCTCAGGCTATACCGCTTAGATGAAGAAGCAGGAACCTACAATCACTAACTATAGGAAAAAAAGAAACTCCTAAAACTTACAGAGCAAGGAGCAAGGTATACTTTACATAGCAGAGGGGATGGGATTCGATGGGGAAGTTCACTTACACTAAAGGAGAGACAGGAAAACTTATGTCTTTTCATCCTTATGTTGAGGGAGTGCTGGGAGAGTCTTCAGAGCACATTCCTCTGAGCTCTGGCCCTTAGATAACATTATTGAAACTTTGCCTGTTACTGCCTTTGAAACGAGTCAGCCTAACACAGGCAGCTTATTTCTTTCTCTTTTTTAATTTCTATTTTCTTTTTTTCTTTAATTTTTTTCTTTTTTCCCACGTCATACCTCACCTTTGATGCCTCCTATGTATGAAATTTTAATAGAAGTCATCACTACAACTTTGTTCTTCATGATAAGGCAAGTTTTCTTCATTTGGTACAGCTTGGTATTTAGTTAGAGCCATTGGTCAAGTGGTGATGGTTCTGTCAACTACGGCTTCTATAGTTGATTGGATGCCCCTGATGATGGGGGGTAAGAGGCAGGGGAGTATTAAACAGCCTCGTAATATAGCTAGTGCTATCCCTATTGATGTTTTAAAACCACCAAAGGTTGAAAACCAACCTCCAAAAAGGGAATCTAGAGACCATATTGACTTCCAGGTCTGAACTGGGACATGAGTTAGCTTTCACATTCTCACAGTTATTTTCATGATGGCCTTTCCGTTATCATGAATTTCTAAACAACAATGTGTCAGATTAAACTTCCCGCCTACACCTCCTTCCTGGGCTAGAAGGTAGTCCAAGGCTAGCTTATTTTGATAACTGGCATTTCTCATCTTTGTGGCTTGCTGGGCCAGCAGGTGTAATGCATTTGCAGTTTCATTGGTGATGATTTCAAGTACTGCCTGCAACCTTATGATGCGGCTGAGCATGTAAATAGGGGTACAGTATCCCTGCATCCCATCTTATGCCCAAGTAGCTGGCCCATAGTATTGAATTATTCTTTCAGGAGGCCAGTGAGTATCCTTCCAATCTCCTATCTTTATATCCTTTTTTAGGTCTATATTCCTATTGCTCCTTCCCTTAATTTCATCACAGATACCCTAAAACCTCTACCTGTTGTAATGGGTGCAGGAAGAAAAATGGTCTTATTGTCCCTAACACGCAGGCCCCTGTCCAATTGGCAGGTAATTGCCAGTAAGCTCATGGCCCACAGATCCAATAGAGGCCAGAAGGTGCTTGCTAGGTGTTTGGTGCTTCTAGCTGATACCAGGAGTGGATTAAAGAGGGAAAACAGGAAAACGGGAAAACGGATTGCGATGTGGCAACCTGGTTGTATCTTTACCTTGCTTATATTTGCCCCACCATAAAGTTTTCCCTAATATCGCATTGTAATATTGCTGTCCTAGGCAGACTAATTCCCCTACTGGGTTTGTAAAGGCTTTTTCCCAGTGGCCACTACAGAATCTTCCAAAGACAGATGATTTTAGCAGCCAGACACTTGAGCTCGTGAGTGCCGGCTCTGGGGATGAAAGGGTTAAAGTGTAATTTTCTTGAGGCAATAGCTCTTTTGCTTCCCAAGGCCACTGGTATCCCATATTTGTTCCTCCACAGACATAGCATGAGGAAACACCTAAGCTGTCAGCTGTTTTCAGCCAACCACGCGAACAGATGTACAGCTATAGGAGGAGGTGCTTCAGGTACCTCCTGCTTAAAGTGCTCATTGAATGACTTAAAGACCTGGAACTGCTGCTGGGCCAGAAGGAATCGGTTTTCTTTATATATATATATGATATAGACATAGACTCTTGAGTCTATTTCTTGGCTGCTGGCTTGTACCTCTAGTGGCGCTTTTAAACCTGTAGTCCATACGGGCCGATTTGGCTCCAATATGGTAAGATTCACAGGATTGCAAATGCTAGTTTTACAATCTGGTTCTGAAGGTATTTTGGTAAGCATGAGTAGCCCTAGTGATTGTTGGTTAGTAGACCATGTGGCACAGCCCCAGCAAGTTGTTACCGGGGAACTGGTGGAGCAAGCAGGGGGTGCACACTTATTTTTATGGCAGCTATTATAGTACTCCATGGAACTGTGGATTACGGGAAAGAGTGAGTCTATGGATGTTATCCAGCAAATGTCAAAATACAAAGATGTGACTCCTTTGTGGGAGAGAGAAACTTTGGTCTTGTTTAAGAGACTTCCTTCCCTTGACCCAGTGTGAATCTCAAACCAGGTCCCAGGTAAAAGCTTAGGGTGATAGTATGCATAAAGCTAGCTATCCCCTGGGTCAGAAACTGAATAGTTTGTTTGGTTGCACATACAAGTCCCCAGAGGGGTTCCTGTGCGTTCATAGTATGTATGGTACAACAAAGTCATAACTAGTGTATTTCCTATCCATGTAGTACGCGTGCAATGTGGGCATTCCTCTATAGGCGCTTCCTCTCCTAGTACAGACATGGGGATCAACAGAAACAAGGCAAGGTGTAGTATTCTTACACCTAGCATTGGCAGGGTAGAGGAGATTTGTTGAAGCAATAGCACAGCAGTAATATAATTAATAATACAAATAAGATTACTGGGCCTAAGATCTCTGGCCATATTTACTCATCTGATGATGACTCCTCAAGCTTCAGCTTCCAGTGCGACTAGAGCAGAATTTGCTGTTTCCTCAAACTTCCGCCATGCATAGACTGCTCAGCTTCCGAAGTGAGCAGAGCAGGGCTGTTGTAGTCTCTGCTAAGAGCCCAGTCTCGTCACAGGATCAGCTGGGTCAGATGGTCTGGGTCCTGCTGGCTAGTCCTCTGGTCCTGGGCTGCCGGTTTCAGCCAGTCGTGGTGGATCCAAGGCATGATTTCTGCAACTTTAACAGCAGTGGGAGTGAACAAAATTACAACATGGGGCCCATCACATATGGGTCCCAGAGTTGGGATTCCGTTTCTTAACCCCAACAAGGTCCCCCGGTTTGAAAGGGTGTACTGGCTCTGTCAGACTAATGGACATTCTTTCTTGTACCCAGCCATGCACTTTCTGCATAGTTAGCCCTAAAGCCTGCATTTGCCTCCTTAGAGTTCTCCTAACTCACAGAGATCACCTTTATTTGACCTGTGATTCGGGGGGGGCCACCCGAATAAAATCTCACAGGGTGAATACCTGGTTTGTCTTGTGAGGGTGCACCTGACTTGGAGGAGGACCACAGGTAAGACCTGATCCCATCTCAGGTGAGTTTCCTGACAAAATTTCTTCAGTAGCTGCCTGAGTGTCCAGTTCATGTGCTTCACTTTACCTGAGCTCTGCACCCTTTAGGTTGTATATAATTTTCATTTTATTCTTAATGGTCGAGTTAAGTCCTGCACTATTTCAGCCACAAATGCCAGTCCATTGTCTAACCCCAGAGTCAGGGGTAGTCCAAATCTGGGAATAATGTCTCTTAACAATGCCTTGGTCACCTCTCATGCCTTCTCTGTTTGGGTGGAGAAGGCCTCGATCCATCCTGAAAAGCTGCAGACAAGCACCAACATGTACCAATAGCCCCCTGCTCAGGACAATTCGGTGAAGTCCATAAGCAGGTTTTCACACGGCATGGCTCTTCTTTCCTGAATTCCTGGGGGTTTGAGTGGGCCCTTGTTGAGGATTATTCTGAGCACAAGTTAAACACTGTTCCCAAACTGCTCAAGTGACAGCAGTAAGCTGGGGCACATAGAAGTGACAACTAGTAATGTCTCTAGTGCCGTTTTTCCCATGTGAGTCCCTTGGTGGAACTGTTTTACAAATCTGGGGGCCACCATTTCAAGTATGGCCAGCCTCCCACTGGAGAATTTCCACCACCTTCCTTCCATGTAGCTCCCATTTTCTTGGGCAAACAAAGCCGTTTCATTTGGAGTGTAGCTTGGGAGGGGAATCTCCGGGAGGGGAATCTCCGGGAGGGGAATCTCTGGGAGGACAGGCATAGCTAAGGCGTCCTCTTCAGAAGGTGGAGTCACCATTGCAGCCTGCTTTGCTTCCCTGCCTGCCTGTTTCCTTTCACCTCTGATGTTCCTGCCCTCTGGTGCCCCCTACAGTGCACTACGGCCACCTGCTTCCGGGCCCACACAGCATCTAAGAGCTGTAGAATGTCTGCCTTGTACTTTCTTTCTTTCCCTCCAGCAGTCAAGAGTCCTCTTTCTTTGTAAATAGCCCCATGAACATGCAGAGTGGCAAAAGCGTATTCAGAGTCTGTGTAAATATTTGCCTTTTGGTCTTTTGCTAGCCAATGAGCCCTTGTCAGAACTATTAGCTCTGCTTTCTGAGCAGAAGTTCCTGTAGGCAAAGACCACGCCTCTGCTACCGAGTCCAAAGTCACTGCTGCCCGCTCGGCGGGCCTCCTCTAGGATGAAGCTGCTCCCATTAGTAAAATATTCAATGTCCGGGTCCCCAAGGGGCCTATCTGTCAAATCTCTCTGGCTTGAGAACACTTCATCTACTACGTCCACACAGCAATAGGGAAGGGGGCAAGGTAGCCGGGTTTAGGGTATTCACAGTCTCTAAAGTTATGCAGGGATTTTCACATAAGAGTTCTTGACATTAAATCATTCTCAGATTTGACAACCATTGGTGCCCCCTTTTGTCCATTAAAGTTATAACTGAATGTGGTACCTGGATTATCAGTTGCTGTCCCAAGGTCAGTTGATTAGCTTCTCGTACCAGTGAAGCAGTAGCAGCTAACGCCTTAAACAAGGAGGCCATCCGGGTGCCACGCTAATTGCCTGGATAAATATGCCACCGGGTGGCGCCATGACTCTAGGACTTAAGTTAGGACCCCTATGACCATTTCCTTTTGCTCATGGACATATGAAAAGAAAGGCTTAGTTAGGTCTGGCAGCCCTAAAGCTGGAGCTTGAGTCAAGGCTCCTTTGATTTATTTAAAGGCCTTTCCCGGGTTGGCCTCCCAGAGGAGGGGCTATTTCTCTCCCCGCCTTGTGGCTTCATACAATGGCTTAGCCATTGGTGAGAAAGTTGGGATCCAGATGCAGCAGAACCCAGCTGCCTTTAGTAACTCTCTTATTTGTTGCCAGGTGATTGATGAGGGAAGCACACAAACAGCCTGCTTTCATTTACTACCGAGCAATCTTTTCCCTTGGCTTATACAGAAGCCTAAATACTGGACACTTTCAGAGCAGATTTGATCCTTTTTCCCTGACCCTTTATAACCTGCCTTCCATAACAGGGGCAGGAGGTCTTAGGTCCCCTGAAAGCAGTCCTCACAGCTTGGGGCTGCTAGAAGAGGATCATCAATGTACTGGAGCAAGACACAGTCACTGCTTGGTGGGGTGTAGGCTTTAAGGTCTGAGGCCAGTGCCTCTTCAAAGATTGTGAGAGAGTTCTTAAATCCCTGTGGGAGTCTTGTCCAAGTATACTGTGATTCACCCCCTTGCAAAGCAAAAATAGGCTGACTAATCGGGGCCAGCTGGAGACAGAAAAATGTGTCTTTCAAATCTAGGACTGTAAACAAAGTGGCAGTCACTGGAATAGGTGCCATTAAAGTATAAGGGTTTGGCACCACTGGGTGGATGGTCACCGTGGCCTGGTTTACTGCACACAAGTCCTGCGCTGGCCTATATTCTCCAGAGAGCTTCCACACTGGCAAGAGAGGGGTGTTCCATAGTGACTGGCATTTGACTATGGTTCTCTGCTTGTGAAGCCACTCCAAGTGTTTGTGGACTCCCCGTATGGCCTCAGGGAGGAGCAGTACTGATGGACCTGAACCAGAGGTGCTCCTGGTTTTAACTCCACTATAATTGGTGCCTGATTTACTGCCAGTCCAGGCAGGTTCCTTTCAGCCCAGACTCCAGGAGTTTTAGTAAGTAACCCATGCATTTAATTTACTCCTGGTTCTGGAGTCTTTCTTGCATATAGTCTCCATTCCTCAGCCCGTGGGACAGTCAGGGTTAACACCATAGCCTCTGGGTGAGCAGGATTTAAAAAGTTACATCCCCTTGTGGCCCAAATGTAACCTGTGCCTGCAGTTTTCGAAGCAAGTCTCTTCCCAGCAAAGGAACTGGGCAATTTGGGAAGTATAGGAATTCATGTTGGACTCATCGTCCTCCTTTAACATACCTCTTTGACGGACAGAAAGGCCTCTTTTCTGAGACTCCAGTGGCTCCTACAGTAGTTGCACAGTCCTTGGATGGCGACCCTATAGGTCGGGTCACTAACAAGTGCTCAGCCCCAGGATCTACCGTAAAGTCCACTGGTTGGTCCCCACTTCTAATCTGAACATAGGCTCTTGGGGGTCCAATGAGAAAGAGCCCGGTCTGTCCTAGTCCTCATATCCTTCAGCCCCAGCCAGTCCGATCAGATCCGTGTCTGGTTCCTCCCGGGTGCGGCAGCCCCCTGCTGGTGGCCTTCCCATACCATGGCCCTGACCATTCTCCTTGTTACCATTCTCTGGACACTCGTTCTTCCAGCGCCCTTTCCTTTTGCACGGCGCACAGTGATCTCTTTCTAGTCTCAGTTGACTCTCAGATCCCCATCCAGTCTGGCCTCTTCCATGCCCTCGTCCACGCCCGCATTCCCTTGCAAAACCAGCTTCCTCTCCTGTAAGGGCAGCTGCCAGTAAATCAGCCTTCTTCTTAAGCCTTCAGTCAGCCTCCCTCTTTGCCTCCTGATCTTGGTTAATGCACACCTTGGTGGCTACGTCAATAAGCTGAGTAGCATTCATACCCATGAAACCTTCCATCTTCTGCAACTTCCGCCTGATATTGCCCTGGGCCTACCCTACAAATGCTATATTTACCACATGCTGATTCTCGGTAGTCTCAGGGTTGAGCAGGGTGTATAGCTGATACGCCTCACAAAGTCTCTCATAAAACTGGCTTGGGCTCTCATCTGCTCCCTGGGGCACCTCCGAGATTTTTCCTATATTAACTGCTTTTCTCCCACCATCCTTCAGCCCATGCAAGGTTGCTTCTCAGTGCCGCTGCAGCTGCTGCCACTGGGATGCATCATGTGGGTCCCAGGTGGGGTCTGTTTCAGGGAACTGGACGCTGTGCATGTGCCTGGGCTTTAACTGTCTGCAGGTGCATTAGCTTCTAGCCACTGGAGGGCTGCCTGTGTCACTCTCTGCCATTCCTCCATATTAAACAGGGTCGAAAGAAGCTGTTTGCAATCAGGCCAGGTTGGATTGTGTGTCTGAAAAATGGACTGCATCAAGTCTATGAGAGCCTGTGGCTTTTCTGTCTAGGAAGGGGTATGATGCTTCCAGTTCAGGAGGTCAGTGGTTGAAGAGGGCTGGTAAATGAAAGTTCACTCTCCCCGCTGGATGTGGCCATGCTCATCATAATAGACAGGTCCTCTTGTCTCCCTGAGGTGCATTTGCAGGACTCAGGTGCGGCCAGACCTGAGATGGCCTGCCTGACTTCCCGGACTTTCCACTTAACTTTCTGCAGCTCCAATTCCTCCTTCTCAGGTGAGGCTGGGGGTGTGTATCCACCCGGATTTAACTCCTCATGGGCGGCTGGAGCTGCTGGCCTAACAACTGAACCTGCAGTGGGAGCAGTTGGTCTCGGCAAAGCGGGGTAGACTGGAACATAGGAGGAAGAGGAAATTCTGTTTCCCCCTGAGGTGGCTGCAGAACTGGTTTATCTTGGCTTTCCTGTGACTTTCCCTTTTTCTTTGCAGCTGCCAGCACTGCTGATTTTACTTTCATTTTGTGTTCAGCTGCTTGGGCCACAAGCGTCTTACAATATGCTGCTGGGGGGTGCAGCCATGCTGGTTGATTCTGTGTAATATTGAGCCATGAATCGATGTAGGGAAATTGATCTGGATACCCTTGCTGTTCTCCCACCCCCATCACCACCTTAAACACCTGGCCAATCACCTTCCTATCTAGAGTACCCTCGGCCGGCCGGCCGACCCCAAAAGAAGGCCATTCTGACTCACAGAGAGTTCTCAACCTTTGAGGGGATCAGCTTAGTTCCATAATCCCCTGCAAAACCTTTCTTAAAATTCTTTAACGTACATTCCAGTGGAGTGAGTTTCAACAATTTTCTTCCTATTTCCTCCCTCTGTGACGCACACTCATCCTGACTATCTTTTCGGACCAACCAGCCGTCTCCTGTTACGGGAGTTTTCAGTGGCCGCCTGGCCAGGAGAGTTCCTTATCCCACCACATATTAGCCACATCGCCACTGTCCCTGGCGGCCCCAGACTCCACTGGGAGGACATGGTCCGTGCTGAGATCTGCGCCTCCCCTGGAACCGTCTCTTTCAGGCCCTTTCACACACTTGCCCTCCCCCCGTTCCCTTTCCTAACCGACTTAGCGAGCCTCTCTCGCGTATCCTGCGGTTGGGGTGGCTGCTTTCTCCGAATTAGTGAACCACTCTCGCCCCCCAGCCTCTCTCCACCCTGGGAGGACATCAGGCTCCCCTCTGTCCTCATGGGACGGGTCCTGTCTTGGGCCCCCAAACCGGACAGTGGTTCAGTAGCACTGCCTCTGGGATCATCATCCTGTTACGCTTTCCAGGTTCCATTGCTCTGTCAGGGGAGGGCGCCGGGGATGGAAGAGCCAGTCTCTCCTCGGGTTGAAGTTCCTCGGAGGCCGCCCGGGGTCACAGATAGACCCTCAGGCAAAGGAGAAAGCCAGCCTGTTGTCTCTCGTCCTCCTGGCTGCTCGCTTGCAAGAAATGTTGTGGAAAATCAGGAGGGCAAGGGAGACCTTGGAGTATAGCAGGAGGATCTTCACTGAGTGCACTCCGTCCCAGCAGACTCAACATCCAAAAATCTAGGCCCCGAACAAAGACAAGGTTTTGCTTATATACCTGCTCCTAAGTGGCAAGAATGTGAATATATGGAGGCAAGACAAAGGCCTTTAATCCAACGAACACAGGCTTATAACTCAGGTTTAGTAAACTCCCTGCTATGCTGCCCAGATGGTCAGTATCTGCTTAGTTCAAAGGAGTCTCACAAAGACTCCTCCTGCGACCCCACCATGGCCTCTGGCTGGCTACGGGCCAGACCTGCTCAGGCTATACCGCTTAGATGAAGAAGCAGGAACCTGCAATCATTGACTACAGGAAAAACAGAAACTCCTAAAACTTACAGAGCAAGGACCAAGGTATAGTTTACAGAGCAGAGGGGTGGGGTTCGACGGGGAAGTTCACTTACACTAAAGGAGAGACAGGAAAACTTATCTCTTCACATCCTTACATTGAGGGAGTGCTGGGACAGTCTTCAGAGCACATTGCTCTGAGCTCTGGTCCTTAGATAACATTTGAAACTTTGCCTGTTACTGGCTTTGAAACGAGTCAGCCTAACACAGGCAGCTTGTTTCTGTCTCTTTTTAAATTAGACATTAGGTTGACAACTTGTGCTCTTTCGGGCTTTTTCGTGTAGGCAGCAGGCACTATGAATTTTCCTCTTACCACTGCTTTTGCTGTATTCTTAAGGTTTCAATAACTTGTTACCATTCAATTGAAATAACTTTAAAATTTTCATCTTTATGCCATTGTTAACCCAGATATTAATCAGGAGCAGATTTCTTAATTTTTATGTATTTGTTCAGTTGTAAGGGTTTCTTCGAGAGCTCATTTTTAGTTTTATTCTCCTGTGGTCTGAGAAGATACTTGATATGATTTCACTGTTTTAAAAATTCATTGAGACTTGTTTTGTGACGTATTATATGTTCCATCTTGTAGAACGTTGCATGTACTGATTACAGGAATGTTTATTCTGCAGGTCTTGGACAGAATGTTCTGTAAATATCTGCTACATCCGTTTGTTTCAGTGAGTTCTTTACGTGCATTTTTTCTCTGTTGACCTTCAGTCTCGAAGATCTGTCTGGTGCTGTCATGATTGTATTAAAGTCTCCCACTCTGATTGTTTTGCTGTCTATCTCATTTTGTTAGCTCTAATAGTACTTGTTTTATGAATCTAGTTCCTCTAGGGTTTGGTGCATATAAATTTAGAATTGTAATATTTTCTTGTTGAATTGATCCTTTTATAATTGTGTAGCGATCATCTATGTCTTTTTCTTACTGTTGCTTTGAAGTCTGTTTTGTCTTATATCAGAATAGTTACTCCTGCTCACTTTTGGTTTCCATTTTTGTGAAATGCCTTCTTCCACCCTTTTACCTTGAGTTTATGAAAATCCTTGTGTGTTAGGGGAGTCTTTTAAAGACATCAGATATTTCCATTGTGATTTTTTAATCCATTCTGCCATTGTGTATCTTTTGTATGGAGCTTTGAGGCCATTTATATTCAATGTGAATATTTAGATACGAGTTACTGTTCTCTTTGCCATGTTATTCTTAACTAGTGGTTTTTTTTTTCTCACTGTGTTATTGTTTTACATGCCCTGTGAGTTTCAATCTCTTAAGAGGTTCCTTTTATGTGTATATTGGGCTTTTGTTTTGTAATACCTAATCTTGCTTTTTACTAACTTTGTTTTTAGACTCTCCCCTTCTCCCCTAATCACCTAGCCTTGTTTCCACAGGAGTAAGCTCTCCCTTAGCTGAGAAAGCCGGACGAATGAACTCCATTTGGCTCCGTCATTGACAAGGGTTCAAGGACTCTTTACCCACTCCCTTCCTCAATGAGTTAACTTGTGTAAGACTCTCAACATATCAGGGTCCAATTAACTGAAAAGATACTGAAGTAAGCAATGTACGAAGTTCCCAGGATTTTGCTCAAGAGATAACACCATAAAACCTTGAGTCTGTGTCCGGCAGAGCCCCCATATATAACATCTTATGAAAGATCTAGAGCTTCTGCACCTGGAACTGTTTGTTTCTCTGTAACCACTTGTCTTTTTAACTTTTTTACATGTTTTTACTTCTGTAGACTTGTTGCAGCTGAGCTCCCTCCGCTTCCTAACCCGAAGTATAAAAGAAAATCAAGCCACTTCCTCGGGCCGAGAGAATTTTGAGCATTAGTCGTCTCCCCGTCACCGGTTAATAAAGGACTCTTAAATTCATCTCAAAGTGTGGCATTTGTCTAACTCGCTCGGGTACAACAGTTTCAAGGTTTACAACTTCTTCTAGCATTTCCTGCACTGCTGGTTAGGTAGTGATGAATTCCCTCAGCACTGGTGATTCTGAAAATGACTTTACTTCTTTTGATTTATCAAACAGTTTGGCAGGATACAAAATTCTTGATTGAAAGTTGTCCTGTTCACGGAACTTGAAGACAGAAGTTTCATCCATCTGGCTTGTGAGGTTTCTGCTGAGAAGTCTGCCAGTAGTCTGATGGGTTTCTTTGTTTTGTTTCCTATTACTGCTCTTAGAATGATTTCCTTCATGTTGACTTTTGGTAGCCTGATGACTTTAAGCTTGGTGAAGGCAGTTTTTCAATGTATTTCCCAGGAGTTCTTTGAACTTCTTGGATTTGGATAGCTAGGTCTCTAGGCAGACCAGGAAAGTATTTCTCGGTGTTTCCCTCAAATAAGTTTTCCAAACATATTATTGTTTTTCTTCTTCAGGAACATCAATTATGCTTAGGTTTACTCATTTTGCATAAACCCATATTTCCTGGAGACTTTGTTTACTTCATTTGATTCTCTCTAAATTTATTTTTCTCTGATTTGATTAATTCAAAAATACTCTAGTCTTTTTCTCTTCTTCTACTTTTTTCTTCTTATTTCTGCTTTATTCTTTTTGTCATCTAATATTTTTACTTTAACTTTTGTACTTTTTCTAGTCTATTGTTATATTTTTTCTTCTACTTTTTCTAGTCTATTTCTGAAACTTTCCATGGCGTTTTGTAATTCCTTTACTATTTTCCTGAATTTTGTCTTTTATTTTTAGAAGTTCTGATTGGTTTCTCTTTATATCTATGTCTCTCTAAAAATTTGTATTTATATTCTGAACTGCTTTTATACATTCGCTTATGATGATTTTCACCTTCTTGTTATATCTTCTTGAGTAGCTTAATAATCAACTTTCTGAATTTATTATCTGGTATTTTAAAGACTTCATTTTGGTTCAAGTTTATTGCTGGAGACCTAGTGTGACCTTTGTGGGACATTATACCACCCTGTTTTGCCATATTACTTGAGTATTACTGTGGTGGTAAGCCCCACACAGTTCCCACACACTTGGCGAGGCAGATCCACTCCCATGATGCTCCACTGGCAGCAGTGAGATGAGTTCCAGTCAGCCTGTGACCAATACCTGCAAATAGCAGGAGTCATAACTGTCCCCGTGGAGACTGCAGCCGTGGGTTTCATGCCATGACCCTTCCTGTCTGCTGCAAAGCCGGGCACCAGCTCCTGCACCCATGGCTCCTGACCTTGCAGCCCACTTTTCACTCTTCCCTGCCCAGGCCCTGGCTAAGGGAGTTCGTCCCCACCCGAGGTTGTATCACACACCCCTGCTGACAGCCTCTTTCAACCTGTGACCACTGCCTGAAATTTTTGGCTGTTCTCCCCAGGATCCTCTGTGAAGAACGTTAGGAAACGGTGGCCCTCAGACCGCACGGAGATCTGCGGGTTTGTGCAAGGGTCTTCCTGCCACTGCTTCTACTTTCTATTCCATGACCCTCCACAGTGGGTCCTGGCACTGGGTGAGGTTAGGGCCTTCTCCTGAGGCCCGAACTTTCAGGATCCCAGGTGGGGGTGTGTATCCCAGAGGCAAACTGTCCCCTGGAACTCTGTGGACTCAGAGCCCTTCACCTGACTCACAGTGTGCGCTGCAGCTTCCTGCTTTTTTCTGAAAGTTTGTAGATTATTTCAGTGTTTCTGTTCAGCTCCTTCATTGCCTCTTGAAAGTCAGTCCACCATGTTCATCTCTCCATGTTAGTTTGTCCTTCCAGGTGGAAGAGGGATGCTAGCAGTGCCTCTAACCTGCCATCTTGGAATATGAGTTTGATTTTTTTATTCTGGAAATTCATTGAATCTCTTCGTTACTTCCAACCTTTTTTGTTGGAGTCTCTTGGGCTTTTTGTAAATAACAGCATATGATAAGTCAAAACATATTTTAAATGTATTCATTACTATATGGATGACTTCTGTATTTTATTCTTGCCTAACTCTTCTGTCTAAACCCTCCAGTGCTATGTTGAATAATATTAGTGGTGGCGAGGATCTTGTCCAGTTTCCAGTCTTAGAGGAAGATAAGATTTTCCCCACTGAGTAAAATGCTAGATGTGGGTTTGTTATATGTTGTCTTTATTGTGTTGAGGTATCTATTTTACACATAATCTGTTCAGATTCTTTATAATGAGAGTGTGGTGGATTTTGTCAGTGACTCTAAATCTATTGATACGGACATATAATTTTAGTCCTTCAAAGTTTTAA
>NW_012101386.1:88068-89641 GCF_000951045.1 Mandrillus leucophaeus | reverse complement strand
TGCACCTGCACCGTGGGGGGTTTTAGATGGTCCCTCTTACACAATAATACGTGGCGGAGTCCGAGGCCTTCAGGCTGCTCCACTGCAGGTAGGCTGTGCTGGTGGAGCTGTCGGCTGAGATTGTGACGTGGCCTTGGAAGGACGGGCTGTATCTGGTATCAGAGGTCCCAGGATGGATGCTCCCCATCCACTCCAGTTCTTTCCCTGGCATCTGGCGCACCCAGCTGATCCAGTAGCTGGTAAAGCTGTATCCAGAAGTCTTACAGGAGATCCTCAGAGACTCCCCGGGCCTTTTCACCTCTGCTGCAGACGGCACCAGCTGCACCTCGGCAGAGACACCTGTGTGGGAGACACCAAATTTGCACCAGGGCCCCTCTGCCCATTCTTCTCTGTGACCTCAACCCCTGGGCAGGACTGACCTTGGAGAACAGCCAGGAAGAGGGCGAGGATAACGGTGGACCCCATCCTGGAGGAGGACAGAAAAGGAGGCTCTGAGATCCCAGCTGGGTGATGCAGGAAACTCACTGTGGAGGGGAGCCCTGGGTTTCAGTCGGGAGGTCCCCACTTGAATTTGCATAGTTTCCACCCTGGCCCGAAGGGAAGAGTGTACACGGTTTACAACCAGAACCACAATTGCAGAAAAAAGGCTGGCCTGAGCCTCCTGGGAGGAGCAGAATAATTTCTTACAACCTCCTCTTGTCCCTCCCCACTCTTGTCCATGGTCCTACAAGACCCAGGCCAGGGCCTCCCTTCTTCCACCCTTCTCTGTGACCCTGTGAAGGTGGCAAATCTAGAGGAAATCATGTGTGTTGTAAAAAATGAGAAATATACCCAGGAAATGCTATGAAGACAAAATTCAAATGCTCATATGCCTGATAATAAGAACTACCAAAAATAGAAAAGAAACCTACTTTCTATTCGCTGGCAATTTCCCACGAGTGTGACTATGGTCTGGGCACCCAGCAAAGGCAAGATCACCCTAGGACTTCAACAGTCCTCAACTTGATTAACTTGCCAGACCTTCACCCATGCCAAATCACACATTTTTTCCTGGTCATTTTGTCTCCTAGATTTCTACAGTCTGCCAATTCGGCATAAATAGGGAATATTTGTTTAGGTCTCTGAATTGCTGATGGACCTGAAGTGATCACCATTAATGCTCCCAACTCCTGGTAGTTCTAAGTCTTTGTATCAACCCCAGCACCTTCTTGTTTAGTTCTTTCATTTTTTAACATTTATTTTATGATACCCACATTGCTTGGAGGAGGCCCTTAACTATCCCCTGTGTCTGCTCCATTTTCTTGTGAACCACTCTCATTTCCTCATCATCTAAAAGATTCACATAAAAAGCCAAGGCAACACAAACTACACAGTTTCTAAAATATTTGCCAGATTGCTCACAGGAATTGTACCTGGGGTGCAGAAGCAAAAGGTCTTCTCTTTATCACGGCACAGGCCATGAACTAGGTAAGGTGCATGTGAAACAATGTCCATCGGCATCAACAGAAACAGACAGCAGCAGGACCTGAGCAAGGTGCATGCTAAGCAGTGACCGTCAGCATCAACAGAAACA
>NW_012101386.1:87427-88018 GCF_000951045.1 Mandrillus leucophaeus | reverse complement strand
AAGGCAGTTTTTCAATGTATTTCCCAGGAGTTCTCTGCGGCCGGGCGGGGTGAGGGGCGCGATCTGGGCTCCTGCAGGCCCCGCCCCGGGCTCGGGCCGTTCTCCCGCCTCCGCCTCCGCGCCCGGCCGGTTTTACTGTATTTTCCGTAGAGACGGGGTTTCCCCGCGTTGGCCAGGACGGTCTCGATCTCCTGACCTGCTGATCCGCCCGCCTCGGCCTCCCCAGGTGCTGGGACCGCAGGCGTGAGCCGCCGCCCGGCCCGTGTCTCAACCTCCTCTGGTCCCTCCCCACTCGTGTCCGTGGTCCTGCAAGACCCAGGCCAGGGCCTCCTTCGTCCACCCTTCTCTGTGACCCTGCGAAGGTGGCAAATCTAGAGGAAATCGTGTGTGTTTTAAAAATGAGAAATACACCCAGGAAATGCTATGAAGACAAACTTCAAATGCACATATGCCTGATAATAAGAACTACCAAAAAAAAAAAAAAAAAAAAAAAAAAAAACCGACTTTCTATTCGCTGGCAATTTCCCATGAGTGTGACTATGGTCTGGGCACCCAGCAAAGTCAGGATCACCCTAGGGCTTCAACGGTCCT
>NW_012101386.1:80254-82937 GCF_000951045.1 Mandrillus leucophaeus | reverse complement strand
AGTCAGCCTGTGACCAATACCTGCAAATAGCAGGAGTCATAACTGTCCCCGTGGAGACTGCAGCCGTGGGTTTCATGCCATGACCCTTCCTGTCTGCTGCAAAGCCGGGCACCAGCTCCTGCACCCATGGCTCCTGACCTTGCAGCCCACTTTTCACTCTTCCCTGCCCAGGCCCTGGCTAAGGGAGTTCGTCCCCACCCGAGGTTGTATCACACACCCCTGCTGACAGCCTCTTTCAACCTGTGACCACTGCCTGAAATTTTTGGCTGTTCTCCCCAGGATCCTCTGTGAAGAACGTTAGGAAACGGTGGCCCTCAGATCGCACGGAGATCTGCGGGTTTGTGCAAGGGTCTTCCTGCCACTGCTTCTACTTTCTATTCCATGACCCTCCACAGCGGGTCCTGGCACTGGGTGAGGTTAGGGCCTTCTCCTGAGGCCCGAACTTTCAGGATCCCAGGTGGGGATGTGTATCCCAGAGGCAAACTCTCCCCTGGAACTCTGTGGACTCAGAGCCCTTCACCTGACTCACAGTGTACGCTGCAGCTTCCTGCTTTTTTCTGAAAGTTTGTAGATTATTTCAGTGTTTCTGTTCAGCTCCTTCATTGCCTCTTGAAAGTCAGTCCACCATGTTCATCTCTCCACGTTAGTTCGTCCTTCCAGGTGGAAGAGGGATGCTAGCAGTGCCTCTAACCTGCCATCTTGGAATATGAGTTTGATTTTTTTATTCTGGAAATTCATTGAATCTCTTCGTTACTTCCAACCTTTTTTGTTGGAGTCTCTTGGGCTTTTTGTAAATAACAGCATATGATAAGTCAAAACATATTTTAAATGTATTCATTACTATATGGATGACTTCTGTATTTTATTCTTGCCTAACTCTTCTGTCTAAACCCTCCAGTGCTATGTTGAATAATATTAGTGGTGGCGAGGATCTTGTCCAGTTTCCAGTCTTAGAGGAAGATAAGATTTTCCCCACTGAGTAAAATGCTAGATGTGGGTTTGTTATATGTTGTCTTTATTGTGTTGAGGTATATATTTTACACATAATCTGTTCAGATTCTTTATAATGAGAGTGTGGTGGATTTTGTCAGTGACTCTAAATCTATTGATACGGACATATAATTTTAGTCCTTCAAAGTTTTAATTTAATATATCACCTTTATTTTTGCAGGTTAAAACTTCATTACATCCTAGAAATAAATCACATCTGATAATGGGGAATTCTATTGTTAATGTGCTGTTCAATTTTGCTTGTCATCTCATCACTCGTGAGAGTTTTTGAAACTATGATAATCAGGGATATTGGCCTGTAATTTTACTTACTTGTAGTGTCTTTTCCTTGCCTTGGAAATAGGGCCTTCCAAAATAAGCTTGGATGCATTTCTTCCTCTTACTTTGTTGGAAATTTGAGTAGAGATTCTAGCTTTTTAAAAGCATTTTAATAAAATCCATGAAGTTCTTGACTTTGATTTGAGATGTTTGAAAAATCTCTGACTCGATCTCTTTACTCATTGGTCTGTTCAGATTTTTTTTTTTAACTGGAGTCTCACTCTGTTGCCCGGTCTGGAGTGCAGTGGCTCAGTCTTGGCTTTCTGCAACCTCTGCCTCCCAGGTTCAAGTCATTCTCCTACCTCAGCCTCCCGGGTAGCCAGGACTACGGGACTGCAGGCGAACACCACCACGCCCAGCTGATTTGTGTATTTTTAGAAGAGACGAGGTTTTTGCCATGTTGGTCAGGCTGGTCTTGAACTCCTGACCTGAGGTAATCCACCCGCATGGGCCTCCCAAAGTGCTGGGAATACAGATATGAGCAACCATGCCCATCCCAGATTTTTTATTTCTCGGTGGTTCAGTTTTGATAGGTTGTATGTCTTTAAATATTTATGTATTTATTTTAATGTATCCTTAATCAAACAGGTTCTAAAATATCTACAAGATTACTCACAGGAAATCTACTTATGAAGGAAGCCTTTGTTATACCGAAATACAAATTTGCACAAAGATGAATTATTCAGTGCATATTATTAAAAGGAAAACAAAAAAAACAAGAGAACCGATTATTAGTACAAAAAGGGATTGAATGATTTTCGAAAAGTAAGTAGAAAATAAAAGAAGGAGGGAGTGAGAGTGGATAGGAGGGAGGAAGGCAAGCAAGTAATGATGAACTGTGTTAAATTTTCACTAATTAAAAGGCTATCATATTGAAGAGGTGCCTATTAGACAGCCTTTGGATGTTAGCCATGTAATATACACCATGAACAACCTTGTAGAACACACAAGAGCCCCCTCAGAGAATTCACCTCCGGTGGTCAGGTCTCCCATCCAGTTGCCTTAGGGGCTGGGAACCCTCCCTTGTTCTCTGGTTCTGGCTCCTGAGGACACACACAGCCAGTGTTTCCTCCCGGATGACAGAGAGGTCCCTGGGGAGGGTGTCTCTGGCACCTCACTCTGCACCTGCACCGTGGAGGGTTTTAGATGGTCCCTCTTACACAGTAATACATGGCCGAGTCCGAGGCCTTCAGGCTGCTCCACTGCAGGTAGGCTGTGCTGGTGGAGCTGTCGGCTGAGATCGTGACGTGGCCTTGGAAGGACGGGCTGTATCTGGTATCAGAGGTCCCAGGATGGATGCTCCCCATCCACTCCAGTTCTTTCCCGGGCATCTGGCGCACCCAGCTGATCCAGT
>NW_012101386.1:77042-79939 GCF_000951045.1 Mandrillus leucophaeus | reverse complement strand
AAACCGACTTTCTATTCGCTGGCAATTTCCCATGAGTGTGACTATGGTCTGGGCACCCAGCAAAGTCAGGATCACCCTAGGGCTTCAACGGTCCTCCACTTGATTAACTTGCCAGACCTTCACCCACGCCAAGTCACACATTTTTCCTGGTCATTTTGTCTCCTAGATCTCCCCACTCTGCCAATTCGACATAAATAGGGAATGTTTGTTTAGGTCTCTGAATTGCTGATGGACCTGAAACCATGGCCATTGCTGCACCCACCTCCTGGTAGTTCTAAGTCTTTGTGTCAACCCCAGCACCTTCTTGTTTAGCTCTTTCATTTTTTAACATTTATTTTAAATGGGTACAACAGTTTCAAGGTTTACAACTTCTTCTAGCATTTCTTGTACTGCTGGTTAGGTAGTGATGAATTCCCTCAGCACTGGTGATTCTGAAAATGACTTTATTTCTTTTGATTTATCAAGCAGTTTGGCAGGATACAAAATTCTTGATTGAAAGTTGTCCTGTTCACGGAACTTGAAGACAGAAGTTTCATCCGTCTGGCTTGTGAGGTTTCTGCTGAGAAGTCTGCCTGTAGTCTGATGGGTTTTTTTGTTTTGTTTCCTATTACTGCTCTTAGAATGATTTCCTTCATGTTGACTTTTGGTAGCCTGATGACTTTAAGCTTGGTGAAGGCAGTTTTTCAATGTATTTCCCAGGAGTTCTTTGAACTTCTCGGATTTGGATAGCTAGGTCTCTAGGCAGACCAGGAAAGTATTTCTCGGTGTTTCCTTCAAATAAGTTTTCCAAACATATTATTGTTTTTCTTCTTCAGGAACATCAGTTATGCTTAGGTTTACTCATTTTGCATAAACCCATATTTCCTGGAGACTTTGTTTACTTCTTTTGGTTCTCTCTAAATTTATTTTTCTCTGATTTGATTAATTCAAAACTACTCTAGTCTTTTTCTCTTCTTCTACATTTTTCTTCTTATTTCTGCTTTATTCTTCTTTTTGTCATCTAATATTTTTACTTTAACTTTTGTACTTTTTCTAGTCTATTGTTATATTTTTTTCTCCTAGTTTTTCTAGTCTATTACTAAAACTTTCCATGGCATTTTGTAATTCCCTCACTATTTTCCTGAATTTTGTCTTTTATTTTTAGAAGTTCTGATTGGTTTCTCTTTATATCTATGTCTCTCTAAAAAATTGTGTTTATATTCTGAACTGCTTTTATACATTTGTTTATGATGATTTTCACCTTCTTGTTATATCTCTTGAGTAGCTTAATAATCAACATTCTGAATTTCTTATCTGGTATTTTAAAGACTTCATTTTGGTTCAAGTTTATTGCTGGACACCTAGCGTGACCGTTTTGGGACATTATAGCACCCTGTTTTGTCATATTACTTGAGTCATTTTTCTCAGTTCCTCTCATTTTGGTAGACTATTTCTTCTAATTATTATTAAATTCATGTTTGTTTTAACTGTTTCTTCTGTTTGTTTTTAAATTTACTTTTCCCCTTAAGAATGAGACTTTAATGGTTATAATTGGTTATAATTAATTACAGCCTAATTTGGTTTCTGGTCCTAAGAGCGGTGAAGCATCTGTAAGAGTTCTGTGGTTATGGAGAATGTTTGTATGATCGCTTTCCTATGCATTGGTTGCAGTAGAAATCTGACCAGTGTGTGAGCCAGTTCACTGTCTTCTGTGGGGTTCGAATGGTTGAGGTCTATTAAACCTTAGTTCATTCCTCTGTGGCATCACGTATTTATTTATCTCTCCCTAGTGATTTTTTTGCTGGTTTGATGGTTCAGGCTTCAGACCAGTGGGGGGCTTGTCCCTGGATAGAAACCAGCTGTGGCTAAATCAGATGGTAAATGAAGTCCCAGCCTTGACCGAGGTGGCTGGAGGAGCTTTTAGTGAGTCACACTGAGGTCTTAGCTGGGGGAAGGGTTGGAGCCACGTCAGCTCTCTGGCCAGGTCTGTAGGAAAGTTACGCACCTCTAAGAGACACTCCTGTCCCAGGATTCCGGCTATTCAGATCAGACCGGCATGTCTTTTCCTCTGTACACATGTTGAAGTGTGAACTGCAGAGGAACTGCGACTCTGTGTCCGGTGAAAGCCTGAACCTGGAGAGTGCTCTTTCGGGGGCATGCAGTCACCACGATGTGTTCCAGAAATGCTGTCTATAGTTGCCCCCATGCTGAGCTCTTGTGGGAGAGACCCCACGTCTGTCTACAGCGGTGTACACGGGGAAACACTTCCTCTTCTTCAAGTTTTTCACATGCACCAGGGCTATCTGACTGTTGAGACAGAGCTAAAGACTTTCCCTGCTGAGCTCAGCACCGTAACTGTGTCTCTGCTCAAAGAAGTTTCCCACCAATGGAGGGATCTAGAGTTCAAGGCCTGCCATCCAGCTTCTCTTGTCCCATAGGGTGTTCCCGCAATGTGGTGCACTCCCTTCCCCTAGGAGGAAGAGAACCCGGGAGCCGTACGACTGTGAGTGTTGCTGCCTCTCTAGGTCTAGCCGCCCAGTGAGGTTGACACATTTCAGGCTGATGTTGGGGAATGTATGTAAGGGATCCGGTGGTGTGCTGTGTCCTCAAATTTTTCAGCAGTGAGCAGTGAACCAGGTCTGATGGAAGTGGCAGAGAGAGATGGAGACTCTGTGAAATTCCCTGAATATTGATAGCCTTTGTGTGCCGGCTTTCTTGAATGCTGGTTATAGTGGTAATGAACTGATTATAGTGGTAGTGAACTGTAATGAACCGGTTATAGTGGTAGTGAACCGTAATGAACCGGTTATAGCGGTAATGAACTGTAATGAACTGGTTGTAGCGGTAGTGAACTGTAATGAACCGGTTATAGCGGTAGTGAACTGTAATGAACCGGTTGTAGCGGTAGTGAACTGTAA
>NW_012101386.1:54356-72261 GCF_000951045.1 Mandrillus leucophaeus | reverse complement strand
ACAGCAGCAGGACCTGAGCAAGGTGCATGCTAAGCAGTGACCGTCAGCATCAACAGAAACACAGCAGCAGGGCCTCCGTGTGTAGCATCGGCCTCCCCATCTGGAGAGCCCACTTTGCATTTTAAAGAGACAAAGGTCAGTCTCATTCTCAGGGTAGAGAAACTTTACATGATCAGGGATCCAGTGCATGAGGAAAGCTGTCCCATGGGAAGCATCCTACTTGAGGCTGGGATCAGCTGGAGCCATCTGTGATGTGTCTATTGTGAGCTGTGGGTCCAGCATCCTCCCAGACAGGCTCCTCCCTTCTGCAGCACATGAAGCCAAAGAGAATCTGCAACATCAGTCACTCTCCTAGTCCACGGGCTAATGTTGTTCACGATCTGATGATATCTGTTAATGACATCACTCATATCACAAAATGTTGCCGCTTTCCACACTATCCTCCCTATGCTAGTTGTCTAGTGAATTCCCCTCCCCAGCCCAAACCCTGGGCTACCTTCTGTGTGGCTCTTGTGTGTTGTGCGTTGTTTCTGGACAACTGTCCCCTTTGGTGGTGAATGGGAGTGTAGCAGCCTCGGCTCACAGGGCACAGTGCAGGACTGGATGCACATCTTTTTACTACTATTTTAGCTATCACAGATATAGGTTTCATATTCAGGTCGTTCTTCATTATTTTTACTTGTTCTTATTCAGGGAACAACTCCTAGGGAGCTGTGTCTGTCATTTCTAAATTCCATGGATTACTTTTGCTTCCTGCTCCTTATTGGAGCACACACGCCATCTCACGCCCTGCGCTTCTGTATCCATCCGGGCACTGAATGTCTTCTATCCCACCCTTTCTCATCCTTTGATACTATAAACAATGCTCTAGCCATGTGTCAGTAGTCAGGGTCTTTCTAGCATTCTCCACCTCTGATGTAATTGTGTTGAGTGTCCCAAGACCATCCCCAGGCCCCATAATCAATAGAAATAAGGGACTCAAGACAAGTTGTTATTCTCACGGGTGCAGCTTTATTATAGCAAATGAATATGAATTAAAATGAGCAAAGGAGCCAGCGGGAAGGCCCTGAGAATCCAGGCACAAGATCCCAGATGTTCTTTCCCTGAGGACTCTCTTGTCCCCCGTTCCCCCAGCAGTGATGAATGACACCACGTGTGAAGCACTGTCCACCAGGGAAGCTCGCCTGAGTGCTGGGGCCCAGTGCCGTTTACTGGGGCCATCACAAATGTGTGTGGCACCTGCACGACTGAGCTCCAGTGCTCAGACGCCGGCCCCTTGAGCAATAATAGGCATTCACCGGAAGTCATTACAGAATGAGCTAGTATAGTGTGGACCCAGGCTACACACACAGAGACACAGACACAAAGACACAAAACTACATTTTAACTAATAAAATAATCATATCATTAAGCGAGATAAGAGGAATGTTTTGGAAGTGATTGCTATGGTTATGACCTTGATGGTGTTAATAACTTTGCAGATGTACACGGACTCCAAACTCAATGAGTTAACTATGTTAAATAATGTATAGTCTTAGAGATGTAAACTTTACCTTAATAAATTGTTTAAAAATATTTCTAGGAGGAGTTTGCCAAAAAAGCAGATATCATCTCCCAGGAGCTGAATATGGACCTGGTTTGAGAAAGCACTTTTTCAGTAACTTTCAGGGTTTGCACAAACCAAGGCTGCTCAGTAAACACTTTCCTGTACATAAGTCCAGGTGAGATGGAAACAGGCTGTTGGAATAAAAGGCAAGGCTCAGAAGAAAGGAGAGAGGAAGTGGTGGACAAGGTATGATCCCAATGTAGGGTCAGTGTGGATGGGAGGTGCGGCTGAGAGCCTATGGATGGACAAGAATGTGGACCGGGGCAGCAGGAAAACAAGACAAGGGGGTTCTTCCTGAGCCAAACCGGATATTTCACGCAGGGCGTGGGCAGGGGCCGTGCACAGGCGGGTGCCATGGGGTAGGGGAGCCACTGGGGTACAAGACCCAGGACAGAGCATAAGAAATACAGACATTCCCAAGGCAGCAGGCACAGAAACAATGACTGACAAGTCTCTGTCTTGGGCTCCCATCCACATGTCAAAGCTAAAGTTAACTGATTTTCCCACCTGGGTAGAAATGACTGAATCTCTGAGTAAGGAAGGACATGAGTGGCGCTGCCAGGGGAAGCAATGCCGGACCTGCCAGCAACCCTCCTCCCCTCACACTGCCCTGCCTGTCCTCCCATCCCCAAAGCATGGAGGTTCTCATCCTTGTCCAGTGGTGGGAGCCACGCTCAGTTCCTGGAACCCTCAGGAGGCTTCCTGACATAATCAGCTGAGTCTAACAAAAAAATGGCGTTTACAATCAAATTCTCTGTCTACATGTCACCAATGTGTTCTTGAGGCTTTAGAGTAAATGAAATAAGTGAAAAAAGACTTTACAAGTAATAGAAAAATCAACAAATCTAAGAGTGTTTTTTCTTAAAAAAGATAAGTTATTAGCTAGATTAAGAGAAAAAGAAAGAATCCTTTAATAACTAAAATCAGAAATAATTCAGAAAGCATAAGAATTGATAAAAGTGAAATTTAGAAGCAATTTGAGATGATTCCTCTGACATTGTTCCAAGTTGTCTCAATCTGCCAAATAGTAATGGAATTTCTTGTCTCAGAACCCAAGAAGAGTCCTGAAACACACAATTATTTGTTTAAGTTGTCTTTATCACTCTCTGATAAAATACTCACACATAATAATCTAGCTGCATGAAAATAAAAAATAACTAGTTTGGAATTAGAACAAGTCCCAAGTAAATCAAAGTTAGCATGCGGTTCATAATGTGACAGGAGACACGGCTGAATACGAAGAATGTGTTCGTATCTACTTTGTGTCAACATCAGGAAAATATTATGTATATTATTTAGGTAAGAGTCCCGTTGGGAGCATTGATGTAAGATTATATATTGGTGGGTAATACCTCAATAATAAAAGTAGAGGTTATTAACCATTAATTTGTATTACTAGTACAAACTTTAGGATATATCCTTCTATGTGTTGTGAAATCAACTCAGAAGGCAGAAAACATTGCACTCATTAAAGCGTTTTAATAAATTAAAAATTAGAATTCAGTATATTTGTTTCTAGGTGGTGTACAACTTCGTAATATTTTTGCAAACAGAGACGGTTCTTATGTCTTCTGGAAATCCTATCAAAATGGACAACAAGGGAAGAAACTCCCAGATGAATTTCTACCTACTAGAGAACTGATTAATGTAGTTTTTTGAGTTACTTTTTTATTGTACTTTAAGTTTTGGGATACATGTGCAGAACATGCAGGTTTGTTACATAGATATATATGTGCCATGGTGGTTTGCTGCACTCATCAACTCATCATCTACATTTTGTAGTTCTCCTAATGCTATCCCTCCCCTAGCTCCCCACCCCTGCCAGGCCCCGGTGTGTAATGTTCCCCTCCCTCTGTCCATGTGTTCTCATTGCTCAACTCCTACTTATGAGTGAGAACATGTGGTGTTTGGTTTTCTGTTCTTAGTTTGCTGAGAATGATGGTTTCCAGCTTCATCCATATCCCTGTAAAGGACATGAAGTCATCCTTTTTTACGGCTGCAGAGTACTTCACGGTGTATATTTTCCACATTTTCTTTATCTGGTCTATCATTGATGGTCATTTGGGTTGGTTCCAAGTCTTTGCTATTGTGAACAGTGCCACAATAAACATACGTGTTCATGGGTCACATGAGATACAGTAGAATGATTTATAATTCTTTGATGTTATACCAGTAATGGGATGGCTGAGTCAAATGGAATTTCTGGTTCTTGATCCTTGAGGAATCACCACACTGTTTTCCACAAGTTGAACCAATTTACACTCCCACCAACAGTGTAAAAGTGTTCCAATTTCTCCACATCCTCTCCAGCATCTGTTGTTTCCTGACTTTTTAATGATGGCCATTCTAACTGATGTGAGATGGTGTCTCATTGTGGTTTTGATTTGCATTCCTCTAATGACGAGTAATGATTAGCTTTTTTTTTTTTCATGGGTCGTCTTTTGAGAAGCGAGTGTTCATATGCTTCACCCACTTTTTGATGGGATTGTTTGTTTTTTCTTGTAAATTTAAGTTCTTTGAAGACTCTGGATATTAGCCCTTTTGTCAGATGGATAGATTGCACAAACATCCCCCCATTCTGTAGATTGTCTGTTCACTCTGATGATAGTTTCTTTTGCTGTACAGAAGCTCCTTAGTTTAATTAGATCCCATTTGTCATTTTTGGCTTTTGTTGTCATTGGTTTTGGTGTTTTAGTCATGAAGTCTTTGCCCATGCCTATGTCCTGAATGGTATTGCCTAGGTTTTCTTCTAGGGTTTTTATGGTTTTAGGTCTTACGTTTAAGTCTTTAATCCATCTTGAGTTAATTTTCATATAAGGTCTAAGGAAGGGATCCAGTTTTAACTTTCTACATACGGCTAGCCAGCTTTCCCAGCACCATTTATTAAATTGGGAATCCTTTCCCCATTCTTGTTTTGGTCAGGTTTTCCAAGGATCAGATAGTTGTAGATATGTGGCGTTATTTCTGAGGCCTCTCTTCTGTTCTATTGGTCTATATATCTGTTTTGGTACCAGTACCATGCTGTTTTGGTTACTGTAGCCTTGTAGTCTAGTTTGAAGTCAGGTAGCGTGATGCCTCCAGCTTTGTTCCTTTTGCTTAGGATTGTCTTGGCTATACAGGCTCTTTTTTGGTCCCATCTGAAATTTAAAGTAGCTTTTCCTAATTCTGTGAAGGAAGTCAATGGTAGTTTGATGGGAATAGCATTGAATCTATAAATTACTTTGGGCAATATGGCCATTTTGGCAATATTTATTCTTCCTATTCATGAGGATGGAATGTTTTTCCATTTATGTCCTCTCTTATTTCCTTGAGCAGTAGTTTTTAGTTCTCCTTGAAGAGGTCCTTCACATCCCTTGTAAGTTGTATTCCTAGGTATTTTATTCTCTTTGTAGCAACTGTGAATGGGAGTTCACTCATAATTAGGCTCTCTTTTTGTCTATTATTGGTGTATGGGAACGCTTGTGATTTTTGCACATTGACTTTGTATCCCGAGACTTTGCTGAAGTTGCTTATCAGCTTAAGGAGTTTTTGGGCTGAGACAATGGAGTTTTCTATTTTATTTTATTTTTTTTTATTTTTTTTTATTTTTTGAGACGGAGTCTCGCTCTGTCACCCAGGCCGGAGTGCAGTGGCCGGACCTCAGCTCACTGCAAGCTCCGCCTCCCGGGTTCCCGCCATTCTCCTGCCTCAGCCTCCCGAGTAGCTGGGACTACAGGCGCCCGCCACCTCGCCCGGCTATTTTTTTTTTGTATTTTTTAGTAGAGACGGGGTTTCACCGTGTTAGCCAAGATGGTCTCGATCTCGTGACCTCGTGATCCGCCCATCTCGGCCTCCCAAAGTGCTGGGATTACAGGCTTGAGCCACCGCGCCCGGCCGACAATGGGGTTTTCTAAATGTGCAATCATGTCATCTGCAAACAGAGACAATTTCACTTCCTCTTTTCCTATTTTGAGTACCCTTTATTTCTTTCTCTTGCCTGATTGCCCTGGCCAGAACTTCCAACACGATGTTGAAAAGGAGTGGTGAGAGAGGGCATCCTTGTCTTGTGTCGGTTTTCAAAGTGAATGCTTCCTGCTTTTGCCCATTCAGTATGATGTTGGCTGTGGGTTTGTCATAAATAGTTCTTATTATTTTGAGATACATTCCATCAATACCTGGTTTATTCAGAGTTTTTAGCATGAAAGGGTGTTGAATTTTGTCAAAGACCTTTTCTGCATCTGTTGAGATAATCATGTGGTTTTGTCTTTGGTTCTGTTTACGTGATGGATTATGTTTATTGTTTTACAGATGTTGAACCACCCTTGCACACCAGGGATTAAGCCGACTTAATCGTGGTGGATGAGCTTTTTGATGTACTGCTGTATTCAGTTTGCCAGTATTTTATTGAGAATTTTTGCATCGATGTTCTTCAGGGATATTGGCCTGAAATTTTCTTTTTTTATTGTGTCTCTGACAGGTTTTGGTATCAGGATGATGCTGGCCTCATAAAATGAGTTAGAGGGGAGTCCCTCTTTTCCTATCGTTTGGAATAGTTTCAGGAGGAATGGTACCAGCTCCTCTTTGTACCTCTGGTAGAATTCGGCTGTGAATCTGCCTGGTCAAGGGCTTTTTTTGGTTGGTAGGCTATTATCAATTACTGGCTCAATTTCAGAACTTGTTATTGATCTATTCAGGAATTCTACTTCTTTCTAGTTCAGTCTTGGGAGGGTATATGTGTCCAGAAATTTATCCATTTCTTCCAGATTTTCTAGTTTATATGCATAGAGGTGTTTATATTATTCTCTGATGGTAGTTTGTATTTCTGTGGGATCAGTGGTGATATTCCCTTTATCATGTTTTATTGTGTCCATTTGATTAATCTCTTGTTACTTCAGTATTAGTCTGGCTAGCGGTCTATCTATCTGGCTGATCTTTTCAAAAAACTACCTCCTGGATTCATTGATTTTTGAAGGGTTTTTCCTGTCTCTATCTCCTTCAGTTCTGCCCTGATCTTAGTTATTTCTTGTCTTCTGCTAGTTTTTGAATTTGTTTGCTCTTGTTTGTCGAGTTCTCTTAATTGTGATGTTAGCGTGTTGATTTTAGATCTTTCTTGCTTTCTCTTGTGAGAATTTAGTGCTATAAGCTTGCCTCTAAACACTGTTTTAGCTGTGTCCGAGATTCTGATATGTTGTGTCTTTGTTCTCACTGGTTTCAAAGAACTTATTTATTTCTGCCTTAATTTCGTTATTTACCCAGTAGTGATTCAGAAGCAGGTCGTTCAGTTTCCATGGAGTTGTGCAGTTTTGAATGAGTTTCTTAATTCTAATTTGATTGCACTGTGGCCTGAAAGATGGTTTGTTATGACTTTTGCTTAATCCAAATGCTAATGGAAGCTTCAAAAAAGTTATTAAATACACCAAACACTCTAGCTCAATCTAGTTTATAATATTATCTAACCATGCAGAGCATTATCATTGTTCATATAAGACAGAATCAATCTTACAATGTTTTAGAAATGTTTTAAAAATGGCATCTCTATATAAAAATGATCAAATCTTTAATAAAATGTAAAACTCCCTTGGCCAAAGGTTCTTGCACTGGCACTATGGAATCATGGTCCTCTCCTCAGGGTGCATCAGTTATTACCCTATGACTTGGCAGCTAAAAGGCCCATATGTTTATAGACTTTACCCCAGAGATCATGTTTGCTCCATTGCATGCATGTGTTACACAATACTGAAAGTGATTCCTGTGTGATATCCACTCCAACCATGAAGAGTTTGAGGTGGCCTTTTTACTACATCTTTTCCACAGACTCTTGTGATCTTCAGCAAGGAAACTGGAAGGAACATCTGCAGAAAATACTGCTCTTGAATCATATTGGAAGGAATCTTGTCAGATACTTTTAAATAACTCACCGCAGAAAACATTCAGGCAGTTAATTGTTGGGTTCATGTTTTACAACTAAAGACTCAATGCAGGCCAGATGCAGTGGATCATCTGTATAATCACACCACTTTCAGAAGCAAAGTCAGGGAAACCCCACGAGACCTGGTAATCGCAGCCAGCCTGGGCAGCATAAAGACACGCTATTTCTATGAAAAAAATATATTAAAGAATAAGCAGGTGAGGGGTGGCATTTTCCTCTACTTCTAGACACTCAGGAAGCTAAGATGGGAAGATTATGTGAGTCAGGGGTTCAAAATTACCGTGAGCTTTGATCATACAACTGTTCTTTAAACTGTGCAACAGGGTGAGAGCCTGTCTCTAAAAACAAATTAAAAAGAATCAATAAAGAATTCCACACAACTGTAAAGCTACTTAAATAAGAAATATTAAACTGAGCATCCTTATAGATTTCTCTGATGTTTCTGATGTGTTTAAGCAGATAGCTGGCCTAAGACCTGCAGAATAAGCTGATAGCCCTTTGTTGTGAGAAGCTTCTACCCAAGACATTAGACCAGGACCCCTGTCTAATTCCCCAACCCCTACTCCTTTTTTTCAGTATTCTTCGCTTATATTTATAAAGTCATCACATTCCTGTAGACATCTATGTTGTCCACCCATATTGAACCCTTATCTTTTTGCTTATTCGTTATTTTTATTCTTGTTACATAGAATAAGTTGTCACACTACTTTTTGATGCATGACTGCTGAGGACTTAAGGCTCACTCCTCTGTCATCTCCTCTTTTGTCGAACAAGGTGAATCTAGTTTGCAGTCACAAGAGCTTCTTCATGTGATGCCAGTGGGAGTTTCAAACCCTACAAACCCCTTTCTGTGAGTGGGAAGCCTTCCTCGGCCCCCATCACCAAACCATAATAAAAACCCTGAGTCAGTCTCCATTCCTCCTCTACCAAGCCGTTTTAGACATTCCCGAGAGAACTGCCCTGCTCTCAGCAGACACCTCTACAGTGCAGATAATGAACCTTTCCATATTCACTTGCTCTGAGAGTGTGACTTCATCAGACACAACATCCACACTAAATCTCGGTTGAGATCTCTTGGCTTTGCATGGTGTCAAATACTGCTGATACTGGGAGCCCGGTGTCATGGTTTCTATCAACAGGACACACTGGATCCCTGAAACAACTCCAGGATAGAGCTGGACGTATGATATGGATTGACTTTGTGTCCCCACCTAAATATCATATCAAATTGTAATCCCCACATGTCAAGGGAGGGACCAAGTGAGAGGTGATTGGATCATGGGGGCAGTTTCCCCATGTTGTTCTCATGATAGTGAGTTCTAACAAGACCTGAGGGTTTAAACGTGTGTGTCACTCTCTCTCTCTCCTGCTGCCACGTGACACGTGCCTTGCTTCCCCTTCCCCTTCCCCCATGATTTAAGTTTCCTGTGGCTTCCCCAGCTGTGCAGAACTGTGAGTCAAGTAAAATTCTTTTTCTGTAAACTACCCAGTCTGACGTGGTTCTTTATAGGAGTGTGAAAATGAACTAATACAACATGTCTGGTGGGTTTGATAAACTTTCTTAATGTCATAGAATTATTCCATTATTTTGCTGTATTCTAATGTTGCTCTAAAAATGCAGAGATGCCCAGGGCTCATTACTGTGTATTTCAGGTGTCTCTGACTTTTCATGTATTTTACTTATGTCTAACTCCTTTTCTACCAAATTATACATGTTATAATTAGTACTATCTTTAATGAGGTTAAATTAAAAATATCTTTATGAAGTGTTCAATTTTACTAATATTGTCCCAAACATAATCATTATCAACATAGATAACAAGTCAATTTCCACAAAATTTTCTCTTGTTCTGTAATTCCTCCTTCCTAGACCTTCCCTTCTCCTACAATACTCACAGTGAACTACTGATTTTTATGTAAGTTTAGATTACTCTTCATTCAATAAAATTTATAAAACTTGTATCTTATGTACGTACTTTTATTTGTTTTTATTTGTTTGGCTCATTTTACTCATTAGAAATACTTGTGAGTTTTACCATACTGTTGACAGTATCCAACATTAGTTGATTGTAGTAGTGGTTAATACACCAATGAATGACTTTTCCACCATTTCTTTACCAATTAAGCTGATGATTGACATATGAGTTGTTTTTCATTCTGGGTGTTATAAGCCGATGCTACTCAGCTTAGAGAGGTACACAGCTGAGAAACACATGCTTCTTATTCTTACAACAACATAAGCAACTAAGCTTGAAAAGCTGCACACTAATCAAGTTTATGAAATACATCAGGGAATAAAACGTATAGATTTACGTGTGTTGTGGGGTTGGTGTATGTCAGTTTCCGGTGAGAGAGAGAAGGGAGGAAGGAAGGCAGAAAAAAGAGAGGAATGTTACCTAATTGACCACAATTTATGAGGCCCTCAAGTAATCACAGGGAATTAGTCTTTATGGACAAGGCTGACGTAAGATGAAGAAGACAACTTGACACACACAGCTATGGTTATATATTGATATAAATATCATTTTCTTTTTTTCTCTCTTTTTTTAATGGAGTCTCCCTCTGTTGCCCAGGCTGGAGTGCAGTAGTGCGATCTCCGCTCAACGCAACCTCTGCCTCCCAGGTTCAAATGATTCTCCTGCCTCAGGCGTGTGCCACTGGGCCTGGCTAATTTTTGTATTTTTAGTAGAAATGGGGTTTCACCATGTTGGCCAGGCTGGTCTTGAACTCCTGACCTCAGGTGATCTGCTCGCCTTGGCCTCCCAAAGTACTGGGATTACAGGCATGAGCCACCGCACCTGGCCCGAAAATATCATTTTCGAATCATACAAACACTCACATGCGTTAGAACGGATGTAGTGGAGGGTGTCGTGTGGTGAAATATGATGATGACACGAAACCCCTCATCCAGCCCCTTTTCACCCCAGCTTCACCTGCCCTGAGGTTGAGCCTTGAACCTGCTCTTTCTGAGTCCCCACAATGGTCCTGAGCCCCCTGCTATATTGAGGACCCTCTGGTGTCCTGATTTTCCTCGGTGGTTCCGGAGAGCCCCCGGCTGACCTGAGTGCCTCTACAATGGTCTTGAGTGTCCCCTGGTGTCCCAGAGCCCCCTGGGGTCCCGAGCAACCTCTTCTATCCTATGCACCCCCACAGGGAGGTTTGGGTGTGAGCTCACACTGTGATTCCCTCACCGTGTCTTTGGCTTAAAAACACACGGCCATGTGCTTGTTGCTCACGTAGCTCAGCTGAACTAAGAACTGATTTTTGGACATGGCTCTGGGCATGGTGACTGGACTCTTGAGGAGTGGGTGGTAACGTGTGCTCCCTTCATGATCTGTGCACCTGACCCACTCCATTCCCTTCCCTGGGATGGATCCAGCTTCAGCAGGAAGACCTCGTTATGATGGGAAACCCAGAGACAGCACAGGTAAGGGAGAGGGTCTGTGAGGGCTTCACCAGGCCAAGAGTGTGCTGAGAAACATGGTTGTTGGCATGCACAGGTTCTGTAGAACACATTGAAATTCTCAAATACGTACATTTTTATGAGAGTAGAGAGCTCACTTGTGCTCAATTTGTGAATCTCCTAGAGCAATGCAGCCAATTCTGAGGTTAGGTTCAGACAAATGTAGGGTCACATTTTTCTCCATAGTTGGAACCAAATTATAAAGAGAAAGTTATGTCAGTAGAACGGGCATTGAACTATCTCTGTCTATGATAATGGTGATTTTCAGAATTGGATTGGGATGGGACAACCTGAAGGGTGTCCTAATTATTAACCCACAATTAGACATGAACAGCAATCACTGGCAGAGGAGGTCACTCACATGGAGAAATACCTGACTCACTGAAGCTGTACGTGGGGATCTCTGCAGGCTCATGAGTTGTGCAGGAACAGCTCCTCCCTCAGACTCAGAGTGAGGAAAATCTCTGCTCTTTCTCTGGGGGAGGTGAGGGTTAGTATGAGGAAAGAACCAACCTTACTGTAATCAAGATCTCTGTACTTGGACAGAAACCAAAGAATATGAGAAAAAACTGATCTCAGTTTAAATAGAACAATTCATCATGAGGAAGGCAATACTAGGTCTGGATGCAGCTCAGAATTAAGAAACAAGGAATTTGGGGTAAAGTTGAAAATTATTTTGCAAAGTTTGTTCTTTCTTTCTTTCTTTTTTTTTTTTTTTGATGGAGTCTCGCTCTTGTTGCCCAAGCTGGAGTGTCATGATATAATCTCGGCTCACTGCAACCTTCACTTCCTGGGTTCAAGCGATTCTCCTGCCTCAGCCTCCCCAGTAGCTGGGATTACAGGCATGTGCCACCATGCCTGGCTAATTTTGTATTGTTAGTAGACATGGATTTCTCCATATTGGTCAGGCTGGTCTCGAACTCCCGACCTCAGGTGATCTGCCCACCTTATCCTCCCAAAGTGCTGAGATTACAGGCATCAGCCACCGCGTCCGGACCAGACTCTGTTCTTAATTATCTATGTCATCTAAGAAAATGAAGTAAAACCATGGTTTTTATATAAAAATTCAAGAACAGTGTGCTGACCCTGAGAATCCACCTGCCATCTCTCCAACATCAGGGAGCCCAATAGACCAGGCAGGCAGCTGCTGCACGGCACTCTAACACCCGTCACCTGGCGTGTGCCGAAGACACCCATCCTGGGAGCTCCTCCCAGACAATGGCTGTGCACAGTGGAGATACTGAGGCATGGCTGCTGCTGGGACACATGGGAGATCCCTGATGGACAGCCGTGTCCTAGGAGGCACCAATGGCCTCGCTGGACTTAGCTTGGACCCAGAGTAGTTAGGGAAGCTCCATCAAACTCCCACTCTTCTCCAGCACCAGTGGTGAGATTGACATTCTGGGGTAACAATGTCTACAGCCTCCTGGCCTCCTGTGCATTTTATGCCTCCAATACTTACATCTGCCTTTGGGACAAATGAGAATGTTTCCTCTTCTTATAATAAACTTTTCTAATCCAGAGACCTCAGGGGTGGCCACGGGAGCATAAATGTTGAGAGGCTCCCAGAGAGACTGTTGCATGCAGAGGAAGCCACAGACCCTGCAGAAAAGCAGCCCATGACGACCATCTGCTCCTGCCCTAGAGCTGCCCCTGTTTTCGGTGGGTTCTGAGAGACCCCTTTAGCACAGCCTCCTCCCATATCATTGCAGGAAACTCTGTGTCTGTGTTCACACTGATGCCTTCTTACCGGGTGCCTCACATACAGTGACACACAGCCACGCCCTCTGCTCTCAGACTGTTCATTTGCAAATACAGTGAGTCTTGGCACTTTCTTTGGAGACGGTGAATCTGCTCTTCCCAGATTGTGCATAACATATCTGACTTCCATCACACGATGTATCTACTACTCACTCCAGCCCCTTCCCTGGAGCCTGGGAAACCGAGCTCATTCAGCAGCTACTGAAGGTTAATCCAGAGTCTGCACAGGAGAGTCTCAGGGACCCCCGAGGTTGTCTTGGGTCCTCTCCAGACTCCACCAGCTGTTCCTCACACTGGACACCTGCAAACTCATACAGATCCTTGTCAGAAACTGCCAGACATATCCACTGTTTGTCTCAAATATATTCACTCACACTCTATCTCTCTAGCACACTTTTTAAAACAACGACAGTGAAAACCCAGCTCAGCCCAAACTGCATGGTGAGCCCTCCATCTCTAGTCCTGATCACCACATGGAAACCCCTGGGAATCCCAGGGCTGGGGCTTCTCTCCCAGACCTGCAGGGTCCGGACTGAGCTGGTTTTATCAGCAGAGGGAGAAACCTATTTGCATGTCTCAGATGTGTATAAGAGACAGGGGCTGGGCTGGTTTTTATCAGCAGAGGGAGAAACCTATTTGCATGTCTCCTACTGTATAGCAAGCTCTGGGATGGGAATCCTGAGGAGCGGCAGGGCTCAGAGCAGATAAAGTGCCCTGGGGGAGATTGGTAGTAATCTTATCACTCAGGAAAATATCATCTTACCTTATGTGATTGTGCCTTGATGATCATTTATCAGTCATCATCTTATTTCATTTTTACATATTTGCAGAATACATTTAATGCAAGTGTCAATGTTACATTTTAAGGAATATAAATTACACACAGAACAGAGTGGCTTTACAATATGGTCAAGGTCACACAGCTGGACAAAGCCCCATTATCTCTGCCTGTGCCTCTGACCACTAGAGGAGACTCCTCTCCTGAGACAACTCCAGGGCAGTGTGGGACATGCCTAGTGAGGTTTGCAGGATTCTACCCCTGCCAGGACATCTCTGTTTTCTTTTAGTGTGTTCTGTTGTTTACCTGAAATACATACAGAGAAACAGTGTTCATGTATGTGGACTTTCAAGAGTCAGAGATGTTTCAAGTGTTAATAGCCATCTATTTCTTGCTCCTCCTCAACCAACACATTCATTTGTTTCTTTGTTACTGCTTTTTAAGGTACAATTAACAAATCATTGATTCAAATATATACTGCACAGTTTGGAAAATGTTGACGTGTGTGTGCAACCCTTTAATCAGGGCTTCAATTAAGTCGTGTACAATTAAGTTAACCCCTAAATCTTTCTGGCACTTCTCTGTAATTTCATCTTACCACATTACTTTCAACACCCAATTCTCACCAAATTCTCTTCTCTGTTACTTTAGAATACTTTTACCTTCTACGGTTTATACAAATAGAAGTTTATGAAGTGCTTTCTTAATTCTTCAGCTACTTTCACTCAGCACGGTTATTTGCGAATGTAACCATGCTTTTACATGAATGAGAGATGCCTTGATTCTAAAGCTTCATTGTACTTTAGTTCATAATCATACGTCAAATTGTTTAACATTCACCTGTAATGGATACGGATATTGGATTTGTTCTCTTAGTTTCTGGCTTTTATATAGAAATCTACTCAGTGTGGGAATGTGATACATGAGGAAACTACGATCTTATTCTGTCCTCATTAACAACAAATCTGAAAAACTATGAATAAAGGAAGAAGAAAAACTTGTAACATATGTGAGTTGGTTTCACGTAGCAAACAAGAGGACTGAAATCTGAGGAGACAGACGCCTGCAGAGAGGACTGGGGCCCACATGTTAGTGAACCCAGGGTAGGTGCCACTGGATGGAATTGAGAGAGGAATAGGCTAACCCGGAAATATTTAGTAATTTTTTTTTTCTTGGATGCATGTGCTAATGGTGGTAGAGTGTGAATCTACTAGTCCTTGCAGGCTTTTCCCAGGAATTTGAAAAATCCACCGTCAACTCCTTATCTGCTGTCCTGTGGTGCTGACAGGAAGAGAAGAACAGCGAGGACTGTTGAACGCCTGGATTCACCTCCACCATCTCCAGGGGAAATCCACTAAAACCTGTATCCTGTGGGGTGTGATGGAGTCAACAGAAACCAAAGAAAACAGAGGATTCCCAGGAAACTCCATTTAGAAGAAATTCTTAATCTGTGGGATGAGTACAATGGAGAAGCTGAGGATACTGGAGAGAAACCACTGTGGCTGGGAAAAGATGCTCTACCCCTGGGGAAGAGGTAAGGACAGGAAAATTGGGACGGTCACCCCGAGAACCACAATTCCTACTCAAGCATCAGAAGAAGGCTGGTTTGGAAGATTGGAGAATGTCCCCATTTGTTCAAGCCCCTCTCCACATGGTCAACTAGGTCTGCAGAAAACAACGTAGCTGCACCAGCTCCATTCTGGCCTCTGTCATGTGACAGTTTCTTGTGGATTTGCTTTCTGCTCTCTCATGATTTGTTTCCTCTCTCAACTCTTAGCTCCATTCTCCTTTTAATTCTCACTTTATTGAAGAGATTCATATTTAGCTTAGAACAATAAAATCTGTGGAAGTAATTTTCATCTCAAAGCTACCAAATCTAATGAGCTCTCTCCAAGGACGCGCATCTGTTTTTTCTTCCTTTCCTATGGGATATGGCCCTTGTTTCTACCTGACTCCCGCTCTTATTTTCATATGCCTGAGGAGTCCAACCGTCACACACCCAAGAACGTATTGGGGGAACGTCCCCTACCATCCATCTCCTCAGCCCTCATGTGCACAGGGACCACTCTGTCAGCTGTTGTACGTGCTTTAGGGCCTTGCATTTAAAAGCATCTTTCTCTAGCCCACCAAACAAAATTCCTGGACCTTAAACACCTTCAAGATCCAGTCTTTCTTTCTGCCCCTTTGTTATTAATATTGTTTTATTCCATTAAAATCCACTGGGAACCTCAGCGACAATAGAGGTGACCAGCCTATCCATCCCATGTCGAACTTTTGCCTGACTGACCCACCCATGAACTGTACTCCACTGCTCTGCAGCTGATGGGGCCATCTGGACCTTCATTAATAAGAGGTGTGTAATTTATTAAAGAATGACTGACATCAGTGGGTGCCTGAGCTCCTCAGAACACAGGTGTGGTCCTGCAGTAGAGTCTGTGTAACTGAAATCACATGTGTGTATAACTCATGACCTCAGTCCAGAAGCTGATGCCAGCTTCTGGCCATTCCTGGGTAGCCCGATGAGGGGTGTCCAGAGAAGGATGGATGCAGGATATGGATTTTAGAGAGTGATGTGGTGCTGGGGGCAGTGACAGCCAAATTTCATTGAAAGTCTGTTCTGCCCTTGGTACTTGGGGAAAACTGGGAAGAAAGAAACAGAACTCAGACCCCATGTAGCTCCTTATTTAGGAAGAGATTCAGTAAAAATTGAGAAAGTTGAAGGAATAGACTATACTTTCAGGGATCATTTCTATAGTTCATTCAAGGAGGTTGAAGAAAAACAGTGATGTTGGTGTGGTTTTTCTTTGACATACTTAGGAGACAGCAGAAGATGGTCACTGGTCAGTCTCCATCCAGCTGGCACTCACTGTCCATTTATTATGTCCAAATAAAAGACAACTTTTGTGGCACAGACGCCAGGGCTGGTTTCAGAGACCTTGCCCCAAAAATGGCCAACAGAGGCCTGGCGCAGTGACTCACACCTGTAATCCCAGCACTTTGGGAGTCTGAGGCATATGGATCATAAAGTCAGGAGATCAAGACCATCCTGGCTAACACAGTGAAACCCCGTCTCTACTAAAAATACAAAAAAGTAGCCAGAAGTGGTGGCACGCACCTGTAGTCCCAGGTACTCGGGAGGCTGAGGAAGGAGAATCGCTTGAATCCGGGAGGTGGAGGTTGCAGTCAGCCGAGATCGCCCACTGCACTCCAGCCTGGCGACAGAGCGAGACTCTGTCTTAAAATTTTTAAAAAATGGCCAACAGGGCCATGACATGTTTCTTTTTATGAGAGTTACTATTTTTGCCTACTTTATATGGAAATCTGAGAGATGTGCCCAGCCTCAGGGGGCTGCTTCTCCTTCTAGGACACAAAGCTAACAGAGTTATGTAGTATTAGTCTGTGTGGGTCTTCACAAGAAGACAACAGGAGTGGGTGGTGTAAACAACAAATACTGATTTTCTTACAATTCTGCAGCCTGAATGTCCAAGACCAAGGTGCTGGCAGGGCTGGTTCTTGGTCTGGCTTCTTCCTGGCTTGCACTGGGCCACCTTCTAGTGCACTACGTCTCCACATGGCCTCTTCTCTGTGTGCACGTGAAAAGTGAGAGGTCTCTGGTGTCTCTTCCTCTTCTTATAAAGACAACAGGTCTACTGCATTAGGGTCTCACATGTATGACCACATTTAATCTTAATTAAATACTTAAAATTCCAATGTAGATCCACTGAATTGAAGGTTTCAGCATATGAATCTCAAAGAGGGCACAATTCAGTTGATGACACAAATCAAGAGATGGTGAGAAACATTAGAATATATATTTTTTTAATCAAGAAGGAAAAAGTGGGCCATTCAGGAACTTGTAAGAAAGTTCCTAGTACTGGTGAAACTTCGACTGCAAGAGGAACATTTGTCTTCTTCTTCTTTTTTTTTTAAACGGAGTCTCGCTCCGTTTGGGCTCACCGCAACCTCTGACTCCCAGGTTCAAGCGATTCTCCTGCCTCAGCCTCCTGAGTAGCTGGGATTACAAGCACGCGCCACCTCGCCCAGTTAACTTTTGTAGTTTTAGAAGAGACGGGGTTTCACCACGTCGACCAGAATGGTCTCGATTCCTTGATCTTGCGATCTGCCCACCTCGAGCTCCCAAAGGGCGGGAATTACAGCCACACGCCACCGCACCGGGCCTGTCTTCCTCCTTTCTTTCCTGGCACAAGGATGTGAGGAAGCAGAACCACAGATAATAAAGAAAGAGGAGCCCTGGGGACAGCTGAGGTGCTGGTGAGGAGGGAGAGCACTGAGCAGATGAGCAAGCCCCGCCCTCCCTGCACCTGCTCCTGACCCGGCCTCCTGCTCTGTGGGCCCCGCGCGCCCCCTGCTGGTCCTGAGCGGCACCTG
>NW_012101386.1:40028-53876 GCF_000951045.1 Mandrillus leucophaeus | reverse complement strand
CCTCCCATATCTTCATATCTGCATCCCCGAGACACTCACATCTGGGAGCTGCCACCAGGAGGAGGAAGAACCACAGGTGCTTCATGTTCTTGCACAGGATGTCCGTGACTCTCAGAGAGCATTTCCCTTGTGAGCAGGACCCTGAATTTAAGGAAATGTGTGGTGGTTTCCTGTGGGTGCCTAAGTGAGGATTTGCATGTGGGTGGTGCCTTTGTATGGAGAGGTGAAAAGGGATGAGGGAGGCCCCAGTCTCTCAGGTTCACCCTGGGAGGAGGATGCTGGCTCTACCCTCTGAGAACTCAGTTCTCTACATGTGACCTCCCCTCACCAAGCCCAGAGTCCTCTTCATCCAGGTAGGAAATGTGTTGAAGGAGCTATTCTGGGAAATGAGTGTGATCATGGATCAAGGATAGATTTTGGAACAGGGTCAATACTGTTCTACCCTTAAAGATTCATGTAAAACCAACCACACACTCAGGTCATCTAAATTGTCATTTACCCCTTTGGACACATTGAATCAGCAACTGAGTGTAATAATCACAGTGAGTTCAGACAAACCTGGGTGCGTCCAATGTTTATTGTAGTTCTGAACATCCATCATAGTTAGCGGGAAGCTCCCTGTCCCAGGAAGTGGGTCATTTTTTAAAAGCACCTGAGAACTGCCCTTCTTTTGAAATTTGAGATTCTGTCTGAGATCTCAGGAGAAAGTAGTGGGACATATCTCCGTCCTTCTCAATGTGTAACCCTGGCGATGTGGCCTGACCTCTAGACATTTCTATGTGAAAATACATGGATTGAGGATTGCAGTGACAACTTCACACAAAAACTCTGTAACAGGTCAGCACTGTACAATAGTCTCATTACCAAGATTAGTGCAATTACCTTTCCTGGGAACCAGAGGAGACCTCTGTGAGCCCTCCCCTCTGAGAGTACAAGGAACCCTGGTCCTTCCCTGACAGGTCACACCTGTGAAACATGGATGGGCAATGACACTCAAGCCCAGAGTCCTCACCCACACGTTTGTCATGTCAGGCCCATCTGCCTCTGAAAGACTTTCTCCTCCATTGATTTGCATGAACATACCCTAGGGTGTGCGGTATTGCAACTTGGGCATTTGACATTAGTTTGGTGAATTCTATAGTAAACATTCTATCTCCATGGATGTGGGTAACAGAAGAGTCATCAGAAGTTGGGAGTGTTGTAAAATCAGGATAAACCTGGGCTCTCTTCTTAGGACCTAAACAAGTGGGCTGACCTGTGTGACAGCAGAGGGAAAGAGACAGACCCAACAACCAGAGCCTGGTGAGCTCCTTACCTACCAGTTGCTATCTGGGCCTTTTGTTTGAACAGATTCAGAAAGACCTTCCACACCCTCAAAAGAATTATGAACATTAAGGGAAATTAATATACATTTTTATTTACAGATAATAATTCATAGGCTTGTAGACATCTAACTGGGTGTGTACAAGGTTGCTAGGATATGGTCATAGACAGAACAGAAAGAATTATATTTAGTGGGAAGAAAACCAAGGAGTTTCTGAATTTGTAGCTATTGTTAACCACAAATGTGTCAGTTCACTAGATCCTGTTGTAATGCTAGGGGTAAAACTTCCTAACATTCTCATAGAGATAACATCCAAAGGAGTGAAGAGTCAAGTGAGATTCCTTTGAAAATCTCCAGTAACGAACAGGTCAGGAGAAATTGATGATTATCAAAAGAGTGATAATTAAATAAAGTGGTGCATTCCATGTTGAGGTGACAGGGAAGTTCCATCTGACAGCTTGTTTCCCCTCTCTGAAGAGGGCAGAGCACAGACTAACAGCAGAGAGGGAACTTAGGGCAGGTAGGGGCCAGATGTTTGAGGAGGATGGAGGGTGAGCTGGAGTCCTTGTGAGCCATTCAGAAAAGCAGCAGTGTGCCAGGGTGTATTGAGTCCTCCTGAGTTAAGAGGTGCTGAATATATACCAGTTTCACTGCCCTCATCGTGTTTTATTCTTCAGACTCTTTGGATGTCCACATTTGAATACTTGGAGTGTTGATGGAACTCAGCACGACTGAGAACTTTTCAGTGAAGATATAAGTAACAATATGGATGTAATTAAATTTGAGTTATTTAAATATTATTATTTAAAATGTCAACGTGAGTATCTATTAATTTATCTTTCTTTTTCATTTTAGAGACAAAGATTTGTTCTATTGCCCAGACTGGAGTGCTGTGTCGTCTATTAATTTTATGGTATAAAAATGATTGGCCCAATTCGTGTAGTCATTTTATCTCCATCAAGGATTTAGGTCCATTTGGCCTGTGACATAGCTCTAGTCATAGAGGAAGAGAGGTGGTTTGTTGAGGCAATGCTGGTTCTTCAGAGAGAAATTTAAACAATCATCTCCTCACCTCACCCACTCCATTTTTACAACTGTGCATGACTCTTGGGAATGCATCCACTATTTCTTACATAATGGGAGTTGACTGTAAAAGTAGCATGAAGATGTGTAAATATAACACCTAGGTAGATAAACTGATGAATTAACAAAGCCTGGAGCCAATTATATTCTGGCATCTTGTTATTTAGTTGTGAATTTATTTTCAGTTGGTTAGTTCAAGTTCCCAAAATTCAATTTCTGCCAAAATAGTCACATACAATAATCTTGAGATATTAAAATGAAAAAACAAACTAATTTGAAAATGAACCCAGCTTCCAGAAGTGAGAATTACTTTGTGGTGAATGGTGGGAAGGGTGGAGATATAACTGAATATCATGATTGTGTTGACAATTGTTTTAATTAGGGGAACTTCTATACATCCCTTATATTTATTAGAAATTCCCTTTGAGAACCTTGATCTAACGTAATTCGTTGATGGATCACACAAAAACAATGAAGCTGAAGGTTATGAAGCAGGAATTGCTATTGCAACTTTAGCTTTCCTTTAGAACACATTCCTCTACCTGATGTGGAATTAGCCCAGGTGCTCTGATGAGAGCTTGTCAGTTAAAGACCAGGAAATGGGCACTTATGTGTCTGGAGCAGGGCATGGCTTTGGGAGGCTTTGTTAACAAAGTGGCTTTTCGCATCTTCTGGAAATCCTATCAAAATGGGCAAGTTAAGGATCTCTTAGGAGCATCCGTCTATCCCACATTCTTGGCTAATATAAAAGTGGAAGTCAATGCAAAATGAGATCATACGGAAGTTTAGAAAACTGCTGCACCACTGCCTCAGCTCAGCACAGCTTTCTCCTTCCTCAGGGTTTCTCACACTCTCAGGATGTGAGTTTCCACACTGTGTATCTCGCACAGTAATACATGGCTGTGTCCTCAGCCTTTAGGCTGCTGATCTGCAGGTACACTGTGCTGACAGAGGTGTCCATGGAGAAGACAAACCGTTCTGTGAAGCCCTGGGCATACGTTGGGTTCCCAGTGTAGGTGTTCATCCATCCCATCCACTCAAGGCCCTGTCCAGGGGCCTGTCGCACCCAATTCATACCATAGGTGGTGAAGCTGTAACCAGAAGCCTTGCAGGAGACCTTCACTGAGGCCCCAGGCTGCTTCACCTCAGGCCCAGACTGCACCAGCTGCACCTGGGAGTGGGCACCTGTGGAGAGGAGACAGGATTGTGTGAAGTCTCACTTGACTGGCCTGGTTTCTGCCTCCGCCCTGGGACCTGGGAGCCCCTTACATGTTGCTGCTGCCACCAAGAAAAGGATGCTCCAGGTGAGGTCCATGGTGAGGAGCTGTGCACTAGGGGATTCTCCCGAGGAGGGGTGTGGCTGTTGGGTGATGCTCCCAGGGCACAGAGATACTATATTCGCCTCAGTTATTTGCATATTCATGAAGGATGCTATTTAATAGCCCAATTCCTGACCCAGTATGAGAAACAGCAAATACATGACACATGGACGACACAGCTGTAGAAGCTGAGGGTTCAAGCCATAATCCTGTTAGAGGCCATGCGTCCCCTACACATCCCTGAACTCCGGGTTGACAGAGCTTCCCCCACGGGAGAACAAGCTCCCCCAGGACACTCACCTCACTTTGAATGTCTCAGGGGCAACGAGACGTTCAAACGTGAACCATTTCTAGACCTTAATATGCGAATGAGTTATTTGGGAATGAGTGTGTCTCTCCAAAAATTGCGCTTATTTATAAGAAAGGATCTCTTCCTGACCTCCAGCTGCTTACTATTAAGATAACTAGCAGAGTTTGACATCCCCATTGTGAAAGTGGTTCTCATTACAACATCCGGTTTGATAAATGGTCACAATTGAATAGGATATTTATACAAATATCAGCAGTCCTTGCGAAATACTTCTTTTAGATGTTTTTAAAGGACGTCCCAAGCCCTGAGAGGAACCTCTCCCCAGCCTCCTGTGCACCTGCTCTGGGGCGGGAGACTGTGCAGGCTGTGTCTTGAGCGCCCCCTGCAGCCCAGCCCGCACCCTGCAGGGAGGTTTCCATCTGAGCTGACAGAGTATATCCCTACCAGTGTCTCTAGCCCAATATAAAGTGGCTGTGACCTGGCTCAGAATTCCGCTTTATTTACACCATACGCTTCTCACACCATCTTTTGAAATAGTGAGTTGGCCTTAGGAAACCCAGCGAACTCTGTAGGGAGACCCCAAGAAAAGATCTCATGCATCACCAGGGAGCACTTTCCTGGAGCTCAAGAGGCACAGAATCGATGGAGACATGGTGAACCCAAAAACTCTTCAGGGGTTGAGGGGAGACTATTTCCTTTGGGGTCCTGCAGTTGATTATTATACCTGAGATACCTGCAGGTGCAGGTGTATGTGGATAGAAGCCCACTCCAACTCTACTATTAAACTCTCTCTCTCTATCTCTCTCTCTCTGTCTCTCTCTCTCTCTCTCTCTCTCTCACACACACACACACACACACACAAAATGTGGCTTATTTTTACATTAGTGGGTCCTATGGTTGCCCTTTTTTCTGGTATCCATCTCATGAAAAGCACTCCCTACACTGGAACCAAGACTGAACATGTGCCACTTTTCTGCAAACAGCAGTAAAGGACACAGAATACGAGTGGACACTTGGGAAGTGCACGCACATTGAATTCACCTGGTATCAGTTTGGAACCCCGCAGATGCCCCATGAAAAGTACATTTGAGACCAATGAGGGTGAAATCATTTCCTTGGTGCTGAAGTTGCTGGTGTCAGAGGCTTCAAATTGCTCTATTTTCCTTAACATTTTTTCTCCTATTTTCCTCCTCAGATAGAGTTTGTGCATTGCCACACTCTCATATTTAATCCATATTGACTAAATTGGTGAGGCGTAATACATAGAACACGGAAGTATTACATGTTCTTCAAGTTGAATTTTAATCCTGTAGATGTCTTCCTTCTCCGTGCTGTGATCTATAAAGGAAGTCTCCAGAAGTGAAGCTGATTTTTGCTCTTTTTCACAGGAAAATTTTCTTAAATGTACTCCTCTTGGCTGTGTTTACCCATTTTCATGATAAGGAAGGCTGCTGATATGGGCTTTTAATGGGGATGGATTGCCTTTCCTCACACAGATACAGTTCTAAAAATGCTCTTCCTCTGGTTTGTCCATCTGAAGAACGTTTGGGTGTATTTATCAGAAATTTGGTCTCCTGATAATAGAGACATGAAGGGATCTAGGTGGATTCTCACCCTGAGAACCTGGAGGTTCCTAGAGGAAAGGGCAATAACAGTATGGGGGGAGGAGCTCCCGGGATCTCTCACCCTCACGCTAGTCCAGACATGCCCTTTATGTTTATTTAGTTCAGATTTTCATATAACAAATCACACAGCCAGGCTCATTTAAATTATCCATACTTAGTCCATATCGGAGCAGCAGCTGAGTATGATAATCGCATTGAACTCAGACAAATCTAGACCCAATCCAATTTTTACTGTATCTCAGAGCAACTTTACTGACTCACTTAACTTGGAGATTATTTCTTCCCTGAAAGAACTGTAAGGGTTGCTGTGGAGCCTCTGTGGGGTCGGGTTTTTTTTTTTTTCCATCAGCCTGTCATGTAGTGTATTCTGAATGATGTAGACCTTTACACTTAGATGGTAATTATTCCTAGTGATGTGGAAATGACTGGCAGCCCTCAATTCCATTTCCTTCTTTTGTTCACCTGAGTGTCTACAAAAATCCCATGAACCTCAGAAATCTCTCCTTCATGGATGACTCTGAAGGTTGTCAATCAATTCAGTGCTGCAGACACAGGGAGCTAATGGAGGATTCTCAGTTCACTGATATTTTGGACCAGTAAAATAGGACACATCCGAGAATGAACCATTTTTGTCAATGTCGATCAATATTAAATTCAAGAATCACGATTTTCAGTAAATTAGAGTGTAACATTTTCATGATTCTTGACAATGAGGTCTCAAACTTGATGGTTTGCAGGAGAAACAAGCTCATCATGGTTAGACAGGAGCTTCTCTACCTGGGGAGATAGTCTTTTAAACAAAAGCACCTGAGAGGTGGTTTCCTTAGATCTTGTGAAAGTTTATCTATTGGAGAAAAACATCAGGAAAAGTGGTCTCAAATAATTGAAAGAAACCTTATAAGAAATTTTTAACAACACAGCCATGAAACTCTACTTAGTAGACTTTTTGGTTCATGTCTTACAACTCAAGAAGCAATTAAGAAATCTACAAAATTGGAAGCCTACTCCGACAGAGATAATTTTTTGCTTCTTGAAAAATAAACCAGTATTCATACAGAGACACTTCCCATGAGATCTACAACTTACACAGGTTTCTGTAACCTGAAGAAGTTTTCCTAAGAGAATTATCCTCTAGACATCTATTTATGCAAAAATACATTGTGTATATATGTGTACGAGTAATCTGTACAAGCTCTCGGCAGATTAAACTTATATAAATGTGACAATTTTATTACTTACTGTGCTCTCACAATTTACTGGTTTCAAAAGTTCATCACCCTTGTGATGGAGCAATAACTGCCTTTGGGAATGTGCTGTTGCTTCAAGTGAACACATTCTAGATCCTCACTTGACTTCATGGTTTCATATTTAGCATCGGTGTGTCTTTGACTGAAAACCCAACATTTTCATCCAACAGATTCTCCTCTTATGAGATCATTCTGAATCATGCCAACAACCTCCACCATGCACACTTTCAACCTTTATCTTTTAAGGGAATAAGGGCACAAATTCATCATTGCTTTAAGGTGAGAAACCTTCTTGGACTTCCATCATATTCATTAGAAACTCTCATGGAGAACCATAATGAAACATTATTTGTTTATGAATCATACCTCGAAACTGAAACTGTTTCTCATAATGGCTATACCCTTCTATAATTCCACAATTATAGAAAGCAGTATAAAGGCTCCTAAATTAATTAAAACTAGAAATATATGACCAGAAATTCTGCTTCTAGAAATATACCCAAAGGAGTTAAAATTACCACCTTGTAAAGATATCTGCATCCTATATTTATTGAAACACTATTAATAACAGCCAAGATACAGAAACAATCTGAGTGTCAGTAGACAGACAAATGGAAAAAGGCAATGCGATATGTATACACAATAGAAAACTATTTAATCTTATAAAAGAAGATGCTGCCATTTGCCACAAGATGGATCAAATCCATAACCACTAACAGTGCATACCATTCATTATAGTTCCTCCCTGGGGAATGGCAGATCCTTATTCAGTAGTAAACACTGCTGTGATGGGAAGTAAACTTATGTACTGTTGAAGTTTTCAGCATAACACATCAACATCTTAAAATATTCTGCTATGTCTGCATGTGATAAAGTGGAGTCTAATATTAGAGGTAAAATTAAAAGTGCATGAGTCTTCTAGACACCAAGTCATGGCATGATCATGACTCTGTCCTTGAGGGTGTGGACCATAGATCATACATACTAGTTGGAGTACTTTTGGGAAAAGAAGTTCCAGGGGTATAATTTCTTGTACCGGCCAGAGAATGCACAGGTGAGGCAGAGGGTCAGTGAGGGCACTTCCAGTCTAGGGCTGACTCCGGTAGCTGCTCCTAGGACAGGGCACTTAAGAGATATAGAGACTCACTCCCTGTCAGACTCAGTCCCTGTCAGTCACATGCAGCCACAACCATTTCTATAGGTCGTGTCTGACATCGGAAACACTCAACTTGGGAGCAGGAGAAGTTGGGAATTCCATTCCCAATGTTGATTCTATCTGAAAGCCTGAAGAAAAATCTTGATGGGCGCAGGTTTGTCTTTGCCAGAGAGAGAGACTGAGGTCAGGCTCCCTTGTATTTGAAAGTTTTATTGTTGTCTTTTTTTCTGACTGAATTGAAGCACTACCTTGCCAAAATCTACAGCCATTATGGTTGATGAAATCTTCTTGATTTTGATATTTCAACTTGTGACATATAAACTTCTATATCAACTGACTCATGCAAATCTCAGGAGAATAATTACATAATAACTCTCTAATTCATGAGTGTTACTCCAATACTATGCTGTCTTCACTGCCAACAATCTTCTTGAAAGGTTGAAGAAGAAATAAATAGTAAATTTAATTTTTAAATTAAAATTGTCAAAACTTTCAGAAACCCATGAACTCCCTCTGCCAAAGGTATGGCCACTAGTGCTATGACCTCTGGTCCACCCCTTCAGGGACACAGGCATAATTACCCTATGACTTAATATCTGAATAGTATTACATTATTTGTTGAATTTAGATGGTAGTTTTCAAACTAGCCAAGATAAAAGCTTTTATTGGAAAAGTTTTGAAAAAAACTTTTTTGGCATGAATATTCAATACAAATGCTAGTCTTTATTTGCCAATATGCCTTTAAAATAGAGAACATCCAGCACTATGAAACTGAACACAGCTCGTGTTTTTCAGGACTCACTCACAATGGCAGCTTCCTAGAGGGTGATCTGAGAGGGTGCAAGCACATGGGAATCGGGACTTCATCATCAAAGTGAAGAAGGAATTCATGAATCTTACAATATGTAAAGCCAGAAAATTAACTTTCCCCTCAGGGCTTACTGTAGTGTAGCCCCTCCCCATAGTCTAAGTTAGAGAATACTAACTTCCTGTTTTTCCTTCTGTGCTCAGCGAGTCTTATCTGTTCTCACTAGTTTCACATTCCTTGAGGCTCAGAGAGTTCTTGCGTACTTCCCCAGCACAGCTGCAAGGTCATAAGATTGTTAAGTATGCCTTACAGAACCATGAATTCCCAAGGATGTAAGACATGAAGTAACAACTGCCTTTGTTCTCGCTTCTGTAAGTACGCTTCCCACATCACATAGCTCCAGGCCACTGACTGCTTAAAAGGTGACTGCTTTCCTTGTCCAGGGCTCAGACTTTCCTGGACACTAGTCCAACTGAGCCAGGTGACCACCTTTTAATAAAGTACTCTCCTGAACTCTGTTCTGTCTCTCCCATCTTTGATCGTACTTCAGCAAAAGCATTAGTGAGCCCCAGGGCTGAGCACATAGAGGGCAGCAGGAGCTGCAAAGCTCACTCTGTGTTACTTAGGGAAGTGAGGGAATGGAATGAGGGTGATGTCTGCAGGACCCTAGAAAAGGGTGAGGAGGACAGAGAGTCTGCAGGTAGATGAGCATATTCTAAGGAGAACCGTTATCCTCCTAAACTTAGTTGGCTTCAATTATTATGAAGAGAAGGGAACTGTTCACCAGACTTGGAGGATAGAAAGTAGAGTGAATTTTTCTTTCCTGCATGGAGACTGAGAAAGATAAAAGCCTTTCAAAGTAAAAGGGAAGATGGAGAAAGAGTCTGAAAAACAGAACGCCAGGAGCCAAGCAAAGTGGAGAACAAGAGCCTTTAAAGTGGCGTTTAATTTCCACTGTCAGCTGATGAAAGAAAAAGAAACAAAACACCATGCATATGGTGAGTTAATGTTAGATAACATATATAATTGTTCGAGTATTACAGCACAAAAACACAAAACTCTATTCATGGAAACAGTTTGTATCGAGGATACACATTTTTTTAAGACAGGGTCTCACTCTATCAACCGGACTGGAGCGCAGTGGTACAATCACAACTCACTGCAGCCTCAACTTCCCAGGCTTAAGGGATCCCCCTGCCTCAGCCTTCCAAGTATCTGCAACCACAGGCAGCATCACATCCAGCTTTTTTTTTTTTTTTTGTATAGAAAGGATTTCAGCTGTGTTGCCAGGCTGTTCTAAAACTCCTGAGCTCAAGTGATTTGCCTGCCTCAGCCCCCCAAAGTGCTGAGATTGCAGGTGCAATTTTTAAAATTTTACTCTTTAAATAATAGTATTTTAATAAAATATATAAAGAACCTATTTAAAAAATTGTCCTGAGAGATCATTGCTAGCATTACTCAGAAAATACACAGCATTAAAACTTCAAATAGGCCGGGCATGGTGGCTTATGCCTGTAATCCCAGCACTTTGGGAAACCAAGGCGGGCAGGTCACCTGAGGTCTGGAGTTCGAGACTAGCCCGGCCAACATGGTGAAACCCCGTCTCCACTAAAAGTATAAGCATTAGCCGGGCGTGGTGGCAGGCACCTGTAATCTTAGCTACTCAGGAGTATGAGGCAGGAGAATTGCTTGAACCCGGGAGTCGGAGGTTGCCGTGAGCTGAGATCATGCCACTGCGCTCCAGCCTGAGCGACAAGAGGGAGACTTGGTAAAAAAAAAAAAAAAAAAAAAAAATCCCAGTTCTAAGTTAATGTTGTGTAAGTAACATTTGTAAATAAATCATGGATTTACAAGGAAGTAATGGTGATAGATCCTGGGGAAGACTTTTGCCTGCCCGGGTCAGGAATCACCAAGGTGTAAAAGGAAAGGGCCTGTTAAGGGAATCCTGACGTCCTGAGCGCCCCCTGGTGGTTATGAGCGCCCCCTGATGTCCTGTGCGCCCCCTGCTGGTTCTGAGCATCCCCTGGTGCCCTGAGTGCCTCCTGGTGGTTTGGAGCACCCCCTGGGGTCCTGAACACCCCTTGGTTGTCCTGAGCATCCCCTGGTGTCCTGAGCGCCCCCTGGTGGTTCTGAGCGCCCCCTGATGTCCTGTGCACCCCTTGCTGGTTCTGAGCATCCCCTGGCGTCCTGAGCGCCCCCTGGCGGTTATGAGCGCCTCCTCATGTCCTGGGCGCCCCCTGGTGGTTCTGAGTACCTCCTGGTGTCCTAAGCGCCCCTTCATGGTTCTGAGCGTCCCCTGGTGTCCTGAGAGCTCCTTGTGGTCCTGAGCACTCCCTGGTGTCCTGAACATCCCCTGGGTGTCCTGAGCACCCCCAGTTGACCTGAGCACCCACTGCTGTCCTGAGTGCCTCCTGGTGGTGCTGAGCGCCCCCTGGTGTCACCTCCTGGTATCCTGAATGCCCCCTGGTAGTTCTGATGTTCCCTTTGTGTCCTGTGCGCCCCCTGCTGGTTCTCAGCATCCCCTCGTGTCCTGAGTGCCCACTGGTGGTTTGGAGCACCCCCTGGTGACCTGAACACCCCCTGGTTGTCCTGAGCATCCCCTGGTGTCCTGAGCGCCCCCTGGTGGTTCTGAGCTCCTCCTGGTACTTCTGAGCAACCCCTGGTAGTTCCAATCAGCATATACCATGCAATTCCCTTTTGTCTCCCTGCAGAGGATTTTGTGTCTGGGCTCATGCAGATGTTCCCGCTCCTGTGTCCCTCACAGTAATACAAGGCCTTGTTCTTGGCTTTGGAGTTGGTCATTTTAAGGTAGACTGCACTTGAAAGGCTGTTGCTTGGGACTGTTAATTTGCTTGTACTCATGGAAAGTAACCCTGAGAACTTCCACTTGATCACTCACTATTGCTACCCACACTAATCCCTGTCATGAAGCCTGCTGGACCAAGCTTATGCTGTAGCCAGTAAGAGTGACATCAGAGGCTTTGCAGGAGAGTCTGAGAGAACCGCTGTGCTGTACAATGTTTCCCCCTCTGACTCCATCAGTAAACTTCAACAGGACTTATGTGAACACAGAGGAAACGGTCTGACTACAGCCCCATGTGGAGCAGCCACAGCTGGACCTGATTCACAAGGGACACTAATACTGAGGGAGATGAGAAGGGAATCTCAGATCAGTGCAGACCCCATGGCGTGGACACTGAGGAAGGGACAGACATGGGGTGGCTCTTCACCAAGAGCCTGAAAGAACGGGGAATGAGCTGCCTTTCATGAGGTGGGAAGAGGCACATTTCCATGTCATTCTTTTTGTGATTATGGGTGCACCATTCAGTTTTGCTCATCCATCCTCTGTGTCTCCATTTCAGGGAAGGTAGGGTCAAAGGATTCCTGGGTCTATATGCCCATTACTTTTTCTTGTTCTGTAATGTGGACACTGTTCAGGTATCTTCATAGTAGCAAACATTATCAGCAAATACGTCCAGTAAGAGCATAAAAATAAATTTCCAGAGAAAATGGACGCCTGTCTTTAATCAGTGCATATGGAGCTGCAAACTACTGTTCTTGACAGTAAGGCAAAGTAAAATTACAATGAAACAATGCAGATCTAAGCTTTGTCAGAAAGGGGTCTTATAATTATCATTATCTTGAGATCATGTTGCCACAAAACAGTTCAATATTGGATATATGTGCTTGCGTCTGGAAGTTGTCAATGTGGAAATGTGTGTACTTATCTGAGTGAAGAGTTCACATGGAGACATGTTTGTTTGTTTGAAACAAGAGCCCACATGAGGAAATGTCTGTTTCCTGAGGAAAGAGTAAATGTAAGGACATATGTGGTGGTCTGAGGAAAGAGTCCATGTGAGGACATGTGTGTTTGTTTGAGGGAAGAATCCACATGAATAAAGGTGTGTTTGTCTGACAGAAGAGTCCACATGTTGACAGGTGTGTGTACCCATCTGAGGGTAAATATGCATTCAGGGACAGTGTGTGCCTGAAATGAGGTGAAGTTTGTGGAAAATCTTTCTCACCCAAGGAAAGAAAAGAATCCTATAGGTTATTTGCTCGTCAGAAAGAAAAAACCTGGGTCACATAGAAAATTGATTTTTTTTTTGTTAAAAGACTTTAGTGAATGGTAACATCTTATATGAAAATGAGGAAAATTACTTCATTTTTTGTTGCATGCATCTCATGACATCCCCACACTCATCAAATAATTTATTAGATAATTTTATACAGTCTGCCTTTAATCCCAGGGTTAACGAACTGTTCATTATTTTTACAAAAATTGTATATATTTAGGTTTATATTTTCTGACACAAAAGTATGAGCCTAGACAAATTAATTGTGTCATGTCTCAACCATTGTATATCACTAAAAATAATTTTACTCTTCTTAAACAGTGCCATTTTTACTTATTTTATATCCACTCTCTAAATTCCTTGAATATCCTCTATATGTTTACTTGACTATAGTTTTGGCTTTTACAGAATTTCAAATAAATGACATTATACACTATAATTGAAATGACTTCACCGAGGAAAGCAGAAAATGAAGTTGCCGACCTAAGCAATTTTGAAAATGAGGAAATTCAGTAAGTTTAAAGTGTAAAGAAATCGCATGTAGGCCGGGCGCGGTGGCTCACGCCTGTAATCACAGCACTTTGGGAGGCCGAGGCAGGTGGATCACAAGGTCAGGTGATCAAGACCATCCTGGCTAACACGGTGAAACCCTGTCTCTACTAAAAACACAAAAAAATTAGCCAGATATGGTGACGGGCACCAGTTGTAGCAGCTACTCAGGAGGCTGAGGCAGGAGAATGGCGTGAACCTGGGAGGCGGAGCTTGCAGTGAGCCGAGATCCAGCCACTACACTCCAGTCTGAGGGACAGAGTGAGACTCTGCCTCAAAAAAAAAAGGAAGGGAGGGAGGGAGGGAGGGAGGAAAGAAGGAAGGAAGGAAGGAAGGAAGGAAGGAAGGAAG
>NW_012101386.1:15965-39778 GCF_000951045.1 Mandrillus leucophaeus | reverse complement strand
AGGAGGAGCTTGCAGTGAGCTGAGATCCGGCCACTTCACTCCAGCCTGGGTGACAAAGCAAGACTCCCTCTCAAAAACAAAACAAAAAAAAAAAAAAAGAAAGAAAGAAAGAAGGAAAGAAAGAAAGAAAGAAAGAAACTGCACATAAACACTGTATTCTAGTAGAGAAACATGTTTCCAATGAGCTTTACATTTCTGATACTGCTATGCACATGTTCTTTAATTGTGCAACTAAGTAATAAAATGGCATATGGTGGGATGGGGTCACTCACTTTGCAGTGGGTGGTTATGGACAGTCAAGGAAGAAAGGCTAGAAAGAACCATGTGGTAGCATAGTTGGGTGGAGAGACCAGTGTGTTCTCATTTTTAATATAATGAAGTTACAGAAGATTAGATGCCTAAATAGTTTTGATGTGTCCATAAACATGGGTTCATATAAACATGCCTATTTACTAGGCCAGTTTATATGATCATCTGTGGTTTTGGTTTTCTGTTCCTGTGTTAGTTTCCTGAGAATGATGGTTTCTAGTTTCATCAATGTCCCTGCAAAAGACATGAACTCATCCTTTTTTATGGCTGCATAGTATTCCATGGTATATATGTGCCACATTTTCTTTCTTCAGTCTATCATTGATGGGCATTTGGATTGGTTCCAAGTCTTTGCTATTGTGAATGGTGCTGCAATAAACATACATGTGTAAGTGTCTTTATAGTAGAATGAGTTATAATCCTTTGGGTATATAACCAGTAATGGGATTGCTGGGCCGAATAGTATTTCTGATTCTAGATCCTTGAGGAATCACCACACTGTCTTTCATTAATTTTGGTCTTACTAAAAACTTCTGCTATTCAGATTGGAAATGTACATAGGTAATAATGTTTTTTATTTTTTAGAACAACAATAAGTTCAACAATAACTGTTAAACAGAGAAAATTGACTTCTTCAAATTTCCTTTAACACTTCAAATCATTGAAATTTTAAGACAGTCAACAAACCTGAAATCTAGAGACAGACAAGTTGTTGTAGGGAAAATCAAAGCTAGGGTATGAGCTGAACTGACACATGGTTTGCCATATGAAATATAGGCTATTACAAGATAAAATACACTAATATACACTGAAGTGCATTGAGTTGAGTGTGGTAAGCATGTTTTTAGTGTGAAATTCCCAAGGACCACATACCAAAGAGTTTTTCTATTCTTTTGAATCCCTTTCCCTTATAATGAGAATAGTTACAAAAATATTCCCCTCCCAAAGAATCTGTCTTGGTGAGAATCAGAGCCCACACTTCTGAAATGTTTTAAGAGCCAACTCTCTTACCCCACTACAGAACCAAGAAATTGCTCACAGGGACGAACTACCAAAACCAGCACCCTAAAGGCTCTGGTTGTACCCTCAGGAATTGAAATGGGAACAGAGCTCCCCATCAAGGTTCTACTGGGAAGCAGCTCCCCTCTCTTTCTTATGGAATCTCAGCCTTAGTCTGCAGGGCAGGGCAGCAGATCTGGAAGGTGATGACACGGATGGAGAACACTGGAGCTGTGGGAGCAAACACCTGGAGAAACAGGCAGACTCTTTCCCAGGGGATGGGGAGCTGCGCAGCAAGGGACAAAGGAGCCCCCATGTCAAGCTTCGGGGTTCCAGGGAGGGAAGTGAAAGTGACACCACGTTGAAAACCCTGGCAGTGGAGCAGCCACTGTGCCCACCCCGCCAAGGGTGCAGGGTTCCTGGGCCTTGGGAGGCTCTGTGCAGGCTGCTCGGGCCGCGTCTCCAGGGGTCTGCCACATGTCAGGGTGACCACGTAGGCTGTTACTTCTGACTGCTGGCTGGGGTCGTGATCAGTTGTGTCCCGGGCCTCCCCTGAGCACCGGGGCAATGGGGAGAGCTTACGGAGATGTCACCCCTACCCTGGACACTGGCCAGGGCCCAGCGAGGATCAGGAGCCCCTGCCCAGGCTGCGAGGAGGGGCAGAGGGCGTTGATGCTCCACGGAGCCGGTGGGAGCCAGGAGCAGGCAGCAGCCTTGACCGCTCAGGTGCGGCTCCAGCTGCCCCAATCAGGGCAGTAGACTCGGCTTCTGTGCTCTCAGAGGTCGGGGAACAGGCAGGAGCCCTGTCTCCCTGGGTGTGGCTGCAGCTACCGAAACCGTGTCTGAAGCCATGGACCTCTTGCTCCATGAAGCCCGCAGACGCTCTACCCTCGCAAACTGGGGGCTGCAGCCTCAGGCGTCCCTGCAGTCTTGGGGTCCCCAGGAAAAAGTCCGCTCTTGTATGTTCCGAAGTGCCTGCTCCCACTTCCTGGCTTCTTCCTGCTGTTGGTGCCTGCTCTGATCTTGGGAGAAAGTCAGGGCGGAGCCCCATGGGCCTTGAACTGCCGCAGGAGGCAGGAAGACTCCTGGGCAAAGGGGGCGGGTCCCTAGGAAGGGCCTGAAGGCCTGAAGGCTGGGCCCAGGCTCCCAGATCCTCAGACCAGAGCTGGGACTTGTGGTGCCTTCTATGGCCCACCCATGACCACCCGTGGACCAGTGGGCACGCACTTCCTCCCCTATGAGGTCCATAGAAACCCCTAGGCTCAGCCAGAGGAGGACAGAGGATGGAGAGACCACAGGAAGACCAGCTCTGGAGAGGAGCTACCCTCTCTGCTGAGAACTGGGAAGACCACAGGATGACCAGCTGTGGAGAGGAGCTACCCTCTCTGCTGACAGCTGAACACTCAGCCGGTCAACTTGCCTACAGAGAGGAGCTACTCACTGTGGGTCTCCTGTGAGCTGCTCTAAAGCTTCATGAAGCTAATCTTTGTCTTGCTCACCCTTAAAATGTCTGCATACCTCATTGTTTCTAGACACGGGATACGAACTCAGACAAAGGCGACATTGGCCACAGAGGGTTCCGGCCAGAAAAAGCAGCACTCCACTGATCCCAAAACAACTGTGGTGAATACTGTAGGCCATGGTAACACAGTAGTAACTACTTGTGTATCTAAACATGATACAGAAGTGTGTTTTTGTGGAACCACCATTGTTTGTGCCATCTGTTACTGGTAGAAACCTTGTTATGCAGCACATAACTGTATTTAAGTTTCTTGGAAAAAGTAACAGCCAACTAAGAACATAAAATGGATAAAAATCTTTCTTATGAAATGCAAGGTAGAGAAATACTTTCCCAGACAAAGAAAAACTGAAGAAATTCATCATCACTAGACTTACCTCACAAGAAACGTCAGAGTCTCAACTAGGTACCTAGTAGAATGAAACTCCTGTTTCAGCCCCACTCTGGCATCTACCATGTGATTGTTCTGTGTAGATTTGCTTTCTGCTGTCTTATGGTTTTGTCTTTCTTGAGTCATGTCTCCCCTCTCCTAATTCTTTTCAGTCTGTCACTGCATTCATATTTATCTGGGAACACTGGAGGCTTTGGAAGAGATTTTTATCTTTCCTTCACCAGGTCTACTGAGCTCTCTTCATGGGTGTCCATCTCTGTTTTGCTTTCTCGCATTCTCCTGGGATGATGGCCTTGTTCCTATTTCAGTCCTGCCCACATTTTCATATACATGAGCCATCCTACAATTGCCCATCCAGGAAAATCTGGAGGGAATGAACCCTGCCACGTGTCTCATCAGCCTCCATGTGCATAGTGATCATTCCTTCAGCTTTCACACATGCCGTAGGGCTTCTCACCCAGTGTCTTTCACCATTCCCCAAAACTGCAGCTCTTAGACCCTTAATAACACTGAGGTAGTGTCACATTTCTGCCCCCCTCTAAAATACCACCATGAACTGTTTGAACTCCTTATACGAAAATTAATTCAAGATGGATTAGATACTTAAATGTTAGACCTAAAACCATAAAAATCCTAGAAGAAAACCTAGGTAATACCATTCAGGACATAGGCCTGGGCAAGGACTTCATGTCTAAAACACCAAAAGCAACGGCAACAAAAGCCAAAATTGACAAATGGGATCTAATTAAACTGAAGAGCTTCTGCACAGCAAAAGAAGCTACCATCAGAGTGAACAGGCAACCTACAGAATGGGAGAAAATTTTTGCAATCTACTCATCTGACAGAACGTAGAAAGAACTCAATCAAATTTACAAGAAAAAAAAAAACCCATCAAAAAGTGGGCAAAAGATATGAACAGACACTTCTCAAAAGAAGACATTCATACAGCCAACAGACACATGAAAAAATGCTCATCATCACTGGCCATCAGAGAAATGCAAATCAAAACTACAATGAGATACCATCTCTCACCAGTTAGAATGGCAATCACTAAAAAATCAGGAAACAACAGGTGCTGGAGAGGATGTGGAGAAATAGGAACACTTTTACACTGTTGGTGGGACTGTAAAGTAGTTCAACCATTGTGGAAAACAGTGTGGCGATTCCTCAAGGATCTAGAACTAGAATTACCATTTGACCCAGCCATCCCATTACTGGGTATATACCCAAAGGATTATAAGTCATGCTGCTATAAAGACACATGCACATGTATGCTTATTGTGGCACTATTCACAATAGCAAAGACTTCGAATCAACCCAAATGTCCATCAGTGACAGACTGGATTAAGAAAATGTGGCACATATACACCATGGAATACTATGCAGCCATAAAAAAGGATGAGTTCGTGTCCTTTGTAGAGACATGGATGCAGCTGGAAACCATCATTCTCAGCAAACTATCGCAAGAACAGAAAACCAAATACCGCATGTTCTCACTCATAGGTGGGAATTGAACAATGACATCACTTGGACACACCGGTTCCTATTGAGGGAAGGGGGGAACATCACACACCGATTCCTATTGAGGGAAGGGTGGAGGGGAGAGGGATAGCATTAGGAGATATACCTAATGTAAATGATGAGTTAATGGGTGCAGCACACCAACATGGCACATGTATACATATGTAATAAACCTGCACGTTGTGCATATGTACCCTAGAACTTAAAGTATAATAAAAAAAAGAAGCTAATTAATATGTGGAATCTTGTGTTTTTCTAGGTTTTATCAAGAATATCTGTTACTCAGCTTTGAGATGTACATAGATGAGAAATATATACATATATACATATATATGTATATATTTGTATTTTACAATGACAACATCAATAACAGATAAACAGAAAATATGAAATTTGGCAAATTTTCATTAATAATTCAGATAATCAAAGTTGTAAGGCAAACAGCAAATCTGAAATTTAGGGAGAGACAAGTTATCGTAGAGAGTAATGAAGTGAGGGTATGAGATTACCTGAGGCAGAGTCTGCCATATGAAATACAGTCTACTACAAGATAAAGTTTAAAATATGTATAGAATTGCTTGAAGACTGGTGAATGTGCTCTAGTGTAAAATTCTCAGAGATCAAATACTGAAGAGCTTTCCTATTCTCTTAAATGTTGTTCTCCTAGAAAGGGGACAATAACATAAATCATTCTGTGCCAAAGTGTCTATCTGGGAGAGAATGAGAGCCCGCACTTCTATACATATCCAGACCCACCTCCTCCCTTATCACCACCACAGAACTAAGAAATTACACTTTATGGGTAAGCCTCTAAAACCAGTATCTGAAGGGCTGAAATAGACACTCTAGAGCATGGAACAAGGTGACAATACAAAAGCACGCAGAAGAGAAAACCCTACGGTTTCTATTAATACTGTAAACAGTTGGCTCTAGCTTAGGTAGATTGTCATTGATAACTGGGTTGGGTCTGATTCCCATCAGAGCAGAATGGGAGAAGATAAAATGCCATGGTGTTTCAGCAGGTTCAGCTCTCTCTGAGCCTTGCAGCCTGCATTTATTTATGGTTGGTCTTATGAACACTGAACATCCCTAGACATCCTACACATTTTTCATAATTATTATACCCTATATCTCATGGAAAATTTGCATGTCCATCTGTAGCTTCTCAACTGTGAATATCAGACAGAAAGAAACTGTAAAACAAAATGATATTTACTTGAGAAGAACATTGCAATGGGAATGTGCATGAACATATTCGGGTAGATAAATAAGGCAAGTGTTTTAAAGGAAAATGAGGAGGGCTACATATGCAGTTTTGAGACAATTAACCTGTGATAACATGACCAATAACAGGGGTGGCATCAGTCTAATATTGGACAGGCAGTACTGGGCAGATGTACTTGGAGAAGTAATTATTTTACGGTTGTGCTGGCCTTTGTGCAAGTTTGTGGTTTTGCAGAATCTATTTATGACTGTTATTGCTATCGAAGACATGTGTGTGAGAACTCTCCCTCATGGCCTTCCCAGCTCCATTTCTCAGGGTTTTAACACAAACTGTTCATTTGGATTAAGACAACTTTCACAGTGTCTTTCTAACACTATGGTGAGGAAAGTGACTATATAACAATTTGCACAGCACAGGATCTAGTCCACATCCACATCTCATCCCCTTTACTACTAATCTCAGATGAGTCTCCCCGCAGCATCGTGGAGGGCCCTGAGTCATCAGAAGGAAAAAAGCCCCTTCAGCTTCTTTCACATGGCTGCAGGAGCCACAGCCTGAGACCCACCTGAGCTCCCAGGAAAGGGCTTGAGGCCTGGAATTTAGACCACAGGGATTATAGCTTCTTTTACCAGAAAGCAGGAAAAGCAAATAGAAAAGTGAAAGCCACAACTAAAAAACAAGAAAATTGATACAGCAAAAGAAACAACTAAACCAAACAACAACTAAAAAGAAAGAAAATCGAAAGCAAAATAAAAATGAAATCAGTGCTAATACTGAATTTCATACTTCATTGTCAAGGGAAGGGTCATATATGGAAGCTGTGAGATTTTATACGACACAGACTCTGGTCCAGGCTGTCTCTTGGCTGTGATCAGAATCTATAAATAGTGTTCAAATCAGGGAATCTCACTGAGGTTACTGCTGAGTCTGATTTGAGAAGACTCAGAAGAACCCCTAAGCTTTTTCAGGACTCTGATCCTGTTGACAATGGCTGATAATTTTTCTTCTCTGTAAGTGTCAATCTACATTTTGTGCATGGGAAAATATGTCCTCATATTACCATAATTATATGTATATGATATTATATAAATACAGAAATATATATATACAGAAATGACAATGATAAACACAGAATTCTAAAATTAGGGAGTTTCCCTAAAGAAAGTGCCAAAAGAAGATGAAGTCCCACCTCCTGACAAGAAACCAGCCCCTAACTTCCATGTGTACCTACCTCTGGAGTAGACTCTGACTAGGGGGCTCTGAGTGACCCCTGCAGCTGATTTCCCCCCAGCGTTCCTGCAGGGAGGTTTCTGTCTGGGCTCATAGTGACCTTTCCTCATTGTGTCTCTCACACAGTAACACACAGCCATGTCATCAGCTTTTAAACTCTTTATTTGCAGATACAGTGAGTTCTTGGTGTTTTCTCTGGAGATGGTGAATCAGCCCTTCACGGAGTCTGGGTAGTATGTGTCTACACCACTAGGATTCATGTCAGACCCACTCCAGCCCCTTCCCTGGAGTGTGGTGCACCCAGCGCATGCCTTAAGTACTAAAGGTGAATCCAGAGGCTGAACAAGTTAGTCTCAGGGAACTCCTAGGCTGTGCCAAGTCTCCCCCAGACTCCACCAGCTGCACCTTACAATGGACACCTGCAAACACAGAGACATTCTGGTCAGAAACTGCCACACATATTCACTGTTTCTCTCACTCATATCCACTCACACTCAATATTTCTAGTTCTTCATGGATCACCTTTTAAAACAGGAATAAGGAAAACCCAGCACAGCCCCAACTCCATGGTATATCTTCAGTGTTCAGTGCTGATCACTGAATGGAAGCACCTTGGTATTCCAGGACTGGGGCTTTTCTCCAAGATCTGTGGGGTCAGGACTGGGTTGGTTTTCATCAGCTGAGGGAGGGCCCTGCTTTCATGTCTCCTACTATGTAGCAAGCTCTGGATTGGGATGCCTGAAGAGAGGAGGACCAAGAGCAGATGAAAGATTCCTGGGAGAGATCTACATTGAAAATAATATTGATCAATGAGATCATGATTTTTACTCCTGTTTATGTGATGAATCACATTTATTGATTTCCATATGTTCAGGCATGGAATATGACACAGTCATAACAAGAATAAGACTGTGTTTTGCAGCGACATAGATGGAGCTGCAGGTCATTACCCTAAGCAAACTAACACAGTAACAGAAAACTGTGTAACACCTGTTCTCACTTATAAGTAGGAGCTAATCATATTGACATTAAGAAGAAAACAACACACACTAGGTCCTACTCAAGTGTGGAGGATGGGAGGAAGGTGAGAACTGAAAAACTACCTATCAGGTACTATGCTTATTACATTGGTGACAAAATAATCTGTACATCAAACCCACATAACTCACAATTTACCTATATAACAAAACCTGCACATGTACCCCTGAGCCTAAAATAAGTTTTAAAACATTTTCCCTAGTATTTTATCATTAATTTGACACCTGAATACACCATAGGCATTGCAAATGCTCTCTAGGATTTTTTTTTTTACTGGTGAGTTTTGTGTTGACTTTTAACATCAAAAAACCTTACAATTCTATAACTATGTAAGTTAATAGTGTATTTTAAAACTTTATAGTCACACACACATACAGACCCACACACTCAACAATGAAACATATATGTGCACATGCAAAAATGAATGCATTTCCAAATGCCAAAGCAACATAACTTTGTTTCTGCATTATTCTAAATATTTAATTGATTTGAATTTATTTGTAGTTATAGTTTGAGGTTTTTGTCCAAAGTAATATTATTCTATGAATAAGCCTGTATTCCAATGAAAATTAAGTAATATATATAAATGAATATTTTGGTAAAACTTACTGTAATTGCCATTATTGGCAAATCTATCATTGAAATATACAGTTATATTCCTTATATAATCTCCTTTGGCTTATTTCTCATTTTTGCTAGCAGCATACTTGTTAAATAAAATTAATAATGCATTTTATGCTATAAACAAATGTAATAAGGCAAACATATCTATTAAAATTTTATTACATAATTAGTTGAAATAACATTGTATTTTTTAATTCATCAGCTTTTTCCAATTTAAATAGCATTTAAATATTAAATTAAAATAAAATATTAAGTATTACATTAAAGAGACAGCATTTTCCAGTTTAAATACAGACTTTTCTTCTTCAATTGTTTTACATGAATTTTTAACATAAACTCTATATGTTGTTTATTTTACAATATATCTGGATGCTACAATATTCAGAAATATGGAACTAAAGTCAGCCCATGCTTTGCAGGAGTCACTCACAAGGACAGCTTGCTAGAGGGTGGTCTGAGAGTGTGCAAACACACGGGGATTTGAACTTCATTATCAAAGCACTAGTGATTCCCAGGGCTGAGCACACAGAGGGCAGTAGGAGTTACAGAACCCACTCGGTGGTACTTAGGGAAGTACCCTAAGAGCATCCCCTGGTGGTTCTGAGCATCCCCTGGTGTCCTGAGCACTTCCTGGTAGTTCTGAGTGTCCCCTGGTGGTTCTGAGGGTCCTCTGGTGTTCTGAGTGCCTCCTGGTGTCCTCAGCTCCCCTCGCCCTGTGTCCTGAGCATCTCCTGGTGGTTCTGAGTGTCCCCTGGTAGTTCTGAGCAACCCCTCGTGTCCTGAGGGCTCCCTGGTGTTTCTGAGCATCTCCTGGTGGTTCTGAGCCCCCCGTGGTGTCATGAGCGTCCCCTGGTGTCCTGAGCGCCCCCTGGTGGTTCTGAGCCATCCCTGGTGGTTCTGAGCGACCTACTTGTGTTCTGAGCGACCCCTGGTGGCTCCTGAGCTCTCCCTAATGTCCCCATCGCCCCCTGGTGGTTCTGAGCAGTGTCTACCACACAGTTTCCTGTCTCTCAGGAGGGAGGTTTGTGTCTCAGCTCACCGCACAGATGTTTCCTGTGTCTCTCACAGTAATACATGGCCTTGTCTTAGGCTCTCAGGTTTGTCATTTTGAGAGAGACTGTGCTCATAAGGATGCCCCTGAAGATTATGAGTCTTCTTTGTATCGATAGAGGGTACCACTAACAAATTCCACTTGAATCACTCACTGTTGCCACCTACACCAACCCCTGTCCTGAAGCCTGCTGGGCTGAGCTCACGCTAGAGACAATGAAGGCGAATTCAGAGACTTTGTAAAGAAAGTTCTGAGAACTACTGGGCTGTGCCATTTCTCTCCCAGATGCCACCAGTGAACTTCATGTAGGACTCTTACAAACACAGAGGGAACAGGCTGAGAAGCAGCCACAGCTGGACTTGATCCACAGGGACCCTGTCTCTGAGAGTGATAAAAAGAGAAGCCCAGGCCTGGTGCGGTGACTTACGCTTGTAATCCTAGCACTTTGGGAGGCTGAGGCGGGTGGCTCACCTGATGTCGGGAGTTCGAAACCAGCCTGACCAACATAGAGAAGCCCTGTCTCTACTAAAAATACAAAATTAGCAGGTCATGGCGGTACATGCCTGTAATTCCAGCTACTCAGGAGGCTGAGGCAGGTGGAATCGCTTGAACCCGGGAGGCAGAGGTTGAGGTGAGCCAAGATCATACCATTGAACTACAGTCTGGGCAACCAGAGCAGAACTCCATCTCAAAAAAACAAAACAAAACAAACAAACAAACAAAAAAAACAGAGAAGCCCAGATCACCACAGATCCTAAGGTGTGGACACTGAGGGATGACACAGACATCAGGTAGCTTCCCACCAGGACCCGTGTAAACAGGTAATTGGCTGCATTTTATGAGCACAGGGTGGGCGATGGGCACATTTACACTTTTTTCTCCTCGTGGACAACTGTGCACTCCTTAGCAGGGCTCATTCCCTTTGCCTGTGAATTTCGGGGTTAGGGTCAAAGAATCACTGGAAATGGATGCTCTGGTTTAAACTTCCCATCACTCTTTTCTTTTTCTGTAATGTGAATCTGGTTTAGATATTTTAATGATATCAACCTTCATCAACAAATAAGTCAGGGAAGTACATGAAAGGGAAGGGTTAGGAAGTGTTAATATATGAACAGGAACTCATCTGCATGTCTCCTACTATAGAGTGAGTTCTGGGGTGAAATTCTTGTGGAGAGAGGAATGCCTATAGTAGATGAAAGTGCCTTTTGTAGCATTTGGAAAAATGTAATTTTCCACCCTATCCTTAAGCAACTACTTCTCATTTTTGTTACTTTAGATCTGTTTTCATTTTTTATTAATTGTAGAAATAGAATCATACTTTATGCACTTTTGTGTATTGGCTTTTTTTAGTTAGCATACATTTTTGTGAATACAATAATGTTTTATGTATCAAAGTTGTACTACTCCAGGTCCTCCAGAGAAATAGAACTAATATAACATATGTATATATGAAAAATAGTTTATTAAAAAGAATGTTCTCACACAATTACAAGATGAAAGTTCCATGACAGGCTTTCTACAAGCTTGGGAAGAGAGAAACTGGTAGTGGCTCAATCTGAGTCCAAAAGTCTCAAAACCAGGAAGGACAACAGTGCAACCTTTTTTCTCTGGCCAAGGGCCCAAGAGACCTCAGCAAGCCCTTGGTTCAAGCCCCAGAATCCAACTGTCAAAGAATGTAGAGTCATGTCCAAGGGCAGGAGGAGTAGAAAAAAGCAGCCAGCAAGGAAAACAAAACAAAACAAAACAAAACAAAACAAAACAAAAACAGAAGGTGCAGCAAGCAATATTATCTCATCTTCTTCCATCTGCTTTATTCTAGCTGTGCTGGCAGCTGATTAGATGGTACCCAACCATATTGAGGCTGGGTCTTCCTTTTCCAGTCCACTGACTCAAATGTCAACCTCCCATGGCAGCACCCCCAGAGACACCCTCAGAAACAATACTTTTCCAGCCTTCTGAGCATCCTTTAATCCAATCAAGTTGACACCTAATATTAACTATCACAAGCCCAACCCTTATCAACTTAACACCCCTACACATCACTTGAAATTATGTTTAATCTCCAAATAAAAGCAGTAATAAGGTCCTAATTATGCCTACCATAATACAACTATCCTTCATACAACTGAAAGTGCACTTATTCTTAACCTAAATGCCACTCCATAAAGTTACCAACATTTAAATGCTGATATGAAGCCAATAAATATTATGTTACATGATAAAGTAAAAAAAAAAAAAAGAAAAAGAAAATCAAGATATTTTCTTTTTCTTTTTTTTTTTGAAACAGAGTCTCACTCTGTCGCCCAGGCTGGAGTGCAGTAGTGCCATCTCGGCTCACTGCAAGCTCTGCCTCCTGGGTTCACGCCATTCTCCTGCCTCAGCCTCCCAAGTAGCTGGAACTACAGGCGTCTGCTACCACGCCTGGATAATTTTTTGTATTTTTAATACAGACGGGGTTTCACCGTGTGAGCCAGGATGGTCTTGATCTCCTGACCTCGTAATCCGCCTGCTTCGGCCTCCCAAAGTGCTGGGATTACAGACGTAAGCCACCGTGCCCGGCCAAGATATTCTCTTAGTAGAGTTATATACTTGCACAAATATATTCTGAACAAGATAAGAAGGAAATACTCATGACAATTACATTTCTCATTTCTGTAACTGGTCACATGGTCATACCTGGTATTGATAACCACTTTCTTCTACTACCTATTCTGCATTTTTGTTATCTTCAGCAAGTACCATGGCTGATCATGGTTTTTTACCTGGTGTAGTGACCCGAACTTTTATTCCTGAAGAATCTGGGTGATTAGTATTCTGCTTGGATTAGGTTCTTGTAGTTTCCCATTGACCTTAATCACATGGCAAAGTAAAACTAAGATATGCCCTAAGAAATCTCCTGTATACCAGACATACTCTTTCTTACCTCCATTGTGGAGTAGTAGTCCGATTTCATCTTTATAGTCCAGGTCAATCATCCCAGCCATACAAATTATAGAGGATTTTTTCCAATTTATGTAAATGCATGTCTTGAAATTTTTGATAAGATTGCATTGAATCTGTAAATGCTTAGGTTAGTGTGGATATATTAACAATATAAGTTCCACTAACCCAAGAACACAAGATAGCCTTCCATTTATTTGTGTTTTCTTCAATTTTAATCAATAAATTATAATTTTCAATGTGCAGATATTTTGTATCCTTGTTAAATTTCTGTAAAATTTTATGAATTTTAAGCTGTTGTAATTAGCACTATTTTTTTTTGAGACAGAGTCTCGCTCTGTTGCCCAGGCTGGAGTGCAGTGGCATAATCTCAGCTCTCTGCAACCTCTGCCTCCCAGATTCAAGCAATTCTCCTGCCTCAGCCCCCCTGAGTAGCTGGGATTACAGGTGCATGCCACCATGCCTGGCTAATTTTTGTATTTTTAGTAGAGACGGGGTTTCACCATGTTGGTCAGGCTGGTCTCAAACTCCTGACCTTAGATGATCCAACTGCCTCGGCCTCCCAAAGTGCTGGGATTACAGGCATGAGCCACCACGCCTGGCACTAGAACTATTTTCTTGATTTTAATTTTGAATATTCATTTCTTAGTGTATACAGAAGATACTTATTTTTGTAAGTTGATTTTTAAAAATTTCAATAGCTTTTGGGGTAAAGATGGTTTGTTTTGTTAGATGGATGAATTACATAGCAGTAAATTCTAAGATTTACTACACTTATCACCTGAATAGTGTACACCGTACATAAAGTGTAGTTATTTTCTCTCCAGTCTCCCTCCTATTCTTTCCTTTCTGAAGCTCTAAAGTCCCTTATATCACTCTGTATGCCTTTGCAAGTTCATAGCCTCGCTCCCACTTATAAGTGAGAACACATGGGTTTTGGTTTTCCACTCCCTTGTACCTTCAATTATCATTGCCTCCAGCTTCATCCAAGTTGCTGTAAAATATATTATGTCATTCCCTCTAAAGGGTTAGTAATATTCCATGGTGTATATATGTCACCTTTTCTTTATATACTCATTAGTCACTGGGCACTTAAATTAGTTCCATATCTTTTCAATTTTGAATTCTGCTGCTATAAACATACATATACACATGTCCTTTTCATATAATGATTTTGTTTCCTTTGGGTAGATATCCAGCAGTGAGATTGCTGAATCAAATAGTAGATATCCTTTTTTGCTGTTTCAGGAATCTTAATACTGTTTTCCATAGAGGTTGTACTAAATTACATTTTCACCAGCAGTGTATAAGCAATCCCTTTTGTTTGTTGACTTTTTGAAATGGTCATTCTTGCAGTATAGGTGGTATCCGATTGTGGTTTTAGTTTCCATTTTCCCGATGATTAGTGATGTTACACAGTTTGTCATATTTTTCTTGGCTTTTTGTATATCTTCTTCTGAGAAATATCTATTTATGTCCCTTGTCTACTTTTAAATGGGATTATTTGTTTCTGTCTTGGCAACTTATTTTAGTATTTTGGAGACGCTGGACACTAATCTTTTGTCAGATGTGTAGTTTGCACATATTTTCTACCATTCTGTGGCTTATCTTTTTGCCCTGTTGACTATTAGTTGTACTGTGTGAAAACGTTTTAGTTTAAATAAGCTCCATATTTTTTTCTTTTGTTGCATTTGCTTTTGGTGTCTTAGTTCTAAATACTTTACCTACGCTGATGTCTAAAAGTGTTTTGCCAATATTGTTTTCTAGTATTTTTAGAGTTTAATGTCTTGTATTTAAGTATCTGACTCATATTGAGTTGATCTTTTATATGGTGACAAGTAGAAATCCAGTTTTATTCTTTTACATGTGGCTTGCTAGTTTTCCCAGTACCATTTATTAAATACAGTGACTATTTTACAATTTATATTTTTGTATGCTTTGCAGAACATAAGTTGGCTTTACATATTTGGCTTTATTTCTGGGTTCTCTACTTTGTTCCAGTGGTCTATGAGGCTACTTTTACATTAGTTCCACGTTGTTTTGGTAACTTCAGTCTTGTGTGGTATAATTTGAAGTTCAGTAATGTAATGGCTCTGTTTTTTGTTGTTGTTGTTGTTGTTGTTGTTGTTGTTTTTAGGATTTCGTTGGCTATTTCAGCTTTTTCTGGTTTTGTATAAATTTTAGCATTATTATTTTTTAGTTCTGTAAAAAATAATGTGGGTATTTTCATAAGGATTGTATTGAATCCATAGATTGCTTTGGGCAGTATGGTCATTTTCACAATATTGATTCTTCCACTCCACAAGCATGGGATGCATTTCCATTTGTTTGTGTCATCTATGATTTGTATCTGCAGTGTTTTGTAGTTCTCCTTGTAGAGATCTTTTACCTTTTTGGTTAAGTATATTCCTAAATATTCTACTTTTTGCAGCTTCTGTAAAAGGGATGGAGTTCTTGATTTCATTCTCAGCTCTGTTGTTTTTGATATATAGCAGTGGTACTAATTTGTGTACATTTGTTTTGTAACCTGAGGCTTAACTGAATTCATTTACTAAAACTAACAGTATTTTGAAAGAGTCTAGTATTTTCTAGGTATATAATCACTTCATCTGTAAACAGTGATAGTTTGACTCTCTCTTTTTCAATTTGGATGTCATTTATTTTTTTCTTGTGACTAATTGCTCTGGCTAGAACTTCGAGAACTATATTGAATAGAATTGGTGAAAATGGACATACTTGTTTGTGTTCTCAGGGGGAATGCTTTTAACTTTTTCACATTCAGCATGACGTTGGCTGTGGGTTTTTCATATATAACTTTTATTATTTCACAGTAGGTTCCTTCTACACTTAGTTTATTTAGAGTTTTTAATCATTAAAAATGCTGAAAATTTTTAATGCTTTTTCTGCATCTGTTGAGATAATCATATTGTTTTTGCTTTTAATTCTGTTTATGGATACATTACATTTATTGACTTGTGTATGTTCAAATGATCCTTGCATTTCTGAGATGAAACCCACTTAATCATGACTAATTATTTTTTGATGTGCTATTGGACTTGGCTAGCTATTTTTTGAGTATTTTTGCATCTATATTTATCAGAAAAATTCATCTGTAGTGTGTGTGTGAGTGTGCGTGTGTATTTTCCTGGTTTTGGTATCTGGGTTATACTAGCTTCATAGAGTAATTTAGAGAAGATTCTTTTTTACTAAATTAAAAAAAAATAGTTCAGCAAAATTGGTAGCAATTCTTCTTTGAATTTTTGGTAGAATTCAACTGTGAATTCACCTGGCCCTATTTCATTTTGTTATTGTTGGCAATTCTTAAATTACTGATTCAATCTCACTGTTTGTTCTTCATCTATGCAAAGTAACTGTTTCTTCTTGATTTAATGTAGGAGAGTTGAATGTTTCTAGAAATTTGTCCATTTCCTCTAAGTCTTCTAGATTGTGCACACGAAAGTAAACATAGTAGTCTGAAATTATTTTTTTATATTTGGGGCATAGATTGTAATGTCTCACTTCATTTCTAATTGGGCTTATTTGGATCTTTGCTCTTCTTTTCTTCATTAGCAATGATCCATCAATTTGTTTATTTTTTCAAATAGCCAGCTTTTTGTTTCATTGATTTTTTTTGTATTTTTTGTTTGAATTTCATTTAGTTCTGATCTGATCTTTGTTATTTCCTTTCTTCTTCCGACTCTAGATTTAGTTTGTTTTTGTTTTTCCAGTTTCTTGAGGTGTGACATTAATTTGTCAGTTTGTGCTATTTCAGACTGTTTGATGTAGACAGTTGGCACTATAAACTTTCCTCTTACCATTGCTTTTGCTGTATTTTTGAGGTTTCAATAACTTGTCTCATTATTATCATTTCTTTAAGATAATTTTTTTATTTTAATTTTGATGTCATTGTTAACCCAGATACTATTCAGGAGCAGATTTCTTAATTTCCATGTATTTTGTCAGTTTTGAGTGTTCTTTAGGGAGTTGATTTTTAGTTTTATTCTGCTATGCTCTAAAAAGATTCTTGATATGATTTCATTGTTTTAAAAATGTACTGAGACTTGTTTTGTGGCCTATTATATGTTCTATCTTGGGGAATGTTGCATGTGCTGATTAGAAGAATGTGTATTCTGCACACCTGGGATAGAATGTTCTGTAAATATCTGCTATATCCATTTGTTCCAGTGAGTCTTTTAAGCCCATTGTTTCTCTGTTGACTTTCTGTCTCGAAGATCTGTCTAGTGCTGTAATTATTGTACTAAAGTCTCCCACTATGATTGTTTTGCTATGTATCTCATTTTGTAGATCTAATAGTACTTGTTTTATGAATCTAGTTCCCCCAGTGTTTAGTGCATATAAATTTAGAATTATAATATCTTCTTGTTGAATCGATCCTTTTATCATTATTTAGTAATCAGCTATGTCTTTATTTTTTTTTTTACTGTTGTTGCTTTGAAGTCCACTTTGTCTGATACCAGAATAGCTACTCTTGCTTACTCTTGGTTTCCATTTTTGTGAAATACCTTTTCCCACCCTTTTACCTTGAGTTTATATAAATCTTTGTGTTTTAGGCAAGTCTCTTAAAGACATCAGATATTTCTATTGTGATTTTTTAATCTATTCTGCTATTGTGTATCTTCTATCTGGAGCATTTAGGCCATTTATATTCAATGTTAATATTTAGATATGAGTTACTGTCCTCTTTGTCATGTTGTCACCTACTTTTTTTCATTGTGTTATGTTGTATAGGCCCTGTGAGTTTTAAACTTTTAAGAGGTTCCATTTATATGCATATTTGTCTTTTGTTTCAAGGTTTAGAACCCCTTTTAGCTTTTCTTGTAGTGCTCGTTGGGTAGTGACAAATTCCGTCAGCATTTGTCATTCTGAAAATGATGTTATTCCCTTTTTACTTATAAAACAGTTTGGCAGGATACAAAATTCATGGTTGAAAGTTGTTCTGCTTAATTAATTTGTATATAGAACCTTAATCCTCCTGGTTTGTGAAGTTTCTGCTGAGGGGTCACTCATTAGTCTGATGGGTTTGTTTGTTTCTTTTGTTTTGTTTTGTTTTACTGCTCTTATAATTATTTCCTTCATGTTGACTTTAGGTAGTCTGATGACTATATGCTTGGTGAAAATATGTTTGCAGTGAATTTCCCAGGAGTTCATGGGACTTCTTGGATTTGGATATCTAGGTCTCTAGGCAGGCCAGGAAAGTATTTCTCAATCATTCCCTCAAATAAGTTTTCCCAACTTATTTTTCTTCTTCTTCTTCAGGAACACTGGTTAATTTTAGCTTTGGTCATTTTACATAATCCCATATTTCCTGGAGACTTTGTTGACTTCATTTATTTCTTTTATAATTTATTTTTATCTGATTGGGTTATTTCAAAAATTGTCTAGTCTTTCTACTTTGTTTCTTCTTCTTTTCTTCTTCTACTATTTTTCTTTTACTTTTTTGTTTTTTTTAACTTCTACTTTTTCTTTTGTACTTTTTCTAGTCTATTGTCATATTTTTGCTTCTACTTTTTCGAGTCTATTTTTAAAACCTTCCATGGCATTTTGTTATTCCTTTACTAATTACACCATTGGCTTCCCTCATTCTGAGTCCTTTGGACCTGGACTGAGCCATGCTATGCTTTCCTGGTTCTCCAACTTGGCGCTTTCCTGGTTCTCCAAGTCGGAGACAGGCTATCGTGGAACTTCTCAGCCTCCACAACTATGTGAACCAGTTCCCCTAATGAGTCTTCTCTCATCTATCTATCTACATATATCACATTGATTCTGCCTTTCTGGAGAGCCCTGACTAATGTGATTACAATAACAAAATTCACTGGTTTATACAGAAGACTTGGTTTTTGTCTTTGCCCCATTTTTTATTTGTATTATAACTGTGTTTCTGGAAAATGGAACAAGTTTTTACCATCTTCATATGAGGGCTAAAGCTTTTTTCTCGCTAATACTTTTGGAGATTTGTAAGATTTTCTTTTGTTTTGACATACAATCTTACAGAGGCTGAGAAATAATTTTTTTTCTGTTTTATTTTTCAGCCCCAGGTGTTTGCTTTTGCAGACTCTTGAGCATGTTGAGAGCCTCCAAGGCATGGAGCAGGGTGCCTAAAGTTTCAGTGATTATAGGGAGTTGAGAGACTCAAATGGGAAGAGAAAGGTCTAAAAGGAGGCAGTCTGGAAGATAAAAATTTTCTCAAAGGAACCATTAAAGTTCTAAATAATTCTTATTCTTAGTAAAGTCATGCAAACAGGAAAAGTAGACAGAATTAGCTCCATATTGGTGGAACACATAGTCAGCAGAGGTTTGAGAAGGGAGAATTTAGTCAACTGAGATGTTCCCATGAAAGGAGCAAGGTCAAGATCACAGAGACACTATGAAACAAAAAGCCAGGAATAACTTCCAACCCAAGAGGAGAACACAGAGGCCTCAAAACCAAAGCTAGGATAAGAAACTTGTAGCCCAAGAGTTACCTTCCAGACAAAGAAGCCTGAGATTCCAACCCAGCTTCACAGAGTACTCACTCAAAATGTTACTGAAACTGTAGGCTTTTCAATGACTTAGCCATGCATGCAAAAGGCATTCTTTAAGGTGGTACAGAAGATGGAGCCCCCATATCCAAAGATAGCCAAGGAGAAAGAAAGACCCCTGTTGGCAGAGCCAGTGGGCAAAGGCAACAGAAAAGGAGAAAAGAATCCTAATGGGATGAGATCCTTTCAGATTTAGGCTTATATAAACTCCTGAGAATTGGCAGGTTGACAGCCATAAATGGGGTACCAACTTTTCTACTCATTGGATTACAAGTTCTTCAGCATCCAAAATGATTAACAAAATGACAATTTCTAGGGCTTTTGTGGGAGAGTATGGAAGGTCTTTTTGAACCTTTTAATGCTGTCAACAGAAGAATGATGACATTCATAAATTTGGAAAGGAGACATTTCTTTATTTTTATGTTTTTTTTTTTGAGATGGAGTTTCACTCTTGTTGCCCAAGCTGGAGTGCAATGGTGTGATCTCAGCTCACTGCAACCTCCACCTTCTGGGTTCAAGCGATTCTCCTGCCTCAGCCTCCCAATTAGCTGGGATTACAGATGCCCACCACCAAGCCTGGCTAATTGTTTGTATTTTCAGTAGAGACAGGGTTTCATCATGTTGGCCAGGCTGGTCTCAAACGCCTGACCTTAGGTGATCCACCTGCCTTGGCCTCCCAAAGTGCTGGGACACAGTACACAGTGCTCCCAAAGTGTACTGTGAGCCACCACACCCAGTGAGAGATTTATTTCCTATAAAGTGTTGCAGCCTGCAGCATTGTCCTTCTGACAGACTGGGAAGCATAGCCTCCAGCCAGAAGCCAGAAACAGATGCTTCAAGGGAGACGTAAAGGAAATAGTAATTTATGCTGAGTGGAATTGGCAAAAACATATATTCAATAAACTCTAGGAGGAGTCATGAATATTTATGAAAGGAGAAATGCATGCTTGTGCAATTGAGTTTCTTGCTTCTTCATGGGTCCCATGTACAAAAAATGGCCGTGTTAGCACGATCCCAGAGTAGAGTTTTCAGCCCTCTGACATTAAAAGGTGAAGCAGAGGACATGAAAACTCACTCTGTGCATCCTCTGTACACAGGCCAGAACCTCTCCATCATGGGTGGTCTCTTATTAGGCAAGAAAGGAGAGGTTGATATCAGTGGTGATGCCTTTGAAAGGGCTGGTTTCTGTTTAATCCTTAGGGAAGAACGCTTCATCATGGTTAGCAAACGAGGGGGTATAACGAGGTGTATCTGACCCCCATCCTCCCATCCTGGCCAAGCTAGGAACTCAGTTTTGAAAGTTACTCTGGGGTTCCCTCAGCCAAGAGTTTAGGATTTCATTTTCATTTATGAATGCTAATGGGAAAGAGTACACTGTCTTCATGGCAGCTGAATTTGCAAGAAACTCCTTGGATGGAGTTAATGGCAGCTGTATTTTTCTGGGAGCTCTGCTTTAATTGGATAAAGTAAGTTCTGGTAAGATTTCTTCCTTTATCTTCAGTATCTCAAATGTTTTCATTTAAATAATCTTTATAAGAACTCTTCATGTCTGAGTGGATTCCCACACAGTCATCTACTATAAGACTTTCTGATTCTTTTTCTGATTCTTTTTTTGGTCATTATGAATAGAGCTTCTGTAAATAATTGCATGGTAGCTTTTATTTAGAAATAACATCAAAGTAGTTGACAAAATACTTAGGAATGTGATTTTTGGATTGTAAGGTGAGACTTGTTCAGCTTTGGAAAAAACTGCCCAACTTGTAAAAAGGGAGGAAAAATAATTTTCTGTGTTTTTGGAATTATTAGATGGGACCCTCTGTAACAAATGACAGATTAAAATGAGAAAAACAGAAAAGTTTAAAAACATGTATACCTTATTGATAAGACCCTTTAATGATTTAGTTATCCTTCTGTTCTTGGTGCTGAGAGAAAGAGGTAGCTTTTAAATGGGGATTTCCTTTATAGATGTAAATTTTCCTTACACAAGGGTAACTTCTACTCTGTTTTCAGAACTTCCTTTGTTGGCATTTTTTTTTTCAAAATAATCAGCTTGGAATAATTCTTAAGCCAAAGGGACATATTTTAGGGTGGCATAATCTGGTTTCCTGCCATTATATTTTAGGGTGGCATATTTTGGTCTTATACACCATGTTCCACCAGCAATGAAAAGAGTTCTTATTATTCCTCCAGCAATTTGTCATTTTTAAAAAAGAGTTTAGCAGTTGTAACAGATATAGACCAGCTGTGCTATCTCATTGTGTTTTTCAGTTATCTACTATGTTGAGCATCTTTTGGTATGTTTACTTGCCTTCTGTAGATCATCTTTGGTGAAGTGTCCGTTCAGATCTGTGTGCATTTTTAATTGGGCTGTTTAACTTATTCAGTTTTAAGAATTTTGTATGTATTTTGAATACAAATTCTTTCTCAGATCTGTATTTTGCAAATGTTTTCTTTCAATATGTGACTTGTCTTTTTGTTCCCTTCACAAGGTATTCTCTAGAGTATAAACTTTAAATATTAGGAAATCCACATTGTCATTTCTTCTGCATATACCAACCTTTTGTGTCATTTGTTAAAATTCATTACCAAACCCAAAGGCACATAGCTTTTCTTCCATAGTTTCTTCTAGAAATTGTATAGTTTTGCATTTTTAGTGTAAGGATGATTTTGAGTGATTATTTGTGTAAGTTGTAAAGTTTTCATCTACATGAATATAATTTGCTATGGTTTTCAATTCATTGTTCCCTCACTATTTCTGGGAAAGACACAGGATAGTGGGCTCTGTTAGAGTAGATAGACAGCTAGACATGAACAGGAGGTTGAGCTCCTGGAAAAGGGAAAGTCTGGGAAGGCTCACCTGGAGGGACCACCAAAAATTCACATATTAGTAGCATCTCTAATGCTGGAGTGGATGGGCACTTGTCAATTGTGGGTAGGAGGGAGAAGAGGTACCTATGCAGAAAGAAACACCCTAGAACCCCTCTTAAGATGCCCCAGTCATCATTCATTCTGCAGTAAAAATATCAGAATATTGCTAGCTACATGCTGATAAGGACAAAGGGGACATTCTTAAAAGAAACCTGGCACCATAAGTACAGATTAGGGCAGAGAAGAACATTCAAAAGAGATAGGTGCAGTAGGTACAAATGTGACCACTGTCAGCCTGCCTGGGATGGCGGGAAGGAGCTGGTGTCAGAGTGGATTCCGATGGATCACCACACCTGTGCCTCAACCAACAGTGAGGAGGTCCCACAAGCCTAAGTGGGGCAAGCTGAGAACCTAAGGCAGTAGCAGGAAAACCAAAGAAAACAGGGGCAGACCTGAGACAGAGGCAGGAATGTGAAGAAGTCCAAACTAAAATTCCCTGCACAGGACTCTTAGGCTGCTTTCCTGCATGATCAGCCTACTCCTCCCTATTTTTCTACAATAAGCTCTTCACACCGTATTTTTTTCAATGAAGTTGTCTGCCATCTTTGTACTGCCTCTTGGTGAAACTCTTTCTTCCAAGTTAGAAAAGAACTGGGACATCAGCTCTCCCCAGTAATAGCTCCGTTTCAGTTTGAATTTCCAGAACTGGTGGCACTTAATAACTGGCGCTCTGACTTTAAGTGGTGCACGAGGCGGCCAGTAGGGGGCGCCAGCCGTCACACCTGGAGCAAGAGGGTCCTGCATAGTCCCCATCTGTCTGCAGGTGGTGTGCTGCCACGACACTGCCAGCAAGAGGGCCCGGCAGTGTCCCCAGCTGCCAGCAGGGGGCGTATGACGACTACACTGTGAGCAAGAGGATCCTGCAGTGTCCTTAGCTGCCAGCAGGTGGCGCACGGGCACCACACCATGAGCAAGAGAACCCTGCAGTGTCCTGGTTGGCAGCAGGGGGCGTGCTGCCACTCCACTGTGAACAAGAGGATCCTGTAGTGCCCCCAGCGGCCAGAAGGGGGGCGTGCCCCCACTACAAGGCAAGCAAGAGGGCCCGGCAGTGTCCCCAGCTGCCAGCTGGGGAGCCAGCCGCCACTTGACTTGGAGCAAGAGGGCCGGACAGTGTCCCCAGCTGCCAGCATTGGGAGTGCTGCTACTATACTGTGACCCAGAGAGCCCTGCAATGTCCCCAACTGCCAGCAGACAGCGTGCCATCACTATACTGCAAGCAAGAAGGCCCTGCAGTGTCCCGGCGCCAGCAGGGGGCGCTGGCCACCACTGTAAGAAAGAGGGCCCTGCAGTTGCTTGAGTCGCCAGCAGGGGGCGCAGTGGCACAGCACTGTGAGCAAGAGGGCCCTGTAGTGCGCGGCTGCAAGCAGGGGGCACCCGAGCCCGGCTTTTCCGATTACTGATGTTCTGCCCTCCCGTCTCTGCGCCGCTCCTCCCGCGGCGTGCGTATCTGCGCCTACACCGCGCCCCCTGAGGCCCATGCTGCGTGCGTCTATGCGCCT
>NW_012101386.1:0-14378 GCF_000951045.1 Mandrillus leucophaeus | reverse complement strand
GTGGCGGCTGGGAACCTGATCTGGATATTTGGAAGAGTATCACAAGGGGTTGTACAGTGTCTGTGATACTGAGATTAATATCAGTCTCTCAGCCTTGGAATATTGAGAAGGATGAAACAGGGTGAAGGTCCACCCTGTGCCACATTGCGATTAATATCAGCCTATGCACTCCATGGATATTAGGAACAATATCCCAGACTGGGTGTACGCCTCCTGCTGTACAGAGTGCAATATCATCCTCTCCCTCCCAGGATAGTAATTACAATATCACTGGGCGGGAGCATACAGCCTGCGAATTATCATCCTCTCCCCCTCTGTATACTAGGAACAATATCTCAGAAGAGCTGTACCCTCAGTGCTATATTCGGACTAATAGCATAGGCTTCTTCCGGGAATATTAGGAGCAATATTACCGGGTAGCTATCCATTCATTGCTATGTTTGGGGTCATGTGATACTCTAGCCCCCTTTATGTTAGGATCAGTGTCACGTGGTGAGTGTACACCTACTGTGATATTAAAACTAAAATTCTGGTTTCCATCCCTGGATATTAAGAACAGCATCACAAGTAGGTTTACACTTCCTGTGGAATTAGGAAAAATAATATGATTATTAATCATCAATGATCGATTTTAATAATTATCAATGATACTAAAAATTCATAGGATACCTTTATTAATTATGGATAATGATTTTAAATACATGATTATGCATGCTTTCAATTAATTATTAATATTAATGTCATCAAATATTATTATTAGATCCTAATACTAATTATTATTTGATTCCCAGCATCACTGGGTATTGATTTAAGTCACATTAATTGCTAATATCATAATATTATTAATAGTGATATTACTAATAATTATTATTACAAATGGTTAACATTTTAAACCAGTATTAATTGTTACTCTATTGTGATCATTAATATCAATATTATTAATATTCATAATTATTAATATTAAAGATTAATAGACTTGTTCCTGATAAACACAGGGGAGAGGACGATGTTAATTTCTACATCACAGACTGTGTACACCCCCCGTGATAGTGTTCCGAACTTCTGCTTGGTAGAGGAGGATATGACAATCAGTATCACTGGAAGTAGAAAGAACCCTGAGATACTGTTCTGAATATTCAGGGAGGAAGAGGCTGATATGACTCCTAATACAGAGGGGGTTACACCCTCTGAGGGTGTGCCCATAGCGGGTACACAATGGTCTGAGAGGGAGTTGAAAATTTTCAGATGGGGAGATGATATTACTCACAATATCAGAAAGAGGCTGTGAGTCCACAAGGCTCCCAGAAGCCAGGGGGGCGAACCGGGGGTGGTGGCCGGAAGCCCGATCACGGGGGGGCCTGAACCCCCGGCGATGGGGCTCTGAGAAGCCAGGGGGACGGGCCGGGGGTGGCGGCTGGGAGCCCGATCACGGGGGGTGCCCGCACCCCTGGCGATGGGTCTCCCAGAAGCCAGGGGGGCGGGCCGGGTGTGGCGGCCGGGAGCCCAATCCCGGGGTGTGCCTGCACCCCCGGCGATGGGGCTCCCAGAAGCCAGGGGGGCGTGCCAGGGGTGGCTGCTGGGAATCTGATCTAGATATTTTAAGAGTATCACAAGGGGTTGTACAGTGTCTGTGATACTGAGATTAATATCAGTCTCTCGGCCTTGGAATATTGAGAAGGATGAAATAGGATGAATGTCCACCCTGTGCAACATTTCGAGTAATATCAAGCCGGTTCATACCGGATCGAACCGGTTTTCACCGGGTCAAAACGGATCAGACCGTATCAAACCGGTTTTGACCGGATCAGACCAGATCAGACCAGATCAGACCGGATAAAAGCGAATCAAACCAGATCAGACCGGTTCAGACCAGATCAGACTGGATCAGACCGGGCCAGACCGGATCAGACCGGATCAAACTGGATCAAACCGAATCAGACCAGATCAAACTGCATCAGACCGGATCAGATTGTTTCAAACCGGTTTTGACCAGCTCAGACCGGATCAGACCGGATCAAACCGGATCAGAACGGTTCAAACCGGAGCAAACTGGATCAGACCGGATCAAACCGAATCTGACCGGATCGAACTGCATTGGCCGGATCAAACCGGATCAGACAGGATCGAACAGGTTTTGACCGGGTCAAACCGGATCAGACCGGATCGAACTGGTTTTGAACGGATCAAACCGGATCACACTGGATCAAACTGGTTTTTCCGGATCAGACCGGATCAGAACGGATAAAAGCGGATCAAACCGGATCAGACGGGTTCAGACCGGATCAGACCGGAGCACACCAGATCAAACCGGATCAGACCGGATCAGACAGGTTCAAACCGGATCACACCGGATCAAACCGGTTTTGTCTGGATCAGAACGGATCAGACCGGATAAAAGCGGATCAAACCGGATCACAACGGTTCAGACCAGATCAGACCGGAGCAAACCGGATCAGACCGGATCAGACCGGTTCAAACCGGTTTTGACCAGATCAGGCCGGATCAAAACGGATCACACCGGATGAAACCGGTTTTGACCGAATCAGAACGGATCAGACCGGATCAGACCGGATAAAAGCGGATCAAACCAGATCAGACCGGTTCAGACCGGATCAAACCGGATGAAACCGGATCGAAGCGGATCAGACCGGATCAAACCGAATGAAACCGGATCAGACTTGATCAGAACGGATCAAAGCGGATCAAATCGGATCAAACCGGATCAGACCAGTTTTGCCTGGAACAAACCGGTCTTGACAGGATCAAAACAGATCAAACCTGATCAGACCGGTTCCAACCCGTTTTGACCGGATAGAACCGATTTTGACCGTATCAAACTGGATCAAAACGGATCAGACCGGTTTTGTCCGGATAGAACCGATTTTGACCGGATCAGACTGGATCAAACCGGATCGAACCGGATCAGACCGGTTCAAACCGGTTTTGACCGGCTCAGACCGGATCAAACCGCATCAGACTGGTTCAAGCCGGTTGTGACCGTATCAGACCGGATCGAAATGGATCAGAACGGTTCCAACCGGTTTTGCCCGGATCAGACCGGATCTAACCGGATTACGCCGGATCAGACCGGTTCCAATCGGTTTTGACGGGATCGAACCGGTTTCGACCGGATCAAAACGGATCAGACAGGTTTTGACCGGATCGAACCGATTTTGACCGAATCAGACTGGATCAAACTGGATCGATCCGGATCATACCGGTTCAAACCGGACCATACCGGTTCAAACCGGTTTTGACCGGATCGAAACGATTTCGACCAGATCAAACCGGATGAAACCAGATCAGACCGGTTCAAAGCGGTTCTGACCGGCTCAGAACGGCTCAGACCGGTTCAAACCGCATCAAACCAGCTCAGAGCGGATCAAACCGGATCAGACCAGATTGAACCGGATCAAACTGGATCAGACCGCATGAAACCAGATGAAACCGGATCTGACTGGATCAGACCGCATGAAAGCGGATCAGATCGGATCGAACCGGTTTTGACCGGATCAAACCGGATTAAACCGGATCAGACCGGATCGAACCAATTTTGACCAGATGAAACCGGATCAGACCGACTCCAACTGGTTTTGCCCGGATCAGACCGGATCAAACCGGATCAAACCGGATCAGCCCGAATCGAACCGGTTTTGACCGAATCAAACCGAATCAAACCGGATCAGGCCGTATGAGATCGGATCAAAACGGATCAGACCGGTTCCAAGCGGTTTTCCTCGGATCAGACCGGATCAAACCGGATCAAAACGGATCAGACCGGTTCAAGCCGGTTTTGACCGCATCAGACCGGATCAAACCGGATCAGACCGGTTCAAACCGGTTTTGACCGGATCGAACCGGTTTGGACCGGATCACACCGGATCAGACCGCATGAAACCGGATCAGACCGGATGAAACCGGATCAGATCGGTTCAGACCGTTTCAGATCGGATCAGATCGGTTCAAACCGGTTTTGACTGGATCGAACCGGTCTTGATCGAATCAAACCGGATCAGATTGGATGAAACCGGATCAGACCGGTTCAAACCTGTTTTGACTGGCTCAGACCGGATCAAACCGGATCAGACTGGAGAAAAGCAGATCAAACCGAATTAGACTGGATCAAACTGGCTGGATCGAACTGGGCCAGACCGTATAAAACCGGATCAGACCGGATCTAACGGGATCAGACCGGATGAAACCGGATCAGACCGGATGAAACCGAATCAGACCGGTTCAGACCGTTTCAGACCGGATCAAACGGGATCGGACAGGATGAAAGCGAATCAAACCGCATCAGACCGGTTCAGACCAGATCAGACTGGATCAAAGCGGATCAGACCAGATCAAACCGGATCAGTCTGGACCAAACCAGTTTTGAGCAGATCAAACCAGATCAAACCGGATCAAACCCGATCAGTCCAAATCAAACCAGTTTTGACCGGATCGGACCGGATCAAGCCAGATCAAAACGGATCAAACCAGATCAGACCGGATCAAACCAGATCAAACCGGATCAGACCGATTCCAGCCGGTTTTGCTGGGATCAGACGGGTTCAAACCGGATCAAACCGGATCAGACTAGACTAGATCATATCAGAGTAGACCAGACCAGACCAGACTAGACCAGACCAGACCACATTAAAGACGACCAGATCAGGCTTGACCAAACCGGAACAGACTAGACTGGACCATATCAGACTAGACTAGACTAGACCGGATCAGACTGCATCAAACCGGATCCAACTGGATCAGACCGGATAAAACCGGATAAAACCGGATAAAACCGGATCTGACCGGATGAAACCTGATCCGACTGGATCAAACTGAATCAGACCGGATCAAACCGGATAAAACCAGATGAAACCGGATAAAACCAGATCGTTCCAGATCGGACCGGATCAGACCGGATCAAACCGCATCAAACCAGATCGGACCGGATCGGATAGGATCAAACCAGATCAGACCGTATTTGACCGGATCAAACCGGACCAGACCAGACCAGACTAAACCATACAAGATCAACTGGATTGGACCGGATCGGATCGGATCAATCCGGATCAGACCGTATCTGACTGGATCAAACTGGACCAGACAGACTAAAACCGGTTTGATCTGGTCTGATCCAGTTAAGACCGGTTTGATCCAGTCAAGACGGGTTTAAACCTGTTTGATCTGGTCTAATCCGGTTTGATCCGATCTGGTCTGGTTTGATCCGGTGAGGCCCGGTTTGATCCGGTCTAATGCGATTTGATCTGGTCTGATCTGGTTGGATACGGTTTGATCCGGTCTGATACGGTTTTATCCAGCTTAATCCGGTCCGATCCGGTTTGATCCGGTTTGATCCGGTCTGATCTGGTTTGATCCGATTTGATCCAGTTCGCTCTGGTTCAGTCCGGTTTGATGCAGTCTGGTCCGGTTTTATCCGGTCTGATCCGGTGTGGTCCAGTTTTATCCGGTCTGATCCGGTCTGGTCCAGTTTGATACGCTCTGGTCCGGTTTCGTCTGTTCTGGTCCGGTTTGGTCTAGCCTTATCTGGTCTCGTCTGGTCAGGTCCAGTCTAGTCTGATATGATCTAGTGTAGTCTGGTGCTCTAGTCTAGTCTAGTCTGATATGATCTAGTCTAGTCCGATATGGTCTAGTCTCTTCTGGTTTGGTTTGGTTAAGTCTGATCTGGTACGGTTTAGTCTGGTCTGGTCTAGTCCAGTTTTACCCGGTTTGATCCGGTGTGATCTGGTTTGATCCGGTCTGATCCAGTCCGATCCAGTCTGATCAGGTTTGATCCAGTTGGATCCGGTTTGATCTGGTTTAATCCGCTTTTATCCGGTCTGATCCGGTTTGATCCGGTCTGATCCAGTCAAAACCGGTTTGAATCGATCTGATCCGGTTTTATATGGCTCGATCCGGTCTGATACAGTAAAAACCGATTTGATCCGGTCTGATCCGTTCACAACGGGCTTGAACCGGTCTGATCCGGTTTCATCTGGTCTGATCCAGTCTGATCTAGTCTGATCCCGTTTGATCTGGTCTGATGCGCTCTGATCCGGTCTGATCCCATTAGATCCGGTCTGATCCGGTTGTATCCAGTCTGGCTCAGTTCGACCGGCTGGTTTTATCAGGTCTGATCCGGTTTGTCCGCTTTGGTCCTGTCTGATCCGGTTTCATCCGGTCAAAACCGGTTCGATCCGTTCACAACCGGTTTCATCCGGTCTGACCTGCTTTGATCCGGTCTGATCCGGTCTGACCCGCTTTGATCCGGTCTGATCCGGTCAAAACCGGTTCGATCCGGTCAAAACCGGTTTGAACCGGTCGGATCCGGTTTGATCCGGTTTCATCCGGTAAAAATCGTTTTGAACTGGACTGATCCGATCTGAAACGGTCTGAACTGGTCAGAACCGGTTTGAACCAGTGTGATCCGGTTTGATCCGGTCTGATCCGGTTTGATCCAGTTCGATCCAGTCTGATCCGGTTTGATCCGGCCTGATCCGCTCACAACCGGCTTGAACCAGTCTGATGCAGTTTCATCCAGTTCAATTTGGTCAAAACCGGTTTGAAACGCTCTGATCCGGTTTGAGCCAGTCAAAACCGTTTCGATCCGGTCAAAACCGGTTTCAACCGGTCTGATCCGGTTTGATCCGGTTTCATCCGGTCAAAATCGGTCTCAACCGGTCCGATCTCACCTGAACCGGTCTGAACCGGTGAAAACCGGTTCGATCCGGTCAAAACCGGTTTGAACCGGTCCGATCCGGTTTGATCTGGTCGAAACCGGTTCGATCCAGTCAAAACCGGTTTGATCCCGTCCAATCCGGTCTGATCCGGTCAAAACCGGTTTGAACCGGTCTGATCCGGTCTGAACCAGTCTGATCCGGTCACAACAGGCTTGAAGCAGTCTGATCCGGTCTGATTCGGTTTCATCCGGTTCGATCAAGTCTGCCTCGGTTTTATCCGGTCTGATCCGGTCACAACCGGTTTGAACTGGTCTGATCCAGTCTCAACCAGTGTGATCCGGTCAAAACCGGTTCGATCCGGTCAAAAGCGGTTTGAACCGGTCGGATCCGGTTTCATCCGGTTTCATCCGGTCAAAATCGGTTTGAACCTGTCCGATCCGATCTGAAACGGTTTGAACCGGTCAAAACCGGTTTGAACCGGTCTGATCCGGTTTGATCCGGTCTGATCCGTTCACAACAGGCTTGAACCGGTCTCATGCAGTTTGATCCGGTCTGAGCCGGTGAAAACCGGTTTGAACCGGTCAGATCCGGTTTGATCCGGTTTCATCCGGTCAAAATCGGTTTGAACCTGTGTGATCCGGTTTGATCCGGTCTGATCCAGTCAAAACCGGTTTGAACTGGTCTGATCCGGTCTGAACTGGTCAGATGCGGACACCACCGGCTTGAACCAGTCTCATCCGGTTTGATCCGGTCTTATCCAGTCACAACCGGCTTGAACCGGTCTGATGCAGTTTGATCCGGTCTGAGCCGGTCAAAACCGGTTTGAACCGGTCTGATCGGGTTTGGTCCGGTCAAAACCGGTTCGTTGCGGTCAAAAGTGGTTTGAACTGGTCTGATCCGGTCTGATCCGGTCTGAACCGGTTTCATGCGGTCTGATCCGATCACAACCGGCTTGAACCGGTCTGATCCGGTCTGATCCGGTGTTCATCCAGTCTGAGCCGGTCTAAACCAGTTTGAACTGGTCTGATTCGTTTTCATCCGGTCTCACCCGCTTTGATCCGGTCTGATCCAGTCTGATCCGCTTTGATCCGGTGTGATCCGCTTTGATCCAGTCAAAACCGGTTCGATCCGGTCAAAACCGGTTTGATCCGGTCTGCTGCAGTCAAAACCGGTTTGAACCGGTCCGATCCGGTCTGAACCGGTCTGATCCGGTTTGATCTGCTTTTATCCTGTCTGATCCGGTTTGATCCGGTCTGGTCCAGTCAAAACCGGTTTAAAACGGTCTGATCCGTTTTGATCCAGTTTGATCTGGTCTGAACCGGTCTGATCCGGTTTGATCCGGTCTAATCCGGTCTGATCTAGTCAGACCCCGTTTGATCCGGTCTGATGCGCTCTGATCCGGTCTGATCCCGTTAGATCCGGTCTGATCCGGTTTTATCCGGTGTGGCCCGGTTCGATCCAGGCGGTTTGATCCGGTCTAATCCGGTTTGATCCGTTTTTCTCCGGTCTGATCCGGTTTGATCCAACCGGCTAAAACCGGTTCAAACCGGATCTAACCGGTTCAAACCGGATCAGACCGGATGAAAGCGGTTCAGACCAGATCAAACCGGATGGAATCGGATGAAACCGGCTTAAACTGGTTCAAACCGGATCAAACCGGTTCAGACCGGATGAAACCGGTTCAGACCGGATCAAACCAGCTGAAACCGGTTCCAGCCGGCTCAAACCGGTTCAAACCGGATCAAACCGGCTGAAACCGGTTCCAGCCGGCTCAAACCGGATCAAACCGGTTCAGACCGGATCAGACCGGATGAAACCGGTTCAAACCGGTTCAAACCGGATCAGACCGGCTCAAACCGGTTCAGAGCGGATCCAACCGTATGGAACCGGTAAAACCAGCTCAAACAGGTTCAAACCAGCTCAAACCGGTTCAAACCGGATCAAACCGGCTCAAACCGCATCAAAACGGTTCAGACCGGATGAAACCGGTTCAGACCAGATCCAACCGGATGGAACCGGATAAAACCGGCTCAAACTGGTTGAAACCGGATGAATCCGGATCAAACCAGCTGAAACCGGTTCAGACCGGACCAAACCGGCTCAAACCGGACCAAACCGGTTCAGACCGGATCAAAGCGCATGGAACCGGATCAAACCGGCTCAGACTGGTTCAAACCTGATCAAACAGGTTCAGACCGGATCAAACCGAATGGAACAGGATGAAACCAGCTTAAACCGTTTCAAACCGTCTCAAACTGGTTCAAACCAGATCGGACCGGATGAAACCGGTTCAGACCGGATCCAACCGAATGGAACCGGATAAAACCGGCTAAAACTGGATCAAACCGGATCAAACCGGTTCAGACCGGCTCAAACCGGATCGAACCGATTCAGACCGGATCAAGCCGGATGGAACCGCATCAAACCGGCTCAAACCAGATCGAACCGGTTCAGACCGGATCAAACTGGATGGGACCGGATGGAACCGGATCAAACCGGCTCCAACCGGATCGAACCGGTTCAGACCAGATCAAACCGGATGGTACCGGATGGAACCGGATCAAACCGGCTCCAACCGGATCAAACCGGATGGGACCGGATCAAACCGGTTCAGACCGGATCAATTCGGGTGAAACCGGTTGAGACCGGATCAAACCGGATGGAACCGGATCAAATCGGCTCAAACTGGTTCAAACCGGATGAAACAGGTTCAGACCGGATCAAACCGGATGGAACCGGATCAAACTGGCTCAAACCGATTCAAACCGGATCAGACCGGATGAAACCGGTTCAGACCGGATCCAACCGGATGGAACCGGATAAAACCGGCTCAAACTGGTTCAAACCGGGTCAAACCGGGTCAGACCGGATGAAACCGGATGGGACCGGATCAAACCGGTTCAAACCGGATCAAATCGGCACAAACTGGTTCAAACCGCATCAAAGCGGTTCAAACTGGATCAAACCGGCTCAAACTGGCTCAAACCGGCTCAGACCGGTGAAACCGGTTCTGACCGGATCAAACTGAATAGGACCGGATCAACCCGGTTCAAATCGTATCAATCCGGCTTAAACGGGTTCAAACCGGATCAGACCGGATGAAACTGTTTCAAACCGGATCAAACCGGCTCTAACCGGATCAAACCGGTTCAAACCGGATCAGACCGGCTCAAACCGCATCAAAACGGTTCAGACCGGATGAAACCGGTTCAGACCAGATCCAACCGGATGGAACTGGATAAAACCGGCTCAAACTGGTTCAAACCGGATGAAACCGGTTCAGACCGGATCAAACTGGATGAATCCTGATCAAACCAGCTGAAATCGGTTCAGACCGGACCAAACCGGCTCAAACCGGTTCAAATCGGATCAAACCGGATGGAACCGGATCCAATCGGTTCAAACCGGATCAGACCAGATGAAACCGGTTCCGACCGGATCAAACTGGATGTAACCGGATCAAACTGGCTCCTACCGGATCGAACCGGTTCAGACCAGATGAAACCGATTCAGACCAGATCAAGCCAGATGGAACCGGATCAAACCGGCTCAAACCAGATCGAACCGGTTCAGACCGGATCAAACCAGATGGAACCGGATCAAACCGGCTCCAACCGGATCAAACCGGTTGAGACCGGATCAATCCGGGTGAAACCGGTTGAGACCGGATCAAACCGGATGGAACCGGATCAAACTGGCTCAAACTGGTTCAAACCGGATCAGACAGGATCCAACTGGTTCAAACCAGGTCAAACCGGCTCCAACCGTATCAAATCGGATGGAACCGGATCAAACCGGATCAAACTGGTTCAAACCGGATCAAACCGGTTCAGACCGGATCAAACCGGATGGAACCGGATCAAACCAGCTTAAACTGCTTCAAACCGTATCAAACCGGTTCAGACCGGATCCAACCGGATGGAACCGGATCAAACCGGCTCAGACCGATTCAAACCAGATCAGACCGGATGAAACCGGTTCAGACCTGATGCAACCGGATGGAACCGGATAAAACCGGCTCAAACTGGTTCAAACCGGGTCAAACCGGATTAGACCGGTGAAACCGGTTCAGACCAGATCAAGCTGGATAGGACCGGATCAAACCGGTTCAAATCGTATCAATCCGGCTCAAACGGGTTCAAACCGGATCAGACCGGATGAAACTGTTTCAAACCGGATCAAACCGGCTCCAACCGGATCAAACCGGTTTAAACCGGATCAGACCGGCTCAAACCGGTTCAAACCGGATCAGACCGGATGAAACTGGTTCAAACCGGATCAAACCGGCTCCAACCGGTTCAAACCGGATGAAACCGAATGGGACCGGTTCCGACCGGATCAAACCGGATCAAACCGGTTCAGACCGGATCAAACCGAATGGAACCGGATCAAACCAGCTTAAACCGTTTCAAACCGGCTCAAACCGGTTCAAACCGGATCAGACCGGATGAAAACGGATAAAACCGGATCAAACTGGTTCAAACCGGTTCAGACCGGATCAAACCGGATGGATCCGGATCAAACCGGCTCAAACTGCTTCAAACCGGATCAAACCGGTTCAGACCGGATCAAACCGGTCCCATCCGGATCAGACCAGGTGAAACTGGTTCAAACCGGGTCAAACCGGTTCAGACCGGATCAAACCGGTTCAAACCGGTTCAAACCGGATCAATCTGGCTCAAACCGGATCAGACCGGATGAAACTGCTTCAGACCGGATCAAACGGGATGGAACCGAATCAAACCACCTTGAACTGGTTCAAACTGGCTCCAACCGGTTCAAACCGAATCAGACCGCATGAAACCGGTTCAGACAGTATCAAAACGGATGGAGCCGGCTCAAACCGGCTCAAACTGGTTCAAACCGGATCAAATTGGCTCAAACCGGATCAAACCGGTTCAGACCGGATCAAACCGGTTGGAACCGGATCAAACCGGCTCCAACCGGTTCAAACCGCTTCAGATCGGATCAAACCTGATGGAACCGGATCAAATTGGCTCAAACCGGATCGAACCGGTTCACACCGGATGAAACCGATTCAGACCGGATCAAACCGGATCAAACCGGATCAAACCGGCTCAAACCGGATCGAACCGGTTCAGACCGGATCAAACCGGATGGGACCGAATGGAACCGGATCAAACCGGCTCCAACCGGATCAAACCGGATCAAACCGATTCAGACCGGATCAAACCAAATGGGACCGGATCAAACCGGTTCAAACCGGATGAATCCGGATGAAACCGGTTCAGACCGGATCAAACCAGATGGAACAGGATCAAACCGGCTCAAACCGGTTCAGACCGGATCAAACTGGTTCAAACCGGATCAAACCGGCTCCAGCCGAATCAAACCGGATGGGACCGGCTCAAACTGCTGCAATCCGGATCAAACTGGTTCAGACCGGATCAAACCGAATGGAACAGGATCAAACCAGCTTAAACCGTTTCAAACCGGCTCAAACCGGTTCAAACCGGATCGAACCGGCTCAAACCAGTTCAAACAGGATGAGACCGGATGAAACCGGTTCAGACCGCATCAAACCGGATGGAACCGGATCAAACCGGCTCAAACTGGTTCAAACCAGATCAAACCGTATCAAACCGGATCAGACCGGTTCAAACTGGATCTAACCGGATCAGACCGGATCAGACCGCATCAGACCGGTTCAAGCCCGTTGAAACCAGCTCAGACCGGATCAAACAGGATCAGACCGGTTCAAAACGGATCGAACCGGATCACACCGGATCAGACCGGATCAGACCAGTTCAAACCGGTTTTCACCGGCTCAGACCGGAGCAGACCGGATCAGACCAGTTCAAACCGGTTTTGACCGGCTCAGACCGCATCAGACCGGATCAAACCGCATCAGACCGGTTCAAACCGGTTTTGACCGGATCAGACCGGTTCAGATCGGATCAAACTGGTTTTGACAGGCTCAGACCGGATCAGAACGGATCAGACCACTTCAAACCGGTTTTGACCGGCTCTGACCGGATCGAACCGGCTCAGACCGGATGAAACCGGATCAGACCACTTCAAACAGGTTTTGACTGGCTCAGACCGGTTCATACCGGATCAGACCGGATCAAACCGCATCGGATCAGTTCAAGCCAGTTGTGACCGGCTCAGAATGAATCAAACCGGATCAGACCGCTTGAAACCGGATCGAATCGGATCAGACAGGATCAAACCGGATCAGACCAGTTCAAACCGGTTTTCATCGGCTCAGAACGGATCAAACCGAATCAGACCGGTTGAAATCGGATTGAACCGGATCAAACAGGATCAAACCGGATCAGAGCAGTTCAAACCGGTTTTGACCGGATCAGACCGGATCAGACCGGATCAGTCCGGTTCAAACTGGATCGAACCGCATCAGACCGGATGAAACCGGATCAGACACTTCAAACAGGTATTGACCGGCTCAGACCGGTTCAGACCGGATCAAACCGCATCAAACTGGTTTTGTCCGGCTCAGACCGGATCAGACTGGATCAAACCGCATCAGACCCGTTCAAGCCGCTTGTAACCGGCTCAGACCGGATCAAAGCGAATCAGACCGGTTTAAACCGGATCGAACCGGATCAGACCGGATCAGATCAGTTCAAATCGGTTTTGACTGGATCAAACCGGATCAGACCGGTTCAAACCGCTTTTGACCAGATTAAACCGGATCAGACTGCTTCAAACCGGATCGAACCGGATCACACAGGATCAAACCGGATCAGACCAGTTCAAAACGGTTTTGACCGGATGAAGCTGGATCAGACCTGTTTAAACCCGATCGAACCGGATCAGACTGGATCAAACCAGATCACACCAGTTCAAACCGGTTTTGACCGGAACAGACCGGATCAAACCGGATCAGACCAGTTCAAAACGGTTTTGACCGGATGAAACCGGATCAGACCGGTTTAAACCCGATCGAACCGGATCAGACTGGATCAAACCAGGTCACATCAGTTCAAACCGGTTTTGACCGGCTCAGACCGGATCAAACCGGATCTGACCGGTTCAAACCGGATGAGACCGGATGAAACCGGATCAGACCAGTTCAAACCGGTTTTGACCGGCTCACACCGGTTCAAACCGGATCAGACCGGTTCAAACCGGATCGAACCGGTCAGACCGGATCAAACCAGATCAGACCAGTTCAAACTGCATCAGACCGGTTCAAGCCGCTTGAGACTGGCTCAGACCGGATCAAACCGGATCAGACCGGTTCAAACCGGGTCGAACCGGATCACACCGGATCAGACCAGTTCAAACCGGTTTTGACCGGCTCAGACCGGATCAGACCAGATCAAACTGCATCAGACCAGTTCAAGCTGCTTATGACCGCCTCAGACCATATCAAACCGTATCTGACCCGGAACGGTTGAAACCGGATCAAACCGGATCAGACCGGATGAAACCGGATCAGACTAGTTCAAACCAGATCAGACCACTTCAAACCGTTTAGGGTTAGGGTTAGGGTTAGGGTTAGGGTTCAGGTTAGGGTTCGGGTTCGGGTTAGGATTCAGGGTTAGGGTTCAGGTTAGGGTTCGGGTTCGGGTTAGGGTTCAGGGTTAGGGTTCGGGTTAGGGTTCGGGTTAGGGTTAGGGTTCAGGGTTAGGGTTAGGGTTAGGGTTCGGGCTAGGGCTAGGGCTAGGGCTAGGGCTAGGGCTAGGGCTAGGGCTAGGGCTAGGGTTAGGGCTAGGGTTAGGG
>NW_012101385.1:318832-327078 GCF_000951045.1 Mandrillus leucophaeus | reverse complement strand
TGCGCTTCCCAGGTGAGGCAATGCCTCGCCCTGCTTCAGCTCTCGCTGGTCGGGCTGCAGCAGCTGACCAGCACCGATCGTCCGGCACTCCCCAGTGAGATGAACCCACTAACTCAGTTGAAAATGCAGAAATCACCGGTCTTCTGTGTCGCTCGCGCTGGGAGTTGGAGACTGGAGCTGTTCCTATTCGGCCATCTTGCTCCGCCCCCCCCTAAAAATTTAAATATGAGCGATGAGGACTGTAAACATTTCTTCAATGAATTATAACAGGAGATAACAAGGGATTTCACCAGCAGAAGTGAGAAAACGAATACAGTGAAAACAATGGCTACCAAGAGGTGGAAAAGTCCAGTTAAAACAAAAGTGGATGAGGAGAGCACAAAGGTCATGGCAAAAGTTTACTGGAAAGCTCAAGTCATATTGCTGGTTGACTTTCAGGAGAATGACAGTATCTTCTTATTCCGAGAATATTTTGAGAAAGCCAAAGCTTTAGTAGACGAATCTCTGGGAAAGTTTAAGCAGAGTCCTTCACTATGACCTTACGCCTGCTCATTTCTCTAATCAAACAGGGCAATTACATGAGAGTTCTGATGGTAAATCTTTAGCCTTCCACATTGCACTCCTAATTTGGTTCCTTTGGATTTATTTTTGTTTTGTAGTCTTATAATGTTTGTAAAAGGCATCCATTTTCCTTCAGTTAATGATGTAGAAAATACATATCAATAGCTCACATGGTGACCAAAATGTATGACAAGTGGTCAATAAATCTTCTCCTTTTATATAGCTCATTAACAAGTAGGATTGGGAAATGGTTGTAAATTGAGCACCCGGTGGCACAATTGAAACAAACTTCCCATGTAACACTTATTGTTTTTGCTGCATTCAAAAGATAACAGAAGGAAAATGGTTAAAGATCCCCCAAAGCTGTTGCACAACTCTGGGGAGACTTAAAATCCAGGTGTTTATTTAGTTGAGTCTTAGGCTGTGGCTGCAAACTGGACCTGTCCTCATGAGCTACCATCATATTCTCTCTTCTTCCCAAGAGTGGACACAGCTAAGCAAACATGAAGCCTGGGTGAGAAGGGAACGAAACGGGGGCAGAGTTCCAGTACCTCACTTAGTAAGTCTGTCAGAGAATCCCCCCCAAGGAAAACCAAAGAGCAGGTAAAGAAAGAATACAAAAGTCTACAGCCTTATGTGGTATTCCACTCATGGATTCTTCAGAAAAAACAAGAGTGATATGTTCTGGAAATCAGGGAAGGAACGTCTTCATTCAAATAGAAAACTTCTGGGGACATGACTCTTCCTATGAAAAATCAAAGAACCTCCATGTGTTGGTCATTGCCACAGTCAGCACCATCTCTGGTACACAGGTGTGGAGACAGATGGGTCCAGGACACTAGCAGAAATGGATTAGGGCCATGAAGCTGCCCTTGCTTTTACAGTCAAACATGAGAATTTTCCTTACCCTGCTGTAAGTTGTAAAGGAAAGAACACATTGCTAACATTGACCATTCCTTCCATACTTCGAGGTAGAAACACCACAAATACTAAGGGAAGGCACCCTTCTGCAAGGAGTATGTTCTTCAAAGGAAAAACTGGTGAAGAGCAAGAATCTATAGCCATATCTCATTTCAATAGGTCCTTCAGTCACCACTAAAGTACATTCTTTAGATTCCTCCATGTACAATCTGCAATCCCACAGTACATTTACAGCAGTGTCGGAAAATTGCCATTATTTGTAGACATAGGTATACATATGTAACAAACCTGCACGTTGTGCACATGTACCATAGAACTTAAAGTGTAATAATAATACAAGAAACGCAAAAAATGCTCGAAGTGCTATTGTAAGTGCTAGAAGAGCTAAGGCATCTGAAACATCATTATGCAAGGTAGAAAGGAATACTCCATAAATCCTTAGCTATGTAGCCACACATGTGTAGAAATATATGATATAGATAGCAATTGGGTCACTGAAACAAATTTGGTTTTGGAATATTGTTTAGATACAATTTTGTATCCAATGATTTTTAAAATGAATGTTCTATCCCTGTCTCTTAGGATGGGCTTCCTCACAGAGTGTGGCAGGTTCCATAAAGACCAATTTGAATTTCATGGCATTTCTAAGATCTAGACTCAAAAGTCACAAAGTACCACTTCTGATATAGTCTGCTGGTCATGGTAGTAAGGAAGTTCCACCCAAGGTCAAGGGGGAGAAAACAGACTTCACCCCTTCAAGAGAGGATGTCAAGGTACCATTGTAAGAAGAAAACATTAGATGAATGATTCTGTCATGATCATATTTTAAAACAATTTCTAAGATGATAAATATGCATACATGTGGACTTCAAAATCAATGAAATACAATAATAATTTGTGGTTCTTAAGCAGAAGAGACAACATCTTTTGTAAGAGATAGGTCACTGAGTCATTGATTAATTACTTTAATGAAATTCCTCTTTTAAATGTATCAGCTTACCGTCTTGGTACATGATCAGAAAAATATGAGGGTGACATACATTGCTTTGTATTTCTTATGAGATAAGTTGTGATTTTACTTCTCTATGAACTGATGGGAAGGGTAACTGAAAGGTGAAGAATACAGTCTGATATTGTGAGAACAGTGATGAGCTGAGGCTACAGACACTTGACCTTAGGCTGATGACCAATGCCTTCTACGGCCGCAGTCACTGAGGGTGGAACACCAGCTCTGGGGGCAGGACAAAGGCGACATCTTCATCCAGAAAACTGAAAGCTATGTAAGTGGTGGACAATTTATCCTTTCTTAGACAAGTATCTGACCAGGTTCCCTCTTGGATTCCTAGAATTTTAGATCCACTGTGATTAGAGGGATCAAATTTAGTCAATTTAAAAGGGCATACACAAAATTTGTCAATGCTAATATGTCACCCAAGAAAAATGCATGTAGCATGGATTAAGGAAGTACATACAGGATCTACATTGACAGGGTTTTGTAATTAGAAAAAAAAGGAATTAATTCCTGAGAGTCTTTATATAAATCCAAGGGGTAAAGCAGAATATTAGAATATGTTTGTATGTGATTATGATATCAAGCAAACATGTTTACCCAGGACAATATATTTTTTCTCACCTCAGCTGTTAAAGTCTCAGGAAAATTTAACCTTGAAAATATTCTAAGAGAAACTTGTTTTTGTTCTCTGAATCTCATTTCCTTTCACTTTCTTGTAAAGAAATGACTGAATGAAGAGCAAGTAACCAGTGGAGCACAGTAGGCAAGAACTCAGTTCTGAGAACTGACTGCCTTCCATTGCACTTACTACCTTTATATGAACCTAGGCACGCACCTAAGTCACCTCATCTACAAAATTATGATAATAATAATAGTCACACCTCCCTAATATAATGTAATGATACTAATATAAAGATTGAATATCATATAGTAAATGCTGAAGAAATGTTTTCTATTATAATCAGCCTATGCTAGGATAAATGGAAAGAATACAAATACGCTCAAATAATTGTGAAATATATGTATTAGAGAGGGTCAACATGAAATAAAAATATAAAGATGACCATCCTACTAGTGTAACCAAAGTTTTTAGAAAAGTCAAAGGAATGCTGAATTCTCACACACAATTATCAGGATGGTTGGTTTACACAATGAACAGAGTAAGTTGAGGAAGATTCTGCTTTCTGTTCCATTCACAGAGCTTCCAAGTCTTTAACAAGAGGGAGATGTGTGGTGTGAGAGAGCTGAGGCATGAAATTTGGATCTTATTACAAGTGCAGAAGAAAATCCTAAGAACATTTGATGCACAAAAGTGTTATGATCTAATTCCTACTTTTCAATGATCACCCTGACTGATGTGAGGGGAAGAGATATGGGATGTCCTGGTGTAGGAATGTTACCAAGAGCAGCTGAGGATATTAAAGTCCTTCAGGAGGGAGCATCATGGCCTGAACTACGACCTTGTAGTAAAGATTGTGCAAGTGGTTCTATTTGGGATGAGTGTTGAAAGTGCAGTCAACTCGATTTGCTATAGGGCAGTGCTTGAAAGGAGCGAGGATTTTTGAACCACTGAACACTTGACTTAGAACAGGATGGGAGCTGTTATGAGAGCTGAATTGTGTTTCCTAAAATTTCATATGTTGACGACTGTTCCTTCAGGACCTCAGAATATGAACATGGATATTAGAAGGCAAGTGGAGTGCTGAGGGCTGCCACTCACCTCTAGGTGCCCCAGCTCCTGCAGCAGTCCTGCTTCTGTCCTTCACCCACCCTCACTCACAGACAGTAACCTTTTCTGATTTTCCATCACTTCCTTTTTTGTTTTGTCAGTTGAGCGCATAGCTGGTATTTATGGTTTCCTGATAAACTTTACTCATTGCTGACATTGGAGAAGGTCAGGGAAAGGGCCTGAAATGAGTCACCTTTAGGGGCATTTCTATTCTCTTCCTGTACTCTCCTGCAAGGACAAGTGAGTCTTGTCTCAGGCTTGCAGCAACCTCAGTTGGTGACATAATCAGGCAAGGTCAGCCTGGCCTTTTTGCTGCTCCTTGTCTCTGACATTCCTTTATTACCTGATGGTCTAACTTAAGCCACCTAGGCAGGATTGCTCATCCCCAGTTCCTATGGAAAACAGTGTCTGGTGAGACCAGAGACACAAATCTCCATAATACAGTGGGATCTGCTGGGACCAAGCAACTACTCTCTGCCTAAGAGAAAACTCATGAGGCTCAGCTAGAACCAATCCACTTTCCATAGAGCCAGAAACAATTGCCAATTAGTAATGTATTCGCCTTTCCAGTACATCTATGTCTATATTTATGCCAGGGAAAATACCAACCTGCCTGGTTCCCTTGCAAGGGCAAAGTTATTCGTAGGAAAGCCTTTTGTATGAGGAAGTCTCCCTGTGCTATGACCCGCAACTGTTGAGAAGGGCCAGCCAGATTCTCATATGGAAAGACCAGAATCCACTCATCCAGAATGGTCAAGAGGCCATCTTTAGGATTTACTGTTGCACACACTCTCTATCCCATCATACCTCCAACAAAGCTGTCCTCAAATTAACACCAGCCGTGCACAAAATGTGAACAATTACACAAGAAGACACACAGAAGATCTAAGTGGAAAATGGCAGCTGCTGATACTGACTAACCTGTCTATTCCATGAAATGATGAGCAGGGATTTATCAGATGGAAGAATCAGCAGCTAAAAGAAGGGTTAGCAATGCAGGACTCTGATAGGGCTTTTTGGAAACAACATTTATTGTGAAATAAATGAAAAGAATTCTTCTTTTTTCAGAGAAGAATGAAAAAAGGTGGTGAGGAGTACTATATCCTATTACAGAGAAGATTAAATAAAGGAAATCTCACCAAATTCATGGGAAAAAGTCAGATATATAATAAAAATACACATAATGATCTTGACTCAGAAAACAAAATAGGAATAAAGAAGTACTAGAAAGAACTTGCAGAGGAATGCATATCAGAATTTTGTAGAAAAAATATTCTTTGTGGAAGAACAACCTGAGAAAACCAATACAATGCAATTGAGGTTTTGAGGGTGGTATCTGATTATCTTATTTGAATGTAGATTTGTGGCCACTTAATTATCAGTGGTAGGAACTTGATACAAAACCCAAAAGAAATGAAGCAGAGAGTGCATTTTAGAGAATATTCCAGAGAAAGGGAAGAACATGAAGGATGTTTTAGTGACATGAGATCACATGACTCCCTCACAGAACTATGTATTCAGTTTTCTCAGGTCTAGAAATTTCCTGGTGGTTTCTGTGTCCATTTGCCTTAGCAACCTCTAATAATAGTTTAAAATACAAAATTTTAGCTTTCCTGTGATGTACAGCACTAAGCCGTCCCTGAGCTGAGTGAGATCCACAGAAGCTTGAACAATATCTGTAGCCTGAGGAGGCTGTGGGGCAGCTTTCTGTCATCTATGTGTGCCCAGGAGTGTGCTGTTTTCTCACATCTCACAGAGAGCAGAAACCATCTCTATCGCACCAAAAATTTAGCTAAATATGAAAAATCTGTTCACACAAATCACAAGAGATGAAAATAGGGCATAAATAGATCCAGAGATATTGACCATCCTCACTGCTGGCTGTAGCGTCACTGCTTACATAAACAGAAATAAATAGCACAGTGGAGAGCGATGATAGTCTTACCTGAAAGATTGAAACTCTAATGATATCTAAAGTTCAATTATGACACAGTGCTGATGGCTTGGACACAGTTCCTTCAAAACCATTGTTCAAGTCACAGTTGTACCTTTTAAAAATAAGACACTAACAACATATCTGACCCAACCCATCCCTCTGGGTTAGAGTATCAAAGAAAAATAAGGGATACACCTGACCTGCAGTGAGCAAAGCAGAGCCTAGTCTCTGAGGTGGTGAGGCCCCCGCAGTGTGGAGCTGAAAGGTGTCATTGTTTTCCTTCTCTTCATAAAGGGAGCTGCCCCGTTCCTCCCAGCACAGTGTTGGGAGCAACTCCAGAGTCTCCTGCAAGATGCTGTTGATTCTGCTGTCAGTGGCCCTGCTGGCCCTGAGCTCAGCTCAGAACTTACATGAAGGTAAAACAGAAGGGGAAGAAGAGGTAGTGACTCTGCGTGGGGCTTAGGAGGGGATAATGGTAATTAGGGGGAAGAGAAGAGAATGAAAACCCAGATGGGGCTGCAGAGTTTTCAGGCCTGGGATCAGGAGACCGGTTGCACCCTCATTCCACACTAAGGGTTTCTAATTTATTTAACGTACAATGAAATCCAATAAAGAATTTGTTCTAGGGGAATGAGAAGGTAAGATTTGCATTTATAGAGAGATATGATTGTGCTGTGAAGGATGCAGTGGAAAATGCAAGGCAGATTCAGGCAAGTCCAGCTGTGAACAACCTATACTGATTTCAGTAAGTACAGAGGGATGATGGTGTCCTTGCTGTGCAGTGAATCAGCATCGATGATGGAGATAAATACACATCAGAGACACTGAAGAGACAGAGAATTGGATGGAACACTTGTTTCTGTCTCACTAGAGTTACAGAAATATCAGAGCCAATCATTGTCATTTTTCTCTCCCCTACATGAGGTATTTCAATGTGCTGGGAGTGGTATGGGTAAGATTGTATTGCAATGATTACTTCTGGTTATGCCAATTGAGAAAGCATGCATACAGAAGCAATGTATTTCTAGTAGGTGGAGGGCATAAGAATACCAAACTATCACATTGAAGTGCCTGGCATGTGTAAACTAAATTAGCATTAAGTCCAGAGGATGCTAGGGAGGGAAAAAAGGGGCTCTTCTATGTTGAGTTCAGGGCTGCTGCTCTGTCGTAAGAACCCTGCCTCCTCTTACACCTTCCTTCCTTTCAGCAGCTTCACAGAGAGTGGCTGACGGGTTAACTTAGGAGATGCATGGGGTGGTGAGAAGACCCTTTTCCCTGTAGAACAGTTGTGAGTCTTGAAAGATTCCAGATGTAACTTTTCCCATCGTCCTGTGCTTCTCTTTTAGATGTCAGCCAGGATGAATCTCCCTCCCTAATATCAGGTAAATCCCAATTCGTTCTCAATCTGTTTTGACTGTCTTTTTCTGCTGATGAATGGATCAGTTCTCCAGTGTCTTCTTATCAACATTAACCTTTCAGGAATTGATGAATATTAGTGCCCCTAATAATACAGGCAATCTTCCTGCAACCTTGATTCTGGGGACCATGAGCAGGCCACAAAATTTAATGGCAGAAATGCTTGGCTTAGATGTCAGTAGGAGTGGGTTGTCTCATTCTCCGACCAGGAGTGCCTGCTGGGAGATGACAGACAAATGCGCAACATCCTCATTCTGACTCCTCTTTATACTGAGAGTCCCCCAACTGCTTTGTTCTTCCCTAGCATTCTATTCCAGAGTTCTATGTCTTCCCCGAAAATGCAAAGAAATTAGTGTCTTGGTCCCATTGTTGTGCGTTTCCCCCTCAGCTTGTTACCCTAGCTGATCAAAATTTACTGCAACTATTCAGTGAATCTTGTGTGGGCTTTTACTCGGTCTTTCTCTTCTCTCTTTCTCCTCCAGAACATCAACAAGGACAACCCCAACAAGGAGGTAAGAAGCCCCAAGGTCCCCAGTCTCCTCCAGGGAATGCACAAGGACCACCCCAACAAGAAGGCAAGAAACCTCAAGGTCCCCCACCTCCAGGAAAGCCACAAGGACCCCCCAAACAAGGAGACAAGAAACCTCAAGGTCCCCCACCTCCAGGAAAGC
>NW_012101385.1:313638-318702 GCF_000951045.1 Mandrillus leucophaeus | reverse complement strand
AAACCTCAAGGTCCCCCACCTCCAGGAAAGCCACAAGGACCACCCCAACAAGGAGGCAATGCCCAGCAGGCTCAGCCACCTCCTCCTGGAAAGCCCCAGGGACCACCATCCCCTCCTCAAGGGGGCAGACCCGCCGGACCTCCCCAGGGACAGTCTCCCCAGTAATCTAGGATTCAATGACAGGTATGATTCCAGTTGATTCTTCACCAAGTGCTCTAATTGCTACAGGTCTCCAGCTTTACTGTGCCAGAGATACAACTAAAAGCCCATTGATATCGTTTTGTCATAGAACCCATTTCTAAAGATTTGTGTTCAGATATTCTGGAAATGGGTAACAAGGCCGTGTATTTGTAACAAGCTCTTTAAGGAATTCTGATATTGAGAAGCAATATTCCTAACAATCTGTTTTAGATTGTATTGGCAAAGAGGAAATAGTACCAAGTTTGCTCTGGCTCTCTGTTTTCTGTGCACACACTCAGAGACCTCCCACTTAGAATTTTCACCTGAGCACTGTTTGCTCACTACTGCCTCACTCCAGCCTCTCTAGTCCAGTATTCCTGCCAGGTTGTCCCTGAAGTTTCAGCAGCTAAATGGTGTCTCATTTTTTAAATTCCTACTTTCCAGTTAAGTACGTGATTAAGCTTACAACAAATATCTAGTGGAATGGAAACATATGAAGCTAAATTTAAAGACACAACTCTTCCTACGTGGCTTCCTTTCTTCAGAAAACTACCACTGTTAACTTTAGGACATCTTCTCTTTGAAATATTTATGTGTACATGGACAATTAGAATATTTTCCCTCCAGAAGTAATGCCATAATTTATATGCAGGTATATATGTTAGTCATTTAAAAAATACATTTCTTTCAACATTTCCACATGAGTTTATGAAGCTAAGTAGATCTCTTCAGTGGTTGTCTGTTTGTTTTTACAATTTTATGCTACTTCATTATGTGGCTACACTGTGATTTCTTTAACCAATCCCTGTCACTTGACAGTGAGGGTGGTTTCAGCTTCTCACTATTATAGAATGTGTTCCAGTTACCATCCGTGTAAATATATCCCTGAACAAACTCAGCAGCAAGTAATAACAAGCTATGATTGGTCTTATCTCTTCATCACATAAGGAAAAATTTGGAGCACATTTTGTCCAAGGGAAGGGCATCAAAAGAGGGAGCACACAAAAACTAAGGAAGGAAACACAGGAGGTAGAAGGGATGGGGAGAGAGGGGATGGGCTCTCATGTACTCTACTGCAGTAACTCCAGGGAGGAATTAGACATTTCCTGCCATGTCAAATCTGGTCTATGAACGTCCTTGTCTGTTTGTTTCAGGAAGTGAAAAAGAAGATGACAGTGATTCAAATGATTCAAATGCCATGACATTGGACGAAGGTGGTCGTAGCTCTAACTTCAATATACCAATAAAATAATCAGTTTGCAATTTCTGATTGTGGTGTCTGTTTCTCAATGTTTGTGAATGTGGGATATGAGGACCAAGAAGACATTATAAGAACATCTAGGAACCCTTCTCCTTGATGCTCCAGGAAGCTTCCCTCCTGCTTACTCCTAATTTAGCCAGCTGCCATGAAAAAAGGTTTTACTGTTTCTCTACTTCCCTGTTTTCTATTATTTCCCTCCCCCCCCGCCCAAGATGGAGTTTTTTTCACCCAGGCTGGAGTGCAGTGGCACAATTTTGGCCCAGTGCCCCTTTCATCTCCTGGCTTCAAGCTATTCTACAGCCTCAGCCTTCCAAGTATCTGAGGTTATAGGTGCCCACCATCATGCATGGCTAAATTTTGTATTTTTAGTATTTTGTATTTTTATATTTAGTATTTTAAAATTTTAGTATTTTGTATTTTTATTTCCTCATCCTCCCACTTCCAATGTTTTCTTATGCACACATTATAGATGCCTTTATTCTTTTCACTTCCAGTCTGTGAAGGTCATGTGTTGCCTCCATTCCACTCATTTAGGGGTGAATTCTCAGTCCGGCATCTCCTTGACCTCTTGGCAGTTTAACACCATTGATCCTACCCTTCTTTTGGGAACACTCTGTCAATCTTTCCAGGAACCTCCCCCTCTCTCCTAAGGTTTCTCCTACCTCTGCCTCTTCCCTCCTACAGCTACAAAGTTCTCCCTCTTCCAACTCTTTTTTGTCTTGATAAAGAATTCATCTAATTAATTAGCAAACTAGGATTTTTTTGACTCTTCTCTTTTCCTCTTTCATCACATTACATCTTGTCAAATAAGCTATGTTATCATTGTGAAGTTCAAGCTTCAAAGTAATTTCCTACTGCAGCCTGTTTCATTACTTTCATATTTATCAGCTCATCTAAGCAAGCCTCATTTGCAGTTTACACCAAAGAGTTCTATTTATTTTCCAACAGTCAATTACCCACCTTGGCCATATAAAATTATATTACTTTTCTATGTTTTCCAGTTGATTGCTAGCACTTTTACTCTGTATGAATCAGATGCTATTTTTTTTTTTTTTTTTTGAGACAGAGTCTTGCTCTCTTTCCCAGGCTGGAGTGCAGTGGCAAGTTCTCAGCTCGCTGCAACCTCCGCCTCCTAGGTTCAAGCGATTCTACTGCCTCAGCCTCCGGTGTAACTGGGATTACAGGTGCATGCTACCACAGCCAGCTAATTTTTTTTTGCATTTTTAGTGGAATTGGGGTTTCACGAAGTTGGCCAGGTTTGTCTCAAACTCCTGACCTTGTGAACCGCCTCCCTCGTACTCCCAAAGTGCTGGGATTACAGATGCGAGCCACTGTGCCCAGCTGCTAATTTTTACCTATGCTAAAGTGCTATGTATTGCCCCCTAACTCTCTGTGGAATTGGGGGATGTTCTACACCTAATTCATTCTGCTATGGTCACACTGGTCATTGTCTTCTTTTTATGGCAGGATACAGAAGCATTATGCTTAGATTTTCTGTTAATTAAAATAAATATATTGCAGAAATAAAAGTTTGATTTTGTTACTCAGATTACGTAGTGCTTAGGTCCCAGCATTACGGCACTCATCGCTCAAATAACAAACACTGCATTTATTAATACCTCACTATACAATCCCTCTGCCTCCCATACTCCCAAATATTCATTGTCTATCATTTCACCCTCTACAACCATGCAAACACATTCTTTAGCAACCACTTACCAGTGAGAACACGTTATATTTTATTTTTTATATCTAGCCCGTTTTGCTTAAGAGAATGACTCCCATTTCCATGCATATTGTCACAATATGTGTGATTTCATTCTCTCTTTCTGACTGAGTAATATGGTATTGTATATATATAATTGCAGTTTTAATTCAATCATTCATTGATGGATAGATTGTTGATTCAATATCTTTTTTACTGTGAATGTTGCTACAGTAAACATACAGATAAAGGTATATATTTGATACATTGACTACTTTTCCTTTGAGGAGATACCCAGAAGCAGGATTGCTCAACGGAAATGTAGTTCTAGCTTTGGTTCTTTGAGAAATCATACTGTTTTCCATAGAAGGTGTACTGATTTACATTCTCACCAAGGGTGTGTAAGAGTTCTCCTTTCTCCACATCCTTGCCAACAGCTGTTATTTTTCACCCTTTTATTCTCAGTCATTCTGACTGAGGTAAGATGAAATCTCATTGTGGTTTTCATTCACATTACTCTGATGGTTACTGATGTTGAACATGTTTTCATTCACTCTTGTCCATTTGTATGTCTTCTTTTGAAACACATCTATTCATGTCCTTTGTCTATTTTTAACTGTTTTTTTTTTTGTTGTTGTTGAGTAGTTTGAGTTCCTTGTATACTCTGCATATTAGTTCCCTGTAGCATGCATAGTTTAGAAACATTTTCCCTCAGCAAGTTGTCTGTTGACACTGTTGATTTATTTTGTTTGTAGAATATTTTAGATAAATTAAGTGCTATTTGTCCAATTTGGTATTTGCTGCCTGTGGTTTTCACGTCTTAGTCATAAGTTCTTTCCTCAGCCAATGTCCAGCAGTTTTCTTCTTGTATTAATATATGCCCAGATTCTACATTTAAGTCTTTAATCCATCCTGAGTTATTTTTCTATATGAGAGATGTGAGAGATAGGGTTCCAGGTTCATTCTTCTGCATATGGCCATCCAATTTTCTCAGCATCATTTACTGAAATGTGTGGTGTTTCCCAAGTGTGAGTGCTTGTCTGCATTGTTAAAGATCAATTGCCTGCAAATATGTCACTTCATTTCTGGATCTTTTATTCTGTTCCACTGATCTATATGCCTGTTTTTAGACCAGTCCTATCCTGTTTTCATTACTTTAGCCTTGTTATATAATTTGTTTTTTTTTTAATTTTTAAAATTTTTTTATTTTTTTCATTGTCAAAAGTAAAATACTTTATTTAAAAAACAAAGATAACATCCATCTGTGTATATTAAAGCAAAATGTTATTTATACTAATTACTAAAAATTTTCAAATAACAGGAGCAATTATTATTGGTACATATTCACATAGTCTGATCAGTTTCTTAGTCCTGTCTTATAATGCATCACTGGTATTTTTGTGAAAAAGGTATTGTTTCAATATGATTTTGTTATTTTTATTTTATTATTTTTAAAATTATTATTAATATACTTTAAGTTCTAGGGTACCTGTGCATAACGTGCAGGTTTATTACATATGTATACTTGTGCCATGTTGGTGTGCTGCACTCATCAACTCGTCAGCATCCATCAACTCATCATTTACAACCGGTATAACACCCAATGCAATCCTTCCCCCCACCCCCCTCCCCATGTTAAGCCCCGGTGTGTGATGCACCCCTTCCCAAGTCCAAGTGATCTCATTGTTCAGTTGCCACCTATGAGTGAGAACATGTGGTGTTTGGTTTTCTGTTCTTGCGATAGTTTGCTGAGTATGACGGTTTCCAGTTACATCCATGTCCCTACAAAGGACACAAACTCATCCTTTTTGATGGCTGCATAGTATTCCATGGTGTAGATGTGCCACATTTTCTTAATCTAGTCTGTCACTGATGGACATTTGGGTTGATTCCAAGTCTTTGCTATTGTGAATAGTGC
>NW_012101385.1:307301-311553 GCF_000951045.1 Mandrillus leucophaeus | reverse complement strand
ATTTTGCCTAGGATTGCTTTGAGTCTTTTGACTCTTATTTTTTGCTTCCATGAGTAATTTTGGATTTTTTATTTTTACCAGTTCTTTGAAAAATGACATTGATATTTTGATAAAGATTGAATTTGTTGATTTATTTGGACACTACAGTTGGCGTTCCTAACATTCTTTCAACATGCCAAGTTTGTTCCTAACTTTATCAGGCATGTGTTGTTTGCATTTTATTCAAGTATGCTCACATCTTACCACCTTAAAGCCTTCTTTGAATACACAGAACCCCTTATTCTCCTAAACCTGCTTTAATTATTTATCAAATCACTGTCACTCTGAGATGGTCTTATGCAATATCCCTACTATCTAATATGAGCACTCTTAAGCAGTCCCCACCACATTATATCAGGATTGGTTTCTATGACCAAGAAAATATGGCAGAAATGGTGGTATATTACCACTGAGATTAAGTTTTGGTAGAAACTGTGGCTCCATCTTTTATTTTTCAATTTGCTCTTTCTCTGTGTCTCTCTCTCTTCCTCTGTCTCCTTCTCTCAGACATCACTTGCACTGGGAACATCCAGCTGACATGTGAAGCAGCTCTATGGAGGGAATCTCTAAACATCTCTCCCCTTGGGGGCAACAGAAGAGTAGACACCTACAGAGAAGGTGGAAAAGTCTCCCACCTCCAATTCTTCAGTCCCCACCTGACCTCTAAAACAAGCCACTATTCTAGAGTTGATTTCAATATGGAGACCAGAGAAATTCCCATTTCTCCCTTTACATAGGATAATGCTTATCCTGAGTTACTGTCTACCTGTTTTTTGGTTTTCTTCTTCTGTGAAACACATGCTAGCATAGCTTCAGCACATGAGAAGTAAACTATATGAAGATTTTTTCATGCTACTAGATGTGTAATGTGACCTTCACACTTAAATGATTACCTGAGTGGATATAGGATTCTAGTTGGATTGTTATTTTTACGTGGACTTTTTAAACCCCTCTTCCACCACAGCAGCAAAGAACCATCTTGGAAGCAAAGAGAAGCCCTCACCAAACACTGAATCTGTTGATGCCTTAATCTTGGACTTCCTGGTGTACAGAATGTTGGGAAAGAAATTTCTGTTCTTTAATCAGGACCCAGTCTGCAGTCTTGTTAGAGTACTAGAAATGGACTAACACACAACCCCATCTGAGTTCTAATTAGTAAACATACATCTAAAAACCAAAACAAAATGAAACAACAGCAAAACAACAGGGTTGGACTGTCTTCTGACTTCTATTTTTCCATTTAGTTTCTGATTCTCCATATCTTCTCTATGACTGCTTTTCCAAAGTGGCATCTTCAAGATCTTTCTTATCCGTAAGATTTAATTAGATATAAGTTGACACAGGCCTTTTTCATCTATTGTGTTGGGCACTCTGCATTTCAAGAAGGTCTCCTATGTTGGGCCCTGCAGTTGAGAGTGGGCCCCACACAAATACCAAAATCAAAGGCATTGTTCATTCCTTTTATCCTCATTAGTTAGTATTTTAAAAGTTCAGCCACAAATAAAACATAGAAATTATAGAAGCAGGCACAGGCCGAGCTAACTGCTCTTCCAGGCCTGCTTGCACAGGGGAAGAATTTGAAAAAACAATAAATTCACTGTTTCTACTCCATGGCACCAGAGGAAAAATGGGATGCTTCCCTGTAAAGAGAATCAACTGAATTAGAGTAAGTGGTACTTTATCAAATCCTGGATGACTATCTTCACACACACTACTGAAACAAATAGTTGAGAAGAGTAAGGTTATGTATCGTGTCTGTGGGAGGAAAACATGGGTATCCCAAAGATGTTCACATTCTAAGGAGTATATTTTGTGTAACGATTAAAGGAAAGACATGACTGGAGAATTCTGTGTACATATTTATAGGATTTAGGAAGAAACGTATTTATTCAGGAAAAGAGTTTTTATTACCTCATCTTTAAGGTTTCAGGGCAAGTTTTACCTTACCAATTTCCTATCACTTGTACCTGAGTTTCTTTTTTTGGACCTAGTTTCTTCTGACTTTCTTGGAGGTAAATAAATATATAAGTAAATAGCAACAAAGTGGACAAGTACAGTAAGCAGGAACAGAGGCTCTGAAGACCTGCTGCCATCTATATCACTTATTATTATTTTAATAACTTTGGCGTGTGCCTCACTCAGCTCATCTATAAACCTGAGATGGTAGTAAAAAGTATTCTTATCTAATAAGCTGGTTCTGAAGATTAAATGGCATATAGTAAACACTTAAGAAATATTTTTACTATAATCAGCCATAGCTACAATATGTTCATAGAGTATGAATACCCTAAAATAATTGTGAAATATGTGTTTATAAGAGAAAACATAATATCAAAATATATGAACCAGTGTCATAACTATGTAACCAGGATTCCATGGATTCACATGAACCCCTCCCAGACCACAGGGACTTCATGAATTTACTCGATCACATCACAAGTCTGTCTACCCTGTTAATGTTCATCTCTCCTGGGACACAACCCTCTTGTGTTACAGTCAAGCTAATTCAAGATGAAGTTGAGGAAGATTCTGCTTTCTGTCCAATTCAAAGAATCCCCCCATTTCAATAAAGACAAAGTCATGTGAGTATGAAGAAGCTGACATATGAAATTCAAATGTGATTACTATTGTAATAAAAAACTGTGGTGGATGTGACGCACAAATGTGATATGGTGTAATTTTCATCTGTAAAAGGTCACTCCGGCTATTGTGGGGAGAGCTGATATGCGATGTAACAAGAATGTTACCAAGACCTGCTGAAGTCTATTAACATCCTCCTGCAGAGAGAATCATGGCATGAGCCACGGCCCTGTAGTAGAGAATATGCAAGTGTTTATATTGCTGTGTATTTGGAGGTGAGTCCACTGGATTTGCTCATGGACTGCACTTCAATGAGAGAAAGGCAGACATGATTCCAATATATCTGAACAACAAAATGAAACTGCTGTCGTGGACTGAGAAGACATTGGGTAGTGCTATGGGCTGAATTCTGTTTTCCCTTATTTATATGATGAAAGTCTTCACTCCCAGTTTCTCAGAATATGTGCATATTTGGAGGTAAGAACTGAAATGTGTGGATTCACTTAAAATGAGGCTGTTATGGGGGCACATAGTCCCATCTGATAGATGTTGTTATAAGAAGAGGACATCTGCATGCACAGAGAGACACTAAATATCCACATGCACCAAGGCTGCCCCTTTTTGAGGACATAGCAAGAAGACAGATGTCTAGAGGCTAAGGAAAGAGGCCTCAGAAACACTGAACCTGTTGACACCATGATCACAATGCAAATGTGAATAAATGAATTTCTGTTGTTTAAGACACTACTCTGTGGTAATTGCTTAGGTAAGCACAATAAAAGAGAGAGGCCACAGACTTGGTTTCTCTTCCTTTCCTTCCTCTCACATGCCACTGTGACTCCATCCTGTGTCTCTCAGTACACCTTCCCCACTCTCACAGAACCAAGTACAATGATGATTTGAGCAGTTATAAGCAATTTGAGTCCCTAGCCTAATAGATATCTTGCAATATGTTGGGAGGAGTGTATAGGACCTTCAGTCCTCCTTGGGTCAGTGATATCTCAGGCCCAGCCCGAATCCTTAACAGAACTGAGATCTGAGTAGAGGAAATGAAGTAATAAATGAGATATGGACTAAGTGTCTTCATGCAAGTAAGCGAGACACATTTACTTTGAAATTCAAGCAGTGCAGACACTGCTCAAGTCTCAGCTGAATAAACACCCGAATTATAAATTTTCCCAATGACCTGTAACAGCTTTGGGAGATCTTTAATCCTTCTATCTCCTGTTATCTGTGGAAGAGAGTCAAAATCAAAGTCTCATTTGCAAAGTGTGTTTTAATTCTAACAGCTAATACGTGGGTTTCAACCATTTCCCAATCCTAATCATTAGTGAGCAACATAAAGGGGGAATATTGAGAATATTTATTGACCAATCGTCATACATTTTTGTCAGCATGTCAGATATCAGTATGTCTTTTTTACATTATTAACTGAAGAATAATGGATGCCCTTTACAGACATGATGACATTATGAAACAAAAGGAAACCCAAAGGAACCAAATGAGGATTGTAATGTGGATGCCTAATGATTTCCATCGGAACTCTCACACAATGGCCCTGTTTAATGAGAGAATTGAGCAGGAGCACTGTTGCGGTGAAGGACTCTGCTGAAGCTCCCCCAGGCATTTCTCT
>NW_012101385.1:295317-305266 GCF_000951045.1 Mandrillus leucophaeus | reverse complement strand
TTTTGTTTGTGTTTTTTCACTTTACCTGGCCATGTCTTAAGAAAAGCTTTTCTTTAACCAGGTACTAAAACTGGTACCTAAGTTTGTTCTCTGGATCTAATTTCTTCTCACTTTCTTGAAAATAAGCAGATATGTTAATAAATGCTAAAAGCAGTGGAGAAAAGGATGCAAGAATTGAGGCTCTGGAGACTGACTGCCATCTGCACCACTTACTCCTTTATCACAGTCTTGGCATGTGCTTCTGTCATCTCATCTACAAAAAGGGAGATAGTAACAAAAATTATTACTACCTAATAAGATGGTTCTGAAGATTATATGGCACATAGTCAATGCTTGATAAATATTGCCTATTATAATCCATCATGCTACAACAGGCTTGTGGAATATGAACGCATTAATATAATTGTGAAAGTTATGTTTATGAAGACTCAACTGTAAGTCAAAATATGAGATCCAATATCATAATAGTGTAGTCAGAATTTTTAGAAAAATCTAAGCAAAGTATACTTCGTAGAGACAATTGTGTTGAATTGTTAATTATATCATCATAATGTTTAGATGATTAAATGGGCACAATTGTTCTAAGCAGAGGCACTCCTCTTAGACCACAGGAACTCAATGCAATTCACTCACTGTCAGCACAAGTTTATCCACTCTGTCCATGTTCATCTTCCGGGCAAACCACTCTTTAGTTGTTCTAGACAAACCAGTGCATTGTAAAGTTGAAGAAAATTCTTCTTTCAGTCCCATGCATAGAATTCCTCAGTCTTTGAGAATGACACATGCGGGTGTGAAAAAACTTAGTTGTGAACTTTACAAGATCTTACTAAAAGGAAAATTAGGAAAACTTAGAGGATATTAAGGAAGAAGGTAATGTCTAATTTCTATTATTAAAAGCTCACACTGGCTATTGTGAGGAGAAGTGATATGGAATGTGGTGGGAGCAGGAAAGTTACTAAGGCCAGCTAGCGGCTATTCTAGTCCTCCAGGAGAGAGGGTCATGCCACAATCAGAGTCTTGTATTAGAGATTACGCAAGGGGTCATCTTGGGTTGTATTTTGAGGTGGAGCCCACTGTATTTGCTTATATGCAGTGCTTGGCGGAGAGTGAAAAGTAAAAAGTGACTCCTATGTTCTTGAAAACTCTGTAAAAATATTATTGTCTTAGTAAAGATTAGGAGGTATCATGGGCTGCATTCTTTTTACCCAAATTTTTATGTTGAGGTCTTATCCTTGTACCTCAGAATATGAATGTGTTTGGAAACAATGTCTTTTTTACAGAGGTAATTAAATGAAAATCAGGCTATTCAGATGGTCCCAATCTAATCAGACTGGTGTTCTTATAAGAAAGGAAGTTTTGGCCACACAGAGGGGCAGCAGGGGTGCATGTGTACAGGAAACCCATGTGTGAAGACAAAACAAAAAAATAGCCAAGACAAAACAAAATAAATAGCCAAGTCAAAGTGAATAAGAAACATCTTAGAATAACTGAACCTGTTAACATTTTGATTACAGACTGTGAGCCTCCAGAACTGAGAGGAAGTCAATTTCTATTGTTTAAATTACACAGGTGTGGTATTTTTTTAAGAGAGACATAAGAAACTATGTCAGGGGAGAGCAGTTTTAGGATGTGGAATCAAGACTCTTGTTTGGGACATGTTATGTTTGCATCCATATTAGAAAGCAAATGGATTGCTGAGAGCTTCAACTGACTGAAAGGTGCATGAGCTCCTGCTGCATATCTGCTCCTCACTTTGACCCCATCCGCACTCACTAATGGGGTCTCTTTAAGCTCTTCTTTCACCTCTGTTTTATTTGTGTGTGGGAAGTTCATAGCTAATATTTATTCTTCCCTAATACACCAATCTCTTTCACTCATTGCTGACATTGGAAAATGTCAGAGAAAGGCCCTGATCTGAGTGATATTTGAAGGCAATGCCTGCTATCTTCCTGTACTCACCAAGCCAAAGGGGAGTCTTTCACCAGGACACCACTTCTACAGCAACCTATGCAATGAGGCAAGTCTGCAAAGCACTCCCCTCTGCTCTTTCCCTCTGATCTTCCTTTCCCACCAGAAGGTCCACCATAAGTCACTAGGCAGGACCATTCATCTCCAGTTTCTCTGTCCAAATGGTGTGTGTAGAAACCAATGACCATCATCCCAGTAGTAATAGCATACCTGATAGGCTAAGCAACTACTCTCTGCCCCCTATAAAGCACATAAAGTCAAGCTACAACTGTTTTATTATTGCACGGCCAAAGAAGAATTGCCAACTGGTAATATATTTCCTCTTTAGCAAACATCCAGAGGGGGTTGACGCCTAATATTCCAGAGGGGGTGACGGAGGAAAATAACAATCTGGCTCATTACCAGCCAATGGCAGAGTAACCTGCAACAAACCCCATTGTATGAGGAGGGCTTCCAATAATATAAGGGGTCTTCAAACTGTTTGTGGAAAATACATATTATTTTTTAAAATTATGTGTGGATACAAACATTTTTTGCACCAAAACATATTTATACTAACTTGCTACAACATGTCTGAACAGGATGTAGGTCAGTCACTAACATGGTTGAGGAAGCAGTTTGAAAACAGCCTCTATCAGAGCAACAAAACTTCCACTAAGATTGTAGGAGAACAAATATCAAGGTTATGGTGAAGCTTGTGTGGAGGGATGGTGACATCACTGATGCATTTGGAAATATTTGTGACCAAGTAAATCAGACCTTCACAAATGGATAACTTACCTTAAGAAGCGATGTGAGGAGATCGTTCCAAGATGGCTGAATCAGAACAGCTCCAGTGTACAGCTTCCAGCATGAGCGACGCAAAAGACAGTTGATTTCTGTATTTCCAACAGAGGTACTGGGTTCGTCTCATAGGGACTCATTGGACAGCAGGTGCAGCCCATGGAGTGTAAGCCAAAGCAGGGCAGGACACCACCTCACCCAGGAAGCACAAGGGGTTGGGGAATTCCCTTTCCTAGCCAAGGGAAGATGCGACAGACAGTACCTGGAAAATCAGGACACTCCCACCCTAATACTGTGGTTTTTCAATGGTCTTAGCAAAGGGCATACCAGGAGATTATATCTCACGCCTGGCTCAGCGGGTACCATGCCCACAGTGTCTTGCTCACTGCTAGCACAGCTGTCCTAGATCCAACTGTGAGGCGGCAGGGAGGCTTGGGGAGGGGCGTCCACCATTGCTGAGGCTTTACTAGGTAAACAAAGAGGCCAGGAAGCTCGAACTGGGTGGAGCCCACCCCAGTTCAAGGAGGTCTGCTTACCTCTGTAGACTCCACCTCTGCGGGCAGGGCATAGCTGAACAAATGGCAGCAGAAACTTCTGCAGTCTTAAATGTCCCCGTCTGACAATTTTGAAGAGAGAAGTGGTTCTCCCAGCATGGAGTTTGAGATCTGAGAACGGACAGCCTGCCTCCTCAAGTGGATCCCTGATCCCTGAGTAGCCTAACTGGAAGACACCTCCCAGTCGGGGCCGATTGAAAACTAATACAGCGAGGTGCCCATCTGAGATGAAGCTTCCAGGATCAGGCAGCAACACTGGCCGTTATGAAATATTTGCTGTTCTGCAGCCCCTGCTGGTGATACCCAGGAAAACAGGGTCTGGAGTGGACCTCCAGAAAACTCCAACAGACGTGTAGCTGAGGGTCCTGACTCTTAGAAGGAAAACTAACAAACAGAAAGGAATAGCATCAACATCAACCAAAAGGACATCCACAAAGAAACTCCATCTGTAGGTCACCATCATCAAAGTCCAAATATAAATAAAACCACAAAGATGGGGAGAAACCAGAGCAGAAAAGCTGAAAATTCTGGAAACCAGAGCACCTCTTCTCCTCCAAAGGATCAGAGCTCCTCACCAGAAACGGAACAAAGCTGGATGGAGAATGATTTTGATGAGTTGACAGAAGTAGGCTTCAGAAGATCAGTAATAACAAACTTCTCTGAGCTAAAGGAGGATGTTCAAACCCATCGCAAGGAAGCTAAAAACCTTGAAAAAAGATTAGAAAAATGGATAACTAGAATAAATAGCATAGAGAAGATCTTAAATGACCTGATGGAGCTGAAAACCATGGCATGAGAGCTATGTGATGCATGTACAAGCTTCAGTAGCCGATTTGATCAAGTGGAAGAAAGGGTATCAGTGATTGAAGATCAAATGAATGAAATGAAGTGAGAAGAGAAGTTTAGAGAAAAAAGAGTAAAAAGAAGTGAATAAAGCCTCCAAGAAATATGAGACTAAGTGAAAAGACCAAATCTACACTTGATTGGTGTACCTGAAAGTGACAGGGAGAATGGAACCAAGTTGGAAAACACTCTTCAGGATATTACCCAGGAGAACTTCCCCAACCTAGCAAGGCAAGCCAACATTCAAATTCAGGAAATACAGAGACTGCCACAAAGATACTCCTTGAGAATAGCAACCCCAAGACACAAAATTGTCAGATTCACCAAGGTTGAAATGAAGGAAAAAATGTTAAGGGCAGCCAGAAATGTCAGGTTACCCATAAAGGGAAGCCCATCAGACTAACAGCGGATCTCTCAGCAGAAACTCTACAAGCCAGAAGAGATTGGAAGCCAATATTCAACATTCTTAAAGACAAGATTTTTCAACCCAGAATTTCATATCCAGCCAAACTAAGCTTCATAAGTGAAGGAGAAATAAAATCCTTTACAGACAAGCAAATGCTGAGAGATTTTGTCACCAGCAGGCCTGCCTTACAAGAGCTCCTGAAGGAAGTACTAATCATGGAAAGGAACAACTGGTACCAGCAACTGCAAAAAGATACCAAATTGTAAAGACCATCGATGCTAGGAAGAAACTGCATCAACTAATGAGCAAAATAACCAGCTAACATCATAATGACAGCATCAAGTTCACACATAACAATATTAGCCTTAAAGGTATATAGGCTAAATGCCCCAATCAAAAGACACAGGCTGGCAAATTGAGTCAAGACCTATCAGTGTGCCGTATTCAGGAAACCCATCTCATGTGCAGAGACATACATAGGCTCAAAATAAAAGGATGGAGGAAGACCTTTTAAGCAAACTGAAAACAAAAAAATGCAGGGGTTACAATCCTAGTCTCTGATAAAACAGACTTTAAACCAACAAAGATCAAAAGAGATAAAGAAGGCCATTACATAATGGTAAAGAGATTAATTCAACAAGAAGAGATAACTATCCTAAGTATATATGTACCCAATACAAGAGCACCCAGGTTCATAAGGCAAGTCCTTTGACACCTACAAAGAGACTTAGATCCCCACACAATAGTAATGGGAGACTTTAACACCCCACTGTCAACATGAGACAGATCAACGAGACAGAAAGTTAACAAGGATATCCAGGACTTGAACTCAGCGCTGTACCAAGTGAACCTAATAGACAGTTACAGAATGCTCCACCCCAAATCAACAGAATATACATTCTTCTCAGCACCACATCACACTAATTCCAAAATTGACCATATAGTTGGAAGTAAAGCACTCCTCAGCAAATGTAAAAGAACAGAAATCATAACAAAGTGTCTCTCAGACCACAGTGCAATCAAATTAGAATTCAGGATTAAGAAACTCACTAAAAACCGCACAACTACATGGAAACTGAACAACCTGCTCCTGAATGACTACTAGGTAAACAACGAAATGAAGGCAGAAATAAAGATGTTCTTTGAAACCAATGAGAACAAGACACAATGTACCAGAATCTCAGGGACACATTTAAAGCAGTGTGTAAAGGGAAATTTATAGCACTAAATGCCCAGCAGAGAAAGCAGGAAAGATCTAAAATCAACACCCTAACACACAATTAAATGAACTAGAGAAGCAAGAGTAAAAACATTCAAAAGCTAGCAGAAGGCAAGAAATAAATAAGATCAGAGCAGAACTGAAGGAGATAGAGAGATGAAAAACCCTTTTAAAAAATCAATGAATGCAGGAAGGCAAGAAATAACTAAGATCAGAGAAGAACTGAAGGAGATAGAGACAGGAAAAACCCTTTAAAAATTCAATGAACCCAGTAGCTGATTTTTTGCAAAGATCAACAAAATTGATAGACTGCTAGCAAGACTAATAAAGAAGAAAAGAGAGAAGAATCAAATAGATACAATAAAAATGATAAAAGGGGTATCACCACCGTTCCCACAGAAATAATAACTACCATCAGAGAATACTATAAACACCTCTACGCAAATAAACTAGAAAATCTAGAAGAAATGGATAAATTCCCAGACAGATACGTACTCCCAAGACTAAACCAGGAAGAAGTTGAATCCCTGAATAGACCAATAACAGGCTCTGAAATTGAGGCAATAATTAACAGCCTCTCAACCAGAAAAACTGCAGGACTAGATGGATTCACAGCCGAATTCTACTAGAGGTACAAAGCGGAGCTGGTACCATTCCTTCTGAAACTATTCCAATCAATAGAAAGAGAGAGAATCCTCCCTAACTCATTTTATGAGGCCAGCATCATCCTGATAACCAAAGCCTGGCAGAAACACAACAAAAAAAGAGAATTTTAGACCAATATCCCTGATGAACTTCGATGCAAAAATCCTCAATAAAATACTGGCAAACCGAATCCAGCAGCACATCAAAAAGCTCTGTCTCTTATACACATCTAGATGTGTATAAGAGACAGCAATAAACATACGTGTGCATGTGTCTTTATAGCAGGATTTTACCTTCTTCTACCCAAGTTTCACCATGAAGTTCACGTTTATACTCTCTTTAATTTTAGAAGAATTCATGTTGCTCTCATAGGGGATCTTTTGAACCTGCTCTTATTTTTCTTGATGTCTCAAGTAGCTCCTGCTGAGACATGTTATAGCATGGCAATATGAGTTTATTTTGGTGCAAAAAAAAATTGGAATCTATTCTTTTTTTAACATAATATACTTTTTCCATGAACATTTTACAGACCCAATGCATTGCAGGAAGGCTTCCTAATACAATAAGGTTTGCTACTGGTAACTTTGATTTTTCCAGGTGACTGGGTAGATTGATATTTTGTTTTTCTCCTGGCATATACTGGGTGAGGAGTTCTTTTTGTTTAGATTTCTTGTGAGCTATGAATAAAAATGTTGGTCACTTAAAATGGTATCCACAATTTAGCCAATGTCTCCTGAGAAAAGTGTATGTAAGCATGCATGAAAAAGCACTTCATGATCCTCATGGCCAGTGATTTTTTCATTTGTTTATACATGAAATTGGCTGGGCGCAGGGGATCATACCTGTAATCCCAGCACTTTGGGAGGTCCAGGCGGGTGTATCACGAGGTCAGGAGTTCAAGACCAGCTTGGCCAAGATGGTGAAACCCCGTCTGTGCTAAAACTACAAAAATGAGCCAGGTACAGTGACAGTCTCCTGTAATTCAAGCTACTATGGGGCTGAGGCAAGAGAATCGCTTGAACCCAGGTAGCAGAGGATGCAGTGACTAGAGATAGCACCACTGCACTCCAGCTTGGGTGACAGAGGGAGACTTCATCTAAAAAAAAAAAAGGAAGAAGAAGAAATTAATCATCTGCATGACTAATTATATACAAAGATGAATAGCAGGGGAATGCAGAAACCTATGTCACTGTGCTTATGATTTAGAAACACATTTAGAGAAATAATTTTGTTTGTGTTTTTTCACTTTACCTGGCCATGTCTTAAGAAAAGCTTTTCTTTAACCAGGTACTAAAACTGGTACCTAAGTTTGTTCTCTGGATCTAATTTCTTCTCACTTTCTTGAAAATAAGCAGATATGTTAATAAATGCTAAAAGCAGTGGAGAAAAGGATGCAAGAATTGAGGCTCTGGAGACTGACTGCCATCTGCACCACTTACTCCTTTATCACAGTCTTGGCATGTGCTTCTGTCATCTCATCTACAAAAAGGGAGATAGTAACAAAAATTATTACTACCTAATAAGATGGTTCTGAAGATTATATGGCACATAGTCAATGCTTGATAAATATTGCCTATTATAATCCATCATGCTACAACAGGCTTGTGGAATATGAACGCATTAATATAATTGTGAAAGTTATGTTTATGAAGACTCAACTGTAAGTCAAAATATGAGATCCAATATCATAATAGTGTAGTCAGAATTTTTAGAAAAATCTAAGCAAAGTATACTTCGTAGAGACAATTGTGTTGAATTGTTAATTATATCATCATAATGTTTAGATGATTAAATGGGCACAATTGTTCTAAGCAGAGGCACTCCTCTTAGACCACAGGAACTCAATGCAATTCACTCACTGTCAGCACAAGTTTATCCACTCTGTCCATGTTCATCTTCCGGGCAAACCACTCTTTAGTTGTTCTAGACAAACCAGTGCATTGTAAAGTTGAAGAAAATTCTTCTTTCAGTCCCATGCATAGAATTCCTCAGTCTTTGAGAATGACACATGCGGGTGTGAAAAAACTTAGTTGTGAACTTTACAAGATCTTACTAAAAGGAAAATTAGGAAAACTTAGAGGATATTAAGGAAGAAGGTAATGTCTAATTTCTATTATTAAAAGCTCACACTGGCTATTGTGAGGAGAAGTGATATGGAATGTGGTGGGAGCAGGAAAGTTACTAAGGCCAGCTAGCGGCTATTCTAGTCCTCCAGGAGAGAGGGTCATGCCACAATCAGAGTCTTGTATTAGAGATTACGCAAGGGGTCATCTTGGGTTGTATTTTGAGGTGGAGCCCACTGTATTTGCTTATATGCAGTGCTTGGCGGAGAGTGAAAAGTAAAAAGTGACTCCTATGTTCTTGAAAACTCTGTAAAAATATTATTGTCTTAGTAAAGATTAGGAGGTATCATGGGCTGCATTCTTTTTACCCAAATTTTTATGTTGAGGTCTTATCCTTGTACCTCAGAATATGAATGTGTTTGGAAACAATGTCTTTTTTACAGAGGTAATTAAATGAAAATCAGGCTATTCAGATGGTCCCAATCTAATCAGACTGGTGTTCTTATAAGAAAGGAAGTTTTGGCCACACAGAGGGGCAGCAGGGGTGCATGTGTACAGGAAACCCATGTGTGAAGACAAAACAAAAAAATAGCCAAGACAAAACAAAATAAATAGCCAAGTCAAAGTGAATAAGAAACATCTTAGAATAACTGAACCTGTTAACATTTTGATTACAGACTGTGAGCCTCCAGAACTGAGAGGAAGTCAATTTCTATTGTTTAAATTACACAGGTGTGGTATTTTTTTAAGAGAGACATAAGAAACTATGTCAGGGGAGAGCAGTTTTAGGATGTGGAATCAAGACTCTTGTTTGGGACATGTTATGTTTGCATCCATATTAGAAAGCAAATGGATTGCTGAGAGCTTCAACTGACTGAAAGGTGCATGAGCTCCTGCTGCATATCTGCTCCTCACTTTGACCCCATCCGCACTCACTAATGGGGTCTCTTTAAGCTCTTCTTTCACCTCTGTTTTATTTGTGTGTGGGAAGTTCATAGCTAATATTTATTCTTCCCTAATACACCAATCTCTTTCACTCATTGCTGACATTGGAAAATGTCAGAGAAAGGCCCTGATCTGAGTGATATTTGAAGGCAATGCCTGCTATCTTCCTGTACTCACCAAGCCAAAGGGGAGTCTTTCACCAGGACACCACTTCTACAGCAACCTATGCAATGAGGCAAGTCTGCAAAGCACTCCCCTCTGCTCTTTCCCTCTGATCTTCCTTTCCCACCAGAAGGTCCACCATAAGTCACTAGGCAGGACCATTCATCTCCAGTTTCTCTGTCCAAATGGTGTGTGTAGAAACCAATGACCATCATCCCAGTAGTAATAGCATACCTGATAGGCTAAGCAACTACTCTCTGCCCCCTATAAAGCACATAAAGTCAAGCTACAACTGTTTTATTATTGCACGGCCAAAGAAGAATTGCCAACTGGTAATATATTTCCTCTTTAGCAAACATCC
>NW_012101385.1:281681-295267 GCF_000951045.1 Mandrillus leucophaeus | reverse complement strand
CCAAAAATCTCCTTAAATTGATAAGCAACTTCAGCAAACTCTCACGATATCAAATCGATGTGCAAAAGTCACAAGCATTCCTACACACATATAACAGACAAACAGAGAGCCAAATCATGAGTGAACTCCCATTCACAATTGCTTCAAAGAGAATAAAATACCTAGGAATGCAACTTACAAGGGATGTGAAGGACTTCTTCAAGGAGAACTACAAACCACTGCTCAACCAAATAAAAGAGGACACAAACAAATGGAAGAACATTACATGCTCACGGATAGGAAGAATTAATATCATGAAAATGGCCATACTGCCCAAGTTAATTTATAGATTCAATGCCATCCCCATCAAGCTACCAGTGACTTTCTTCACAGAACTGGAAAAAACTACTTTAAAGTTCACATGGAACCAAAAAAGACCCCGCATTGCCAAGACAATCCTAAGCCAAAAGAACAAAGCTGGAGACATCATGCTACCTGATTTCAAACTATACTACAAGGATACAGTAAACAAAAGAGCATGGTACTGGTACCAAAACAGAGATATAGACCAATGGAACAGAACAGAGCCCTCAGAAATAATACCACACATCTACAACCATCTGTTACTTGACAAACCTGACAAAAATAAGAAATGAGGAAAGGATTCCCTATTTAATAAATGGTGCTGGGAAAACTGACTAGCCATATGTAGAAAACTGAAATTTGATCCCTTCCTTACACCTTGTACAAAAATTAATTCAATGTGGCTTAAAGAATTAAACATTACACCTAAAACCATAAAAACCCTAGAAGAAAACATAGGCAGTACCATTCAGGACATAGGCATGGACAAGGACCTCATGACTAAAACACCAAAAGCAATGGCAACAAAAGTCAAAATAGACAAATGGGATCTAATTAAACTGCACAGCAAAAGAAACTACCATCAGAGTGAACAGGAAGCCTACAGAATGGGAGAAAATTTTTGCAATGTACCCATCTGACAAAGGGCTAATATCCAGAATCTACAAAGAACTTAAACAAATTTACAAGAAAAAATCAGACAACGCTATCAAAATGTGGGAGAAGGATATGAACAGATGCTTCTCAAAAGAAGACATTTATGCAGCCAACAGACACATGAAAAATTGCTCATCATCACTGGCCATCGGAGAAATGCAAATCAAAACCACAGTGAGATACCATCTCGCACCAGTTGCAATGGTGATCATTAAAAAGTCAGGAAACAAGAGATGCTGGAGAGGATGTGGAGAAATAGGAACACTGTTACACTGTTGGTGGGACTGTAAACTAGTTCAATCATTGTAGAAGACAGTGTGGCGATTCTTCAAGGATCTAGAACTAGAAATACCATTTGACCCAGCCATCCCAAAGGATTATAAGTCATGCTGCAATAAAGACATATGCACACGTATGTTTATTGCAGCACTATTCACAATAGCAAAGACTTGGAAACAACCCAAACGTCCATCAATGATAGACTGGATTAAGAAAATGTGGCACATCTACACCATGGAATACTATGCAGCCATAAAAAGGATGAGTTCACGTCCTTTGTAGAGACATGGATGAAGCTGGAAACCATCATTCTCAGCAAACTATTGCAAGGACAGAAAACCAAACACCGCATGTTCTCACTCATAGGTGGGAACTGACCAATGAGAACACTTGGACACGGGGTGGAGAACATCACACACTGAGGCCTGTCATGTGGTGGGGGGACGGCGGTGGGATAGCATTAGCAGAAATACCTAATGTAAATGACAAGTTAACGGGTGCAATGCACCAGCACGGCACATGTATACATACATAACAAACATGCACTTTGTGCACATGTACCCTAGAAATTAAAGTATAATAATAATAAAAAAGATCGTGACATTAAAAAAAACAAAAAACAAAAAAGAAGTGATGAGATGATGGTGAAAGTGAACCTTACAGCAGCAGACCATTCACATAAACTTATGGGCAAAAATTTTATCTTCTTTTGGCTTAATTGAAAAGGTCTGACAATTAACAGGAGAAAAAAGAGCTAGCACAAGAAGAAGATCAGTTGGTTCAGATTACATGTTTTTTTTTCTGGTAGAAAAACTAAAGTTGAGCAAACTATCCACTTGATGAGGGCCAAAACTGCTGTAGCTAAATCAGCTACAGAAAAGAACAGAATGTTCAGTGACAAATTAAACAAGCATGAAGGAAAAGAAAAGAAAAGATCCTAAAGCATTTCTTTGAAGAGTTGTAATAGGAAATCAAACATGACTTTTCCAGTGGCATTCGAAGGGACAAACACAATCAAAGCAATGGCTACCAAGAGGTGGCAGTGGTCTAGTCTAAGTAAATGCGACAAAAGCAAATATCATGCCAACAGTGTTTTTGGATGCTCAAGGTTTTTTGGTTGTTAACTTTCTGGAGGGTCAAAGAATGGTAACAACCACTTATGAGAGAGTTTAGACTTTGGAGAGAATTAGCCAAATCTTTGGCAGAAAAATGGATGAGATTGGATGCCTAGTGACTTTCCATCAAAAGTCTGGTAAAATTGCCCTTGTTTCATGAGATTAATAAGCAGGAGCATTGTTGTGATGGACAAGGACCCTCTGCTGAAGCTTTTCTAGGCATTTATCTGCTAAAGTTTTGGCTGTCTCCGAAGTGTCTCAGAAGTTGATGTTATTATTCTAAGTGATGTAACTTACGAATGGAAAACAAACATCATATGTTCTCAGTTATAAATGGGAGCTAATCTATGAGGATGTAAAGGCATAAGAATGGCAGAATGGACTTTGGGAACTCAGAGGGAAATGACGAAAAGGGAGTGATGAATAAAAGACTACAAATTGGGTGCAGTGTATAACACCCCTGGGTGGTGGGTGCACCAAAATCTCACAAATCACCACTAAAGAACTTATTCACTCAACCAAACACCACCTGTTCTCCAACCTATGGAAGTAAAAAAGAAAAGAAAAAGAAGAAAAAAGAAAAAAAAAGAAAATCACTAGGCATCCAAATTACAGTACCAATGCAGTATCTTTGGACATCTTTTTTTTCCTAAGATTAAAGTATCTTTAATGTATATGCTGTTTTCTTCAGTTAATATTGTGAAAAGACTGCATTTATATGGTGAAATTCCCAAGACCCTCAATTCTTTATAGATAGGCTACACTACTTGTATCATTACTTGCAAACCTTCTTGAATGTGGTGGAGCTTACATTAAGAATAAAGTTTATATTGTCTACTTTCATATTGTAATTACATTCTTCCACAAACGTTTTGAAATCCCTTGTATTTCAAACCCATCTGGAAGAGCAGGAGCAGATTCTAATCTGTACAACACAGGATCCTCTCATTGAAATGATCAAGTGGCCTGTCTTTAGGATTTCCAGTCGCAGCCCCACATACAATACCTCTAACAAGGTATCCTGAAGTTATCACTATCCCTGAGCAAAAACTAAATGATGTCACAAGACTTATTCAAGGCCTGAAATGGTAAGTGGCAGCTGTCAATACCGACTAACCTGTACTTTCCTTGAAAAAGATGAAACTATGGGCAGGAACTACTTGATATAACAGAAAAGTCAGCAGATGAAAAGAGGGCTATCAACACAAACTCAGTAAAAAGACTTAGGAAAGACAGTATCTTGATACAAATTTTAAAAACAAAAATAAAATGAAAGGAGTAAGAAGAATTATAGATGCTTACTTAGAAGATTAGATTTCAAAAATTTCCCAAAATTTATTTTAAAAGAAGCTAGATGTAAGATGAAAAATAAACACAGGGAAGATTATTTAGAACACAAAATGTCAACAAAAACATTTTAGAAAGAGAGTGGGGAGAAATTAGTTTTGGAATATAGCAAAAATGAAAAAAATTTCTGTGTGGAAGAATACTCTGGGAGACAGATATTACAGGCACTAAGAAATAGATCAATGTAATACCTTTGAGGCTTTTATGGGGTTCCAGACTATCTTATTGGAATATATAATTGTGGCCACTCATTGTAAGTGGGAGTGATTAAAATTTTTTCCTAGAAGAACAACTGAATGTGGTGGCTCATGCCTGTTATCCCAGGACTTTGGGAAGGTGAGGCGAGTGGATCCCTTGAGGCCAGGAGTTCAAGACCACCCTGAGCAACAAATTGTGGCTCCATCTCTTCAAAAGAATTTTAAAATAAATTTTTAAAAAATAAACGGGCATGATGGCTGTCATGAACCTGTAATTCAAGCAACTCAAGAGGCTGAAGTGAGGGGAATCCCCTGAGCACAGGAGTTCAAGGATGTTGTAAGCCATGATCATGACACCACACTCCAGCCTTGGTGACAGAGCGAGAGCCTGTAATTATATATTCCTGTAAGACGCAAAGCCCAAGCTGAATCTGAGCAAATATTCTAATAAAGGGGAAGAGCAAGGAAAAATTCTTAAAGACATAAAATAGCATGGCTCATTCAAGAACTTATATTCATTCTGTTCATTTCTAGAAACCTCTGGTAGTTTTTGTGGCCAACTTTGCTTCAATCACTCCATGTATATTAATAATAGAATACGTTAGACACCTGTATCCTACACCAAGACTTTGCTGGTTGGAGCCAGATCCAAAGACTATCAGACAATCGGTGTGGATCTGACCAGGCTGAGGGCCAACTTTCTGTCAGCCATGAATGGCCAGGTTTGTGTTGTCTTTACACAGCTCAAAGTTCCAAAGAAATAATCTCTATATAATCAAATATTTAGCAAAATATGATAGGCATAGTTACACAAAAATCCACAGCCAACCTCTTGTTCCTTAGGATATGATTGTGTTTAGAAAACAGCCCTAAGAAAAGTGATCAAGCTAAACTAAGGGAATTGCAGTGGAACTAAATCCAATAAGATACATGTCCTTAGAATAAGTGGAAATTCCTTCTAAGAACTGGAAATTTGCACATAGACACAAGAAGTACATAGGCACAGATGCAGCCCCATGGGAGGACCCAGCAAGAAGGCAGATATCTAGGTGCTGAACAGATAGGGCCCGAAGAACTGAACCTGCTGACACCTTCCTTGTGGAGCTTCAGCATCAAGAAGTGTTCAAAAGTAATTTCTGTTGCTTAAGAATATTAGTCTGTGATATTTCGTTTTGACAGCTATAATGAAGAAATTCAGGAGGAGCAGGTTTTAGGAGAAATCAAGAGTCCTGCTTGGCACATGGTAAGTTTACATTTATTTTAAATTGCAAGTTGATTGCTGAGGTCCTTGACTCATGGACAAGTGCCTTGTCTCTTATTGCCATCTTGCTCCTTGCTTTGACCCCATCCTAAATCAGTGACACTGTCTCCTTCAGTTCTTTGATAACTTCTGTTTTGGTTATCTCTGGTAGCTTGATGCCTGATATTTACTCCTTCCTGATATGCTAATCTCTTCACTCATTTCTGACACAGGAGAAGGTCAGGGCATGACCTGAGTGATATTTGGAAGCATCACCTCTTGTCTGGCTGTACTCAGCAGACGAGGAGAATCCTGCCTCCAACCAGGACTGCAGCTTCCCCAGTGACAAACACAAAGAGTCACATCTGCCTGGCACTCCCCTCCCCTCTGCTTCTTCTCTCTTGCATTTCTTCCCTACCTGATTGGCCACCATAAGCTACCTACACCAGACTGCTCATCGCCAGCTTCTCTTTCCAAATCATGTTTGGTGAAACCAGAGAAAATCATTCAATAATATAAGGACACCTGGTTGGCCCAAGCACTCTGTGTCTCTCTTAAGGCATGTGAATCTCAGTTACAAATGTTAAACTTTCCATGTAGCTGGAGAATATTTGGCCACTAGTATTATATTAGATCTTCAGAAAACATTCCTATGTATGCTAGGAGAAAAACAAGAAACCAATCTGCCTAGTCAGCTGGAAAATCTAATTTACCTGTAGTAGAGCTTATTGTATTAGGACACTTTCCTATATGCAGTGGACTGTTAAAACATTAATGAAAAATGTATATTATATTCAGAAATATCATGAATGGATTCCAATTTTTTTGGCACCAAAATGAAATCAGAATGTTTTGCTATAACATGTCTGAACAGGAGCTAGCCTGAGACATCAAGAAACATAAGAGAGCAGTTTCAAAAGAGCCCCTAGAAGAGTAACATGAATTCTTCTAAAATTGAAGTGAGTACAAACATCAAATTTATGGTGACGCTTGGGTGGAAGAAGATAAAATCACTGATGGTGTCCAAAAGTTGTCCTACTTGGGAAATGGTAGGTTGACATTAGTGGAAGAAGTCAGTGGTTCATAAATTCAATGAGGAGTTACTCATTTCAAGAAGGAATGAGGCAATGTTGAACCTAAAGTCTACGGCAACAGATGATTCACATAATATTTCAAAGAATAAATTGGAGTATAAAACTGTAGCCACTCATTATAAGTGGGAGTGATTAAAAATTTTTCCTAGAAGAAAGACTGAATGTGGCGACTCATGCCTGTTATCCCAGGAATTGGAAGAGTAAGGTGGGAGGATACCTTGAGGCCAGGAGTTCAAGATCAGCCTAAGCAACGATGTGAGACTCCATCTCTTCAAAAAAAATTAAAGTAAAAAAAAAAAAAATCGGCAGGGTGGGTGTCATGAACCTGTAATTCAAGCAACTCAAGAGGCTGAAGCTGGGGGATTCCCGTGAGCACAGGAGTTCAAAGATGCTGTAAGCCATGATCACAACACTATACTCCAGCCTGGGTGACAGAGCGAGAGTTTGTATAAAAAAAAAAAAGTCCTAAAAGGTGTAAAGCCCAAACTGAATCTGATCAAACATTCTAACAAAGGGGTAGAGCAAGGAAAATTTTTGAAGACACGAAATAGGATGTCTCATTCAAGAACTGTGTATTTGTTCTGTTCATTTCTAGAAGCCCGTGGTAGTTTTCATGGCCAACTTTGTTTTAACCACTCCATGAATATTAACAACAGAATGCATGCAGACACCTGAACCCTACAACACCAAGACTTTTCTGACTAGAGACAGATCCAAAGAATATTAGACAATCCATGTGAGTCTGACCAGGCTGAGGGCCAACCTTCTGTCAACCATGAATGGCCAGGTTTGTGTTGTTTTCACACAGCTCAAAGTTCCAAAGAAATAATCTCTATATAATCAAATATTCAGCAAAATATGATAGGCATGGGTATACAAAAATCCACAGCCAACCTCTTGTTCCTTAGAATAAGACTGTGATTAGAAAACAGCCCTGAGAAGAGGTGATCAAGTTAAAATGAGGGAGTTTCAGTGGAACTAAATCCAATAAGATGGCTGTCCTCATAAGAAGTGGAAATTCCTTATAAGAACTGGAAATTTTCACACGGAGAGACACAAAAATTATGTATGTATAGAAGCATCCCCATGGGAAACAGAGCAAGAAGGCAGATATGTAGATGGCAAACAGGCAGAACTCAGAAGAACTGAACCTGCTGACACCTTCCTCGTGGAACTTGAGCATCCAGAAGTGTCAAAAAGTAATTTCTGTTGTTGAAGAATACCTAGTCTGTGATATTTTGTTTTGACAGTTATAATGAAGAAATTCAGGAGACAGCAGGTTTTAGGAAGTAGAAATCAAGAGTCCTACTTGGAACATGGTAAGTTTACATTTATTTTAAATTGCAAGTGGATTGCTGAGGTCCTTGAGTCATGGATAAGTGCCTAAGTTCCTGTTGCAGTCCTGCTCCTTGCTTTGACCTCACCCTAAGTGACACTGTCTCCTTCAGTTCTTTGGTAACCTCTGTTTTGGTTGTCTCTGGTAGCTTGATACCTGATATTTACTCCTTCCTGATATGCTAATCTCTTTCACGCATTTCTGACATTGGATAAGGTCAGGGATAGGGCATGAGCTGAGTGATATTTGGAAGCATCACCTCTTGTCTTCCTGTACTCAGCAGACGAGGAGTAGCCTGCCTCTAACCAGGATTGCAGCTTCCCCAGTGACTCCCACAAGGAGGCACATCTGCGTGGCACTACCCTCTGCTTCTACTCTCTTGGGTTTCTCCCCTAGCTGACAGGCCACCATAAGGTGCCTAGGCCAGACAGCTCATCGCCAGCTTCTCTTTCCAAATAATGTTTGGTGAAACCAGAGAAAATCATTCAATAACATCAGAACACCCACTAGGCCCAAGCACTCTGTCTCTTGAAGCATGTGAATCTCAGTTACAAATGTTACACTTTCCATGTAGCTGGAGAATATTTGGCCACTGGTATTATATCCCATCTTCAGAAAACATTCCTATTTATGCTAAAAGAAAAACAAAAAACCAATCTGCCTAGTCAGCTGGAAAAGTCTAAGTTACCTCAAGTAGACCTTATTGTGTTAGGATGCCTTCCTATATGCAGCAGGTTCTTAAAATGTTGATGGAAAATGTATATTCTATTAAGAAATACAATGAATGGGCCAGGCATGATGGCTCACGCCTGTAATTCCAGCACTTTGGGAGGCCGAGGCCGGTGGATCATGAGGTCAAGAGATCAAGACCACCCTTGAAACTCCGTCTGTACTAAAAATACCAAAAATTAGCTGGGGGTAGTGGCAGGCACCTGTAGTCCCAGCTACTCCAGCGGCTGACGCAGGAGAATGGCGTGAACCTGGGAGGCAGAGTAAGCCGAGACTACACCATTGTACTCTAGCCTGGGTGACAGATGGAGATTCCATCTCCAAAAAAAAAAGAAAAGAAAAAGAAATACCATGAATGGATTCCAAATTTTTTGGCACCAAAATGAAATTAGAATATCTTCTAAAACATGTCTGAACAGGAGCTAGTTTGAGGCATCAAGAAAAATAAGATAGCTGTTTCAAAAAAGCCCCTAGAAGAGCAACATGGATTCTCCTAAATTAGAGTAGAAACATCAAATTTATGGTGACGCTTGGGTGGAAGAAGGTGAAATCATTGATGGTGTCCAAAAAAGTTGTCCTACTTGGCACATGGTAAGTTGACACTGGTTGAAGAAGTCAGCAGTTCACAAATTCAATAAAGAGTTCCTCATTTCAAGAAGGAATGAGGCAATGTTGAACCTGAAGCCTACAGTGACAGATGATCCACATCATATTGCAAGGTATACATTCATCTTCTTGATACCCTAAGAGAAGATGTGTGACGATTAGCAGCACACACAATAGCCAACACTGCAGACTTCTCAGTTGGTTCAGTTTACGTGATTCTAACTGAATGATTAAAGTTTAGCAAACTTTTCACTTAATGGATGCCCAATCTGTGTCACTAAGATCAAGTACAGACAAGAGCAGAACTTTCCCTAAAAATTTAAATATGAGCAATGAGGACTGTAAACATTTCTTCAATGAGTTATAACAGGAGATAACACGGGATTTCACCAGCAAAATCCAGACAACAAATACAGTCAAAACAATGGCTACCAAGAGGTGGAAAAGTCCAGTCAAAACAAAAGTGGATGAGGGCTTCCCCTAAAAATTTCAATATGAGCAAAGAAGACCATAAGCATTTCTTCAATGAATTATAATAGAAGATAACACGTGACTTTACCAGTAAATCCCAGAAAACAAATACAATAAAAGCAATGGCTACCAACAAGTTGAAAAGCCCATTCAAAACAAAAGTGGATGAGGAGAGCACAAAAGTCATGGCAAGAGTTTATTGGAAAGCTCAAGTCATTTTGCCGGTTGACTTTCTGGAGAACGACAATATCTGCTTATTCCGAGAATATTTTGAGAAAACCAAAGCTTTAGTAGATGAATCCCTGTGAAAGCTTCAGCAGAGTCCTTCACCACAACCTTGCTCCTGCTCATTTCTCTTATCAAACAGGGTAATTATATGACAGTTCTGATGGGAAATCATTAGGCTTCCAGATTACAAGCCTAATTTGGTTCCTTTGGATTTATTTTTGTTTTGTAGTCTTATAACATTTGTAAAAGGCATCCATTTTTCTTCAGTTAATAATGTAAAAAATACATATCAATAGCTGGCATGTTGACCAAAATGTATGACAAGTGGTCAATAAATCTTCTCCTTTTATATAGCTCATTAACAAGTAGGATTGGGAAATGATTGTAAACTGAGTACCAGGTGGTACAACTGAAACAAACTTCCCATGTAACACTTTTTGTTTCTGCTGCATTCAAAAGGTAACAGGAGGAAAATGGTTAAACATCCCCTAAAGCTGTTGCACAACTTTGGGGAGACTTAAAATTCAGGTGTTTATTCAGTTGAGTCTTAGACTGTGGCTGCAAACTGGACCTCTCCTCATGAGCTACCACCATATTCTCTCTTCTCCCCAAGAGTGGACTCAACTGAGCAAACATGGTGCCTGGGTGAGAAGGGTACAAAATGGGGACAGAGTTCCAGAGTCTCACTTAGTAAGTCTGTCGTAGAATCCCTCCCAAGGAAAACCAAAGAGCTGGAATAAAGAAATACAAAAATCTATGGCCTTACATGGCGTTGCAGTCATGGACTCTTCAGAATAAACAACAGTGATATGTCCTAGAAATGCGTGAAGGAATGTCTTCATTTAAAGAGAAAACCACTGGGGAAATGACTCTTCCTACGAAAAATCAAAGAACCTCCATGTGTTGGTCATTGCCACAGTCAGAACCATCTCTGGATACACAAGTGTGAAGACAGATGGGTCCAGGACACCAGCAGAAATGCCCAAATGGATTAGGGCCATGAAGCTGCCCTTGCATTTACTGTCAAGCATGAGAATTTTCCTTACCCTGCCTTGAGTTGTAAAGGAAAGAACACATTGCTAACACTGACCATTCCTTCCATGCTTAGAGGTAGAAACACTACAAATACTAGGGGAAGGTGCCATTCTTCAGGGATTATGTTCTACAGAGGAAAAGCTAGCGGAAGAGCAAGAATCTAAAGCCATACATCGTTTAAATAGGCCCTCAGTCACCACTAAAGTACATTCTTTAGATTCCTGCATACACAATCTGCAATCCCACAGTACATTTATAACAGTGCTGGAAGGTAGCCATTATTTGTAGACATAAGAATCAGATTATTTAGAAACTTGCTTCTATAGGTATTCCCAAGTCTTCTTTTCAGAAAAAAAATTCAGATAAGCTTCAAATGATTGGAATTTGTTTTAGGGAGGAGATGGTCTTGAAATTTTATGATCCCCATGGGTAAGTGGAATACAGAAAAACACATAAAGGCTTGAGTAAAGGAGTTGGCATAAAGAAGACCACTGCTAGTTCATGAAGCTTTTACATTCTCTTTATTCTGTTCACTCTAAACAAGGTCTTGGAAAGGGCCTGTGCACATGAAGGACCCCAAAGTTCAAGCTTCAGAAGCTTTGTAGACCATTCCAATCTGACAAAAGCCATATGTCAATGTTTTTAGGATGCCTATTTAAATAAGTGTTTAATTGCTCAATAAAAATTACAAAGGCAAGTTTCAATCAAGAAAATGCAAACACAGACAAAAGTTTAGCTAAAAAATAAGGTTAGTAAAAATGTAAGATAAATTGAAACTCTTTATGTATCATGTCATAAACTTCTGTTTCTATGTCTGTTTACTAAAAGGCACAAAAGATTTTTTTATAATATGGAGAGATTTGCTTTGGCAGTTCTAAAGATGGGTAAGTAATAGACTTGAAACAACATACATTTGTTATTAAAATTATATTTGTTAGACTATTAGAGTATAAAAATGTATTCATCATTTAAAATTGTTGCTAGATGTTTACTCAATAATGTTGTAAAAAATATGCGTGTGATTACCAACTCATGGTCCTGTTACATTTAATGCAGCTGGGGAAGAAGAGACAGCTGCAGATTCTTCTGATAAAATTAGGAACACAGGTAATAGCAGTCTGTCTTGTAAAGTCACTTGAATACACGTAAACAGAAAGAGACGTAAACAAAAAGATCATCTGTAGAACCTGCTATAAACTGTGATAAGGAATTTGTCTCTATATTAACAGTATTGGAAGGCCCAGTGCATTGAACACATGGACTGATTTCTGCTCTTTCCCAATGTCCCAATAAAATTACAATAAAGAAGCACAGAGGAAAGTAATACCCAAGGATGAAGAGAATGAAAAAAGAGATGACAATAAACAATAAATATAAACAAAACTGTGAAATTGGACTGACAAATAGAAAAATTACAGAGTTTGTGAATCAGCAAAAGTGAAATCAGACATGAACAGGGGACCGTGGTGCAATTTTCACGAGAACACCTGGAAAATTAGTCCTATTTGAATAATATGTTTTCCTGTGTAGAAATATACATGTATATACATTTTAGTGCATATTCTGCATCAAAGTTTGGTCATTTTTCTTCACCTGACCCCGTGCATTTCTTGCTATTTGGTCCTGGGTGTTTTATATTGTTCTCATGAATAAGGTCATTCTCTCTCTCTCTCTCTTTCTCTCTCTCTCTCTCTCTCTCTCTCCTTGCATTGCCTTATGCTGTTCCCTATGAAGTGTATGTCTTAGGGAAAGTCACTCACTCACATTAAGATTTTATTTCTACCTTTGAAAAGTGAACAGAAATGCAAAAAGTCCTCTAAATGCTGTTGTAAGTACTAGAAGAGCTAAGGCATCTGAAACATCACTATGCAAGGTAGAAAGGAATAATCCGTAAATCTTTAGCTATGTAGTCACACATGTGTGGAAATATAATATATGATATAGATAGCAGTTGGGTCACTGAAAAAAACTTCATTACTGAATATTTTTTAGAGACAATTTTGTATCCAATCATTTTAAAAATGAATGTTCTATCTCTGTCTCACAGCATGGACTTCCTCATGGCATGTGGCAGGTAGGTTCCATAAGGAACAATTTGGACTTGCAAGGCATTTCTATGATCTAGACTCAAAAGTCACACAGTATCACTTCTGATATAATCTATTGGTCATGGTAGTAAGTTCTACCCAAGCTCAAGGGGTTAAAAACAGACCTCACCCCTTCAAGAGAGGATGTCAAGGTACCACTGTAAGAAGAAAACATTAGATGAAAGATTCTGTCGTGATCAACTTTAAAAACACAATGCTCCTAGCACTTTGGGAGGATGAGTTGGGCAGATCATGAGGTCAGGAGATCGAGACCATCCTGGCTAACATGGTTAAACCCAGGCTCTACTAAAACTATAAAAAATTAGCCAGGCGTGGTGGCGGGTGTCTGTAGTCCCAGCTACTTGGGAGGCTGAGACAGAAGAATGGCGTGAACCTGGGAGGTGGAACTTGCAGTGAGCTGAGATCACACCACTGCACTCCAGCCTGGGTGACAGAGCAAGACTCTGTCTCAAAAAATAAATAAATAAATAAATAGATAAAAATAAAAATAAAAACACAATGTACCACACATCCCAATTTTCAAGATGATAAATATACAAACACTTGGATTTCAATATCAATAAAATATAATAATAATCTGTGATTCTCAAGCAGAAGACACAATATCTTTTATAAGATATAGGTACAGGTGTATCTGTTTAATAAATGAGTCATTGATTAACCACTTTAACTAAATTCCTCTTTTAAATGTATCAGCTTACCGAGTTGGTACATCATCAGAAAAATATGAGGGTGATATACATTGCTTTGTATTTCTTTTCTTTTTTTTTTTTTTTTTTTGAGACGGAGTCTCGCTCTATCG
>NW_012101385.1:280516-281501 GCF_000951045.1 Mandrillus leucophaeus | reverse complement strand
TCTTTGGTAACCTCTGTTTTGGTTGTCTCTGGTAGCTTGATACCTGATATTTACTCCTTCCTGATATGCTAATCTCTTTCACGCATTTCTGACATTGGAGAAGGTCAGGGATAGGGCATGAGCTGAGTGATATTTGGAAGCATCACCTCTTGTCTTCCTGTACTCAGCAGACGAGGAGTAGCCTGCCTCTAACCAGGATTGCAGCTTCCCCAGTGACTCCCACAAGGAGGCACATCTGCGTGGCACTACCCTCTGCTTCTACTCTCTTGGGTTTCTCCCCTAGCTGACAGGCCACCATAAGGTGCCTAGGCCAGACAGCTCATCGCCAGCTTCTCTTTCCAAATAATGTTTGGTGAAACCAGAGAAAATCATTCAATAACATCAGAACACCCACTAGGCCCAAGCACTCTGTCTCTTGAAGCATGTGAATCTCAGTTACAAATGTTACACTTTCCATGTAGCTGGAGAATATTTGGCCACTGGTATTATATCCCATCTTCAGAAAACATTCCTATTTATGCTAAAAGAAAAACAAAAAACCAATCTGCCTAGTCAGCTGGAAAAGTCTAAGTTACCTCAAGTAGACCTTATTGTGTTAGGATGCCTTCCTATATGCAGCAGGTTCTTAAAATGTTGATGGAAAATGTATATTCTATTAAGAAATACAATGAATGGGCCAGGCATGATGGCTCACGCCTGTAATTCCAGCACTTTGGGAGGCCGAGGCCGGTGGATCATGAGGTCAAGAGATCAAGACCACCCTTGAAACTCCGTCTGTACTAAAAATACCAAAAATTAGCTGGGGGTAGTGGCAGGCACCTGTAGTCCCAGCTACTCCAGCGGCTGACGCAGGAGAATGGCGTGAACCCGGGAGGCGGAGCTTGCAGTGAGCCCAGATCCCAGACTACACCATTGTACTCTAGCCTGGGTGACAGATGGAGATTCCATCTCAAAAAAAAAGAAAAGAAAAAGAAATACCATGAAT
>NW_012101385.1:267984-273621 GCF_000951045.1 Mandrillus leucophaeus | reverse complement strand
TGCTTTGTATTTCTTATGAGATAAATTGTGATTGTACTTCTCTGTGAACTGATAGGAAGTATAACCGAAAGGTGAAGAATACACTGACATTGTGATAACAGTGGTGAGCTGAGGCTACAGACACTTGACCTTAGGCTGAAGACCAATGTCTTCTACGGCCCCAATCACTGAGGGTGGGACACCAGCTCTGGGGCCAGGACACAGGTGACATCTTCATGCAGAAGATGAAAGCTGTGTAAGTGGTGTACAATTTATCCTTTCTTAGACATCTCTCTGACCAGACTCCCTCTTGGATTTCTAGAATGTTAGATCCATTGTGATTAGAAGGATCAAATTTAGTCAGTTTAAAAGGGCATACACAAATTTTGACAGTGCTAATGTGCCACCCAAGAAAAATGCATGTATTAAGGAAGCATAGATTAAGGAAGTACATACAGGATCTACATTGACAGGGTTTTGTAATTAGAAAAAAAAGGAATTAATTCCTCTGAGTGTCTTTATACAAATCCAAAGGGTAAAGCAGAATACTAGAAGATGTTTTAAATATGATTATGATTTCAAACAAACATGTTTACTCAGGAAAATATATTTTTTCTCACCTCAGCTATTAAAGTCTCAGGAAAATTAACCTTGAAAATATTCTAAGGGAAACTTGTTTTCATTCCCTGAATCTCATTTCCTTTCACTTTCTTGTAAAGGAATGAATGCATGAAGAGCAAGTAACCAGTGGAGCAGAGTAGGCAAGAACTCTGCCTTCCATTCCACTTACTACATTTATATGAACCTAGGCACGCACCTAAGTCACCTCATCTACAAAATTAAGATAATAATAATAATCACAACTCCTTAATATGATGGTTCTGAAGATTGAATATCATATAGTAAATGCCGAGGAAATGTTTTCTATTTTAATCAGCCTTTTCTAGGATAAATGGAAAGAATATAAATATGCTCAAATAATTGTGAAATATATGTTTAGAGAGCATCATCATGGAATAAAAATATAAAGGTGATCATCATATAATATATATGATATATTATCATATAACATATAATATAAAATGACCATTACATCAGTGTAACCAGAGGTTTTAGACAATTCAAAGCAAAGCTGAATTCGCACACACAATTGTATTATCAGAATGGTTGGTTCATGCAATGAACACAGAAGATTCTGCTTTCAGTTCTATTCACAGAACTTCCTAGTCTTCAAAAAGAGGGAGATGTATGGGTGTGAGAGAGCTGAGTCATGAAATTTGGATCTTATTACAAGTGCAGAAGAAAATTCTAAGAGCATTTGAAGCACAAAAGTGTTATGATCTAATTCCTACTTTTCAATGATCACCCTGACTGATGTGAGGGGAAGAAATATGGGATGTGCTGGTAGGAATGTTATCAAGAGCAGCTGAGGATATTAAAGTCCTTCAGGAGAGAGCATCATGGCCTGAACTATCACCTTCTAGTAAAGATTATGCAAGTGGTTCTATTTGGGATGTGTTGAAAGTGGAGGCAACTCGGTTTGCTAAAGGGCAGTGTGTGAAGGGAGTGAGGATTTTTGAACCACGGAACACTTGACTTAGAACAGGATGGGAGCTCTTATGAGAGCTGAATTGTGTTTCCTAAAATTTCATATGCTGCAGACTCTTCCTTCAGGACCTCAGAATATGAACATGGAGGCAAGTGGAGTGCTGAGGGCTGCCACTCACGTCTAGATGCCCAAGCTCCTGCAGCAGTCTGGCTTCTCCCTTTCACCCACCCTCACTCACAGACAGTGTCAATTTCCACCTTTCAATCACTTCTGTTATTGTTTTGTCTGGTGAGTGCATAGCTGATATTTATGCTTTCCTGATAAACTTTACTCACTGCTGACATTGGAGAAGGTCAGGGAAAGGGCCGGAGATGAGTGACTTTTAGGGGCATTTCTATTCTCTTGCTGTACTCTCCTGCCAAAGACAAGTCTGTCTTGCCTCAGGCCTGCAGCAACCTCAGTTGGTGACTTAATCAGGCAATGTCAGCCTGGCCTCTTTGCTGCTCCTTGTCTCTGACATCCCTTTGCTACCTGATGGTCTAACTTAAGATATGTAGGCAGGGTTATTCATCTCCAGTTCCTATGGAAAATAGTGTCTGGTGAGACCAGAGACATAAATCTCAATAATACAGTGGGACCCGCGGGCACAAGCAACTATTCTCTGCCTGAGATAAAACTCATGAAGACTAGTTAGAACCAGTCCACTTTCTGTAGAGCCAGAAGAAATTGCCAATTAATAATATCTTTCCCTTTCAAGTATGTCTATATTTTTGCCAGGGAAAATACCAAACTTCCTGGTTCCCTTGAAAGGGCCAAGTTATCTGTAGCAAAGTGTCTGGTATTAGGAAGTCTCCCTTTACTATTACCCACAACTCTTCAGAAGGGCCAGACCCGACCCTCATCTGCACAGCCCAGGATCCACTCCTCCCCAATGCTGAAGAGGTCTGTCTTTAGGATTTACTGTCACATACCCTCCCTACCGCCATCATATCTCCAACCAAGCTGTCCTTAAATTAATACCAGTCATGCACAAAATGTGAACATGAGACACTCAGAAAGTCTAAGTGGTAAATGACTGCTGTTGATAGTGACTAACCTGTATATTCCATGAACTGATGAGCAGGGATTTACTAGAAATAACAGAAGAATCAGCAGCTGAAAGAAGTGCTAACAACGCAGACCTCTGATAGGGCTTTTTGGAAACACAACATTTATTGTGAAATTACACAAACAAGAACGAAACAAAGGTGGTGAGAATTATAGCTTATTACTTAGAAGATTAAATAAAGGAAATCTCACCACATTAATGGTGGGAAAAGTCAGATACATAAAGAAAATTACACATAATGAACTTGACTCAGAAAATAAAATATGAACAAAGAAGTACCAGAAAGAATGTAAGGAGGAATGTATATCAGAATATTGTAAAAACAAACAAACAAAAAACAAACAAACAAAAACACTCCTTGTGGAAGAACAATCTGAGAAAACAGATAACACAAATACTGACTAAACCAAGAAAACCAACACAATGCAATTGAAGCTTTGATGGGCGTATCTGATTACCTTATTTGAATGTAGAATTGTAGCCACTTAATTATCAGAGGTAGGAATTCAATACAATTCTTAAAACAAATGAAGCAGAGGGTGAATTTTATAGAATATTCTAGAGAAAGTGAAGAGCATGAAGTAAGTTTTGATGACATGATATCGCATGGCTCCTGCTAGAAACTATATATTCAGTTTTCTCAGGTCTAGATATTTCCTTGTGGTTTCCGTGTCCATTTTGCATTAATAACTCCTAAAGATACTTTAAAATACACAATTTTGGCCTTCCTGTGTTGCACAAGAACAAGCCTTGCCTGAGCTGAGTGAGATCCAGAGAAGCTTGAACAATACTGTAGCATGAGAAGGCTGCAGGGCAGCTTTCCATCATCTATGTGTGCCCAGGAGTGTGCTGTCTTCACACATCTCACAGATGGCAGAAACCATCTCTATCGCATCAAGATTTTAGCTAAATGTGATACTATCTGTACATACATCACAAGAGATGGAAATAGGCTATAAAAAGAGCCAGAGATATTGATTATTTTCACTGCTGGGTGTAGCTTTGCTGCCCACACACACATATCCAGAAATAAATAACAGAGTGGAAAGTGGACAATAGTGTTACCAAAAAGATTGAAACTCTACTGACGTCTGAAGTTCAATTATGACACAGTGCTGATTGCTTGGACCTAGTTCATTTAAAACCTTTGTTCAAGTCATAGTTGTACCTTCTAGAAATAAGTCACCAACAAATTCCAACCCAACCCATCCCTCTGGGCTAGAGTCCCAGAGAGAAATAAGGGATGCACCTGACCTGCAGTGAGCAAAGCAGAACTGAATCTCTGAGGTGGCAAGGCCCATTCAGTGTGGAGCTCAAAGGTGTCATTGTTCTGCTTCTCTTTATAAAGGGAGTTGCCACGTTTCTCCCAGCACAGAGTTGGGAGCAACTCCAGAGCCTCCTGCAAGATGCTGCTGATTTTGCTGTCAGTGGCCCTGCTGGCCTTGAGTCCAGCTCGGAGCTTCAGTGAAGGTAAAACAGAAGGGGGAGATGATGCGGTGACTCTGCTTGGGGCTTAGGAGGTAATAATGGTAATTATGGGGAAGAGAGGAGAATGAAAACACAGATGGGGCTGCGGAGTTTTCATGCCCAGGATCAGGAGACCTGTTGTGCCCTCATTCTACACCAAAGGCTTCTAATTTATTTAATGCACAATGAAAATCCAATAAAGAATTTGTACCAGGGGAATGGGAAGGTAAGATTTGCATTTAGAGAGAGATATGACTGTGCTCTGAAGGATGCAGTGGAGAATGCAAGGCAGATTCAGGCAAGTCCAGCTGTGAGCATCCTATACTGATCTCAGTAAGTACACAGGCATGATGGTGGCCTTGCTATACCTGGTGGATCAGCATCAACGATGGAGATAAACACACATCAGAGATACTGCAGAGGAGGCACAACTGGATAAAACACTTGCCTGTGCCTAACTACAGATAGAGAAATATCTGAGCCAATTATTGTAATTTTTGTCTCTCCTACATGCAGTATTTCAATGTGCTGGGAGTGGTATGGGTAAGATTGTATTGAAATGATTACTTCTGGTTACCCAAATTGAGAAATTTTGTGTACATAAGCAATGTATTTATAGGAGATGGAGGGCATAAAAATACCAAAGTATTACATTGAAGTACCTGGCATGTGTAAACTAAATTAGCATTAAGTCTTGAGGGATTCTAGGGAGGAAAAAATGGGGCTCTTCTATGTTGAGTTCGTGGTTGTTGCTCTGTGTCATAACAACCGTGCCTCCCCTTACACCTTCCTCCCCTTTGAGCAGCTTCACAGATGGTGGCTGACGAGTTAACCAAGGGGAGGCATGGGGAGTGGTGAGAAGACCCTTTTCCCCGTAGAACACTTGTGAGTCTTGACAGATTCGAGACGTAACTTTTCCCATCACCCTGTGCTTCTCTTCTAGATGTGATACAGGAAGAATCTCCCTCCCTAAAATCAGGTAAAACCCACTTCATTCTCAATCTCTTTTGACTATCTTCTTCTGCTCATGAACTGATCAGTTCTTCAGTGTTTTCTCATCAACATTTTCCTTTCAGGAATTGATTAATGTTAGTCCCCCTAATAACATAGGCAATCTTCATGCAACCTTGAGTTTGGGGACCATGAGCAGGGCCACCAAATTGAATAGCAGAGATGCTTGTCTTAGATGACAACAGGAGTGGGTTGACTTCCCCCTGGCCAGGAGTGCCTGCTTGGGAGATGACAGAGAACTGGGCAGTGTCCTTATTCTGACTCCTCCTTATACTGAGATCCCCTCAACTGCTTCATTCTTTCCCAGCGTTCAACTCCAGAGTTTTATTACTTCACTGAAAATGCAAAGAAATAAGTGTCTGGGTCTTATTTTTGTGCATTTCCCCATTTAGCTGCGTTACAGTAAAAATTTGCTGCAGCTATTCAGTGAATGCTGTGTGTCCTCCACCTCCTCCAGGAAAGCCAGAAGGACCACCCCCACAAGGAGGCAACCAGTCCCAAGGTCCCCCACCTCGTCCAGGAA
>NW_012101385.1:262848-267429 GCF_000951045.1 Mandrillus leucophaeus | reverse complement strand
TCCAGGAAGGCCAGAAGGACCACCCCCACAAGGAGGCAACAAACCTCAAGGTCCCCCACCTCCAGGAAAGCCACAAGGACCACCCCCACCAGGAGGCAATCCCCAGCAGCCTCCGCCACCTCCTGCTGGAAAGCCCCAGGGACCACCTCCACCTCCTCAAGGTGGCAGACCACCCAGGCCTCCCCAGGGACAGCCTCCCCAGTAATCAAGGTTCAATGACAGGTATGATTCCTGTTTATGTTCACCAAGTGCTCTAAGTGCTACAGTTCTCCGACTTTATTGTGCCAATGAATCAACTAAAAGCCCATTGACATTGTATTGTCCTGGAACCCATTTCTAAAGATTTGTATCCAGATACTCTGGAATAGGGTAACAAGACCCTGTATTTCTAACGAACTCTTTAAGGAATTCTGATGTTGAGAAACAACTTACCATATAATCTGTCTCAAATTGTGCTGGCAATGAGGAAGTAGTACCATGTTCATTCTTGGTGCTGTTTTCTGCCCACAAACTCAGAGACCTCCCATTTAAAGTTTTCACCTGAGCATTGTTTGCTCAGTCCTGCCTCACACCAGCCTCTCTAGTCCAGTATTCCTGCCAAGTGGTCCCTGAACATTCAGCAGCTAAAAGGTGTCTCATTTTTTAGATACTTCCTATTCAATAAGTACATGATTAAGCTAACAAAAGGTATCTAATGGAATGGGAAAATACGAAGCTAATTTTAAAGGCATAACTCATCCTACCCACCTTCCTTCCTTCAAAAAGCTACCACTGTTGACTTTATGGCATCTTCTCTTTGAAATATTTATGTGTGCACAGACATACAGCATTCTTTTCCCCTACCACTAATAATGTAACTTATATGCAGGTATATATGTGAGTCATTTAAAAATACACTTTTTGAAAATTTCCTCATCAGTTTATGGAGCTAAATATATCTCTTCAGTGGTTTTCTGTTTGCTTTTACAAGCTTTTGCTACTCCATTGTGTGGCTTTGCCATGATTTCCTTAACCAATCCCTGTCACTGGACACTGAGGGTGGTTTCAGCTTCTCACTATTATAGAACACGTGCCAGTTAACATCTGTGTAAATATATCCTTGAACAAATTCAACAGCAATGAGTCATAACAACCTAAGGATGATCTTTTCTCTTCATCTTCTAAGCAACAATTTGGAGCACATTGTGTCCAAGGGCACCAAAAGAGTGAACACAGAAAAAATTAGGAAGGAATCACAGGGGTAGAAGGGTTGGAGGAGAGAGGATGGGCTCTCATGTACTCTACTGCAGTAACACCAGTGAGGAATTAGACATTTCCTGCCATGTCAAGTCTGGTTTATGAACTTCCTTGTTTGTTTGTTTCAGAAACTGAATAAGAAGATGACAGTGATTCAAACGATTCAAATGCCATGACATTGGAAGAAGGTGGTCATAGCTCTAAATTCAATATACCAATAAAATAATCAGCTTGCAATTTCTGATTGTGGTATCTCTTTCTCAGTGTTTGTGAATGTGGAATGTGAGGACCAAGAACATCTAGGACCCCTTCTCTCTGTTGCTTCCAGGGAGCTTCCCTCCTCTTTAATTCTAATTTAGCCAGCTGCCATGAACAATGTTTTACTGTTTATCTCCTTCCCTGGCTTCTATTTTTTTTTTCTTTTTCTGAGATGGAGTCTTGCTCTATCACCTAGGTTGGAGTGCAGTGGCGTGATCTTGGCTTACCACAACCTGCATATCCTGGGTTGAAGCTATTCTCCTGCCTCACCCTTCACAGTAGCTGGGATTACAGGTTCCCACCATCATGCCTAGGTAATTTTTGTAATTTTAGTTGAGATGGGGTTTTACCCTGTTGGCCAGGCTAGGCTAGAACTTCTCACTTCAGGTGATCTGCTTGCCTCAGCCTCCCAATATCTTGGGATTACAGGCGTAAGCCATCACACCTGGCCCTTCCCTGACTTCTATAGTACCAATTGAAATTTTAAAATTATTATCAGATCGTTTACTGATATTCCAGTAATCTTAAGGCCAAAAACACAACAAATGGAAAATAAGTCACAGAAGCGAAAAGAAATCCTTATCATTTCTAAGAAACTGAGTTTGGTTTCAAGGGAATGAATATGGCTCTATGCTTCTTATCCACAGAATCCTCTCTATCCCATTTACCCTATTTTAACAGTGATCACTTTCCTCCCTCCCTATGCTCCTCATCTTTCCTTAATGAAACCTGAATGGATTTCACTAAGGAGGCAGCATGACTTTAAGGAGCGAAGAATTGGGAAGCTCTCAGGTTTTAGTTAAGACATAAATCTTTTTCTTGCTAGCTCTGGACTCTTAAAAAGCTACTTGGTCTCTCAGAGCTTGAATTTCCTCATCTAAAATGAGAAGAATCATAACAGCTACCTTAGAATATGGAGATTAATGAGGTAACATACATACCAAAAACCTTGCAGAGATTGGCATGTCTGCTTCTCAAGCAAGGAAGGTTCAATATTAGAAAACTGCTGCTGTGCCCTCTGATAGCCTCAGATAATTCACTAAGGAGTTCAGAAAAATCAGAATAGAAGGATCTTGCTGTGTGCACCACCAAGTTGAGCAACCACATTCAGTTCAATCACAGTTCTCTGGCTTCCTTCCTATTATCTTAGGTGAAGCCTTCCTACCTCTATCTCTTACCTTCCCTCTTGATTCTAAACCACATTACCCAATCAAGGATTTTGCTTCTGCATGTGACCTTTTTGTCTCCTGATTCTTACATCTACACTCTATGGGATTACTTCAATCAGCAAAAGCCTGCTGAAACATCACCCATTTCTACAGAGGTCTCCTATGACTCTTAGTGTTTCTTTCCTACCATATTATTTGTCTGTCATTTTTATTGCAAAAGTTCTTGAAACGTATGTATGTGATTCTTTCCCAATCCTCTCACTTCCATTTTTTAAAACACACATTAAAGATGCTTTTGTTCTTTCCACTTCAAGTCTGTCAGGGTGGTCTACTGCCTCCATTCCACTCATTTCAGGAATCAATTCTCAGTCCTGCATCTCCTGCGACCACTTGGCAGTTTATCGTTCTTTTGGGAACACTCTATCAGTCTTTTCAGGAACCTCTAGCTCTCTCCTCGGGTTTCTCCTACCTCTGCCTCTTCCCTCCTAGAACTACAAATTTACTCCTCTTCCAACTCTATTTGGTCTTGGTAAATTATTCATCTAATTAATCAAACAAGGATTTATTCTTGACTCTTCTGTTGTCCCCTTACATCACATAATATCTAGTCAAATAAGCTATGTTATCATTGTGATGTTCAAGCTTCAAAATAATTTCCTGCTGCAACCAGTTTCATCACTGATCATCTCTGTCAGCCCATCTAAGCAAGCCTCATCTGCAGTTTACACCAAATAGTTCTATTTATTTCCGAACAGTCAGTTATCCACCTTGGTCGTTTAAAAATTATTTTACTTGAGATTGGGCACCAAGAGGGCTGAACAGGAACAGCTCCAGCCTCCAGCTCCCAGTGTGAGTGACACAGAAGACGGGTGATTTCTGTATTTTTAACTGAGCCTCCACTGCTGATACCCAGGCAAAAAGGGTCTGGAGTGGACCTCAAGCAAACTCCAACAGACCTGCAGCTGAGGGTTCTGAGTGTTAGAAGGAAAACTAACAAACTGAAAGGACATCCACATCAAAACCCCATCTGTACGTGACCATCATCAAAGACCAAAAAGGTAGATAAAACCACAAAGATGGGGGAAAAGCGTGCAGAAAAACTGAAAATTCAGAAAATCAGAGTGCCTCTCCCCCTCCAAAGGAACGCAGCTCCTCACCAGCAATGGAACAAAGCTAGATGGAGAATGACTTTGACGAGTCGAGAGAAGAAGCCATCAGTCAATCAAACTTTGCAGAGCTAAAGGAGGAACTACGAACCCAGTGCAAAGAAACTAAAAAAGATTTGACGAATGGATAACTAGATTAACCAATGCAGAGAAGTTCATAAATGACCTGATAGAGATGAAAACCATGACACGAGAACTATGTGACAATCCACAAGCTTCAGTAACTGACTTGATCAACTGGAAGAAAGAGTATCAGTGACTGAAGATCAAATGAATGAAATGAAGCAAGAAGAGAAGTTTAGAGAAAAAAGAGTAAAAAGAAATGAACAAAATCTCCAAGAAATATGGGATTATGGGAAAAGATCAAATCTACATCTGATTGGTGTACCTGAAAGTGACGGGGTGAATGGAACCAAGTTGGAAAACACTCTGCGGGCTATTATCCAGGAGAACTTCCCTAACCTAGCAGGCCAACATTCAAATTCAGGAAATACAGAGAACGCCACAAAGATACTCCTTGAGAAGAGCAACTCCAAGGCACATAATTGTCAGATTCATCAAAGTTGAAATGAAGGAAAGAAAATGTTAAGGGCAGCCAGAGAGAAAGGTGGGGTTACCCACAAAGGGAAGCCCATCACACTAACAGCAGATCTCTCGGCAGAAACTCTACAAGCCAGAAGAGAGTGGGGGCCAATATTCAACATTCTTAAAGGAAAGAATTTTCAACACAGAATTTCATATCCAGCCAAACT
>NW_012101385.1:255066-257103 GCF_000951045.1 Mandrillus leucophaeus | reverse complement strand
CTTATTTGTAGGTGCATGCATGTTTATAACCATATATCTTCCATTTTTGACTCATCATTATAAAATGTGCTTTTTTTGACTCTCATAACATTTTATCTTAAAGTCTATGTTGCCTGATATTGCTATTCCATCTCCATCTTGATTCAATCTTGCCTTGTATATCTTTTCCATTTGTTTATTTTCAACTTATTTGTGTCTTTCCATGTAGAATGTGTCCTTGTAAACAGTGTATTATTGGATTGTATTTATTTTTTAACCATTCTTTCAATATCCACCTTTTATTTGGGATGTATAATTATTCAATTTAGTATATTTACAGATAAAGTAGAATTTTCATCTGTTATTTGCTCCTTGTTTTCTATATGTCTTATTTTTTTTTAATTTCTTTATTCATCCATTCCTGTCTTTTGTGATTGTTAAATAGATTATTTTCTAACATAGTTTTAAAATTCTCTTTTTCTATTTCTGTATTTTTTGTAAAGCTATCAAATAATTTTATAGTTATTGCTTTATACAATTGTATTTAAAAGAGATAGAACAAGAAATGAGTAACAAACAGAAAGATGTTGACCTTTCAAAAGAACAATGTAGTAACATTTCCTGGTGTTCTTTTATTTCTTAGTTTGTATTTGAGAAACCATATACTATCCTTTCATTTCAGCTTGAAAGATTCACTTTAATATTTATTGCATTAGTCTCTCAGCTTTTGTTTTCTGGAATGTTTAATTTTCTCTTTGTTGTTGAATGTGAGTTGAGGTAGATGGAGTTCTCAGTTGACCGCCTTTTTCTGCCACAACTTTAACCATGTCATCTCACTGCTTTCCAGCTTCTTTGGTTTCTGATGTAAAGTCAGTTTTTAGTCTTATTAGTTGGTGAAAACTCATTGCATTTTTTTTTTTTTTGGATTGGTGGAATTTGCCATTTGATATTGGAATACATTTCTTAAATAAATGTGGTTTGTTACACATCTTTTTAATGGCCATTTCTCGCTTTATGTTATTTTGCTAATGACTAATTACTTTCTGTTTATTTTAAGTTTATTTTAGACTATGGAAATTACGTTAGACAAAAAGCAAATTTAAGCAATTTTCTTATTCAAGTTCAAAATGGGTCTTAAATCAGTGGAGACAACTTGTATCATCAACAATGCATTTGGCTTAGGAACTGCTAATGAACATACAGTACAGTGGTGGTTCAAGAAGCTTTGCGAAGGCGACAAGAGCCTTGAAGGTGAGGAACATAGTGGCTGGCCTTCAGAAGTTGACAGTGACTAATTGAGAACAATCATCTAGGTTGTCCTCTTACAACTACACAAGAAGTTGCCAAAGAACTCAACATCGACCACTTTAGGGTCCTTCGGCATTTGAAGCAAATTGGAAAGCTGAAAAAGCTTGATAAGTGGGCACCTCATGAGCTGAGTGAAAATTTTAAAAATTATCATTTTGAAATGGCATCTTCTCTTATTCTACGTAACAACAACGAACCATTTCTCTATCAGATTGTGACATGTGATGAAAAGTGGATTTTATATGAAAACCAGTGACTACCAGCTCAGTGGTTGCACTGAGAAGCAGCTCCAAAGCACTCCCCAGGCCAAACTTGCACAAAAAGAAGATCATGGTCACTGTTTGGTAGTCTGCTGCTGGTCTGGTCCACTACAGCTTTCTGAATTCTAGCAAAGCCCTTACATCTGAGAAGTATGCTCAGCAAATTGATGTGATGCACTGAAAACTGCAATGCCTGCAGCTGACATTGGTCAACAGAAAAGTCCCAATTCTTCTCCACAACAACACCCAATGGCATGTCGTACAACCGATGCTTCAAAAGTTGAATGAATTAGGCTACGAAGTTTTGCCTCATCTGCCATATTCACCTGACCTCTTGCCAACCAACTACAACTTCTTTGAGCTGCCCAACAATTTTTTTTTGCAGGGAATGCTTTCCAAGAGTTCATCAAATTCCAAAGCACAGATTTTTATGCTATAGGAATAAACAAACTTACTTGTCATTGGCAATAATGTGTTTATTGTAATGGTT
>NW_012101385.1:247754-253034 GCF_000951045.1 Mandrillus leucophaeus | reverse complement strand
GGATATGGATATGAACAGACACTTCTCAAAAGAAGATATTCATACAGCCAACAGACACATGAAAATTGCTCATCATCACTCGACATCAGAGAAATGCAAATCAAAACCACAGTGAGATACCATCTCACACCAGTTGCAATGGTGATCATTAAAAAGTCAGGAAAAAACAAGAGGAAAGAGTGGGAAAGGGTTGAGGTGTAAAAGACTACAAATTGGGTGCAGTGTATACTGCCCGGATGATGGGTGCACCAAAATCTTACAAATCACCACTAAAGAACTTATTCACATAACTAAACACCACCTGTTCCCCAACCTATGGAAGTAAAAAAGAAAAGAAAAAAGAAAGAAAGAAAGAAAAAGAAAATCCCTAGGCACCCAACTTACAGTTCTGATGTAGTATCTTTGGACTTCTGCTTTTTTCTAATATTAAAATATCTTTAAAGTGTACTCTGTTTTCTTCAGTTAATAATGTGAAAAGATTGCATTTATATGGTGAAATTCCCAGAACCTTCAATTCTTTATAGATAGGCTAAATTACTTGTATCATTACTTGCCAAACTTCTTGAACGTGATGGAGCTTATGTTAAGAAACAAAGTTTATATAATGTCTAGTTTTATATTGTAATTACTTTCTTCCACAAAGTTTTTGAAATCCCCTTGTATTCTCAAACCATTCTGGAAGGGGAGGAACAGATTTTTATTTTTATTTTTGTTTTTTGAGACGATTCTTTCTCTGTCACCCAGGCTGCAGTGCAGCGGCCGGATCTCGGCTCACTGCAAGCTCCGCCTTCCGGGTTCACGCCATTCTCCTGCCTCAGCCTCCCCAGTAGCTGGGACTACAGGCGCCCGCCACCATGCCCGGTTAATTGTTTTTGTATTTTTTAGTAGAGACGGGGTTTCACCTCATTAACCAGAATGGTCTCGGTCTCCTGACCTCGTGATCCGCCTGCCTCGGTTTCCCAAAGTGCTGGGATTACAGGCGTGAGCAACCGTGCCCAGCCAGGAATAGATTCTTATGTGTACAACACAGGATCCTCTTATCCAAATGATCAAGTGGCCTGTCTTTAGGATTTCCAGTCACATCGCCACACACAATACCTCAAACAAGGTCATCCTGAAGTTATCACTATCCATGAACAAAAACTGAATGACAGCACAAGACTTATTCAAGGCCAGAAATAAGTGGCAGCTGTTGATACTGACACACCTACACTTTCTACGAAAAGGGTGAAAGGGTGAGCAGAAGCTACTTGATATAGCAGAAAAGTCAGCAGATGAAAAGAAAGCTACCAACACAAACTCAGCAAAAAGACCTTGGAAACACAGTATATTGATGCAAATTTTAAAAACAAAAAGAAAAAGAAAGGAGTAAGAATAATTATAGACACTTACTTAGAAGATTAGATTTAAAAATTGTCTCAAATTTTATTTAAAAAGAAGCCAGAAAAGGAAAAATGAACACAGGGAAGATTGATTTAGAACACAAAATGTCAACAAATACATGTGGGAAAGAGAGTGAGGAGAATTTCATTTCAGAATTTTGCAGAAATGAAAAAAATTTCCGTGTGAAAGAACAATCTGGGAGACAGATATCACAGGCACTAAGAAATTGATCAATGCAATATGCTTGAGGCTTTTATGTGGATACCAGACTATCTTATTTGAGTATAATTATGGCCACTCATTATAAGTGAGAGTGATTAAAAATTTTTCCTAGAAGAATGACTGAACATGACGACTCATGCCTGTTATCCCAGGACTTTGGAAAAGTGAGGCGGGAGGATCCCTTGAGTCCAGGAGTTCAAGACCAACCTGAGCAACAAAGTGAGGCTCCATCTCTTCAAGAAAATTTTAAAATAAATAAAAAAGAAATAAATGGGCATGGTGTCATGAACCTGTAATTCAAGCAACTCCAGAGGCTGAAGTTGGGGGATTCCCCTGAGCACAGGCATTCAAGGATGCTGTAAGCCATGATCATGACACCACACTCCAGCCTGGGTGACAGAGAGTCTGTATAAAAAAAAATTTCCTAAAAGATGTAAAGCCCAAACTGAATCTGATAAACATTCTAACAAAGGGGTAGAGCAAGGAAAAAATTTTAAAGATATGAAACAGGATATTTCATTTAAGAACTGTGTATTCATTCTGTTCATTTCTAGAAACCCTTGGTAGCTTTTGTGGCCAATTTTGTTTTAACCTCTCCATGAATATTAATAATAGAACACATTAAGACACCTGTATCCTACAACACCAAAACTTTTCTGGCTAGAGCCAGATCCAAAGAACATTAGACAATCTGCGTGGGTCTGACCAGGCTGAGGGCCAACCTTCTGTCAGCCGTGAATGGCCACGTTTGTGTTGTCTTCCCACAGCTCAAAGTTCCAAAGAAATAATCTCCATATAATCAAACATTTAGCAAAATATGGTAGGCATAGGTATAAAAAAATCCACAGCCAACCTCTTGTTCCTTAGAATATGATTGTGTTTAGAACACAGCCCTAAGAATAGGTGATCAAGCTAAAATGAGGGAGTTTCAGTGGAACTAAATCCAATAAGATTGGTGCCCTTATAAGAAGTGGAAATGTCGTAGAACTGGAAATTTGCACACAAAGAGACACAAGAAGTATGTAGGCACAGACTCAGCCCCAGGGGAGGACACAGCAAGAAGACAGATATCTAGATGATAAGCAGACAAGCCCCAGAAGAACTGAACCTGCTGACACGTTCATCATGAACTTGTGCATCCAGAACTGTGAAAAAAATAATTTCTGTTGTTTAAGATACTCAGTTCATGATATTTTGTTTGGGCCGCTATAACAAAGAAATTCATATGATAGTAGGTTTTAGGAGATTGGAATTAAGATGCCTACTTGGTACATGATAAATTTACAACCATTTTAGGTGGAAGATGGATGGCTGAGGTATTTGATGCGTGTACAGGTGCCTAATCTCCTGCTATAGTCTTGCTCCTTGCTTTGACTCCATCTTAAGTCACTGACAGTCTCTCTTTCAGCTCTTTGGTCACCTCTGTTTTGGTTGTGTCTGGCAGGTTCATACCTGATATTTATTCTTCCTGATACACTAATCTCTTTCACTCATTGCTGACACTGGAGAAGGTCAGGAATAGGGCATAAGCTGAGTGATATTTGGAAGCATCACCAGTTCTCTTCCTGGACTCCGCAGACAAGCAGAATCCTGCTTCCAACAAGGACTACAGCTTCCTCAGCCATACACACATCTGCCTGGCACTCCCCTCTGCTCCTTCTCTCTGACCTCCCTTTACTACCTGAAGGGCTACCATAGGCTACATAGGAGGGACTTTTCATGTTGTTTCTTTTTTGAAATAATGTTTGGTGAAACCAGAGATAATCATATAACATCAGGGCATCTGCTAGGCCCAAGGAGTTACCCTGTGCCTCCCTTAAAGCATGTGAAGCCTCGTTAAAGCCATTTGACTTACCACATAGCTGGAGAATATTTCATCACTGGTATTACATTCCTCCTTCAACAAACATCTCTATTTATGCCAGGAGAAATAAGAAAACAATTTGCCTAATCAGTAGGAAAAGTCAAAGTTAACTGTAGCAAACCTCATTGGATTAGGAAGATTGGAATTAAGATGCCCACTTGGTGCATGATAAATTTACAACCATTTTAGATGGAAGGTGGATGGCTGAGGTCTTTGATGCATGTACAGGTGCCTAATCTCCTGCTACAGTCTTGCTCCTTGCTTTGACCCCATCCTGAGTCCCTGTAATGCAGTGGGACTTTAAAATGTTCAAGGAAAATGTATGTTATATTAAAAAATAACATGAATGGATTCCAATTTTCTTTTACACCAAAATAAACTCAGACTGACATGCTCTAACATGTCTGAACAGGAGCTACTTGAGGCATCAAGAAAAATGAGAGCAGGTTCAAAAGATCCCCTATAAGAGATACATGAATTCTTCTAAAATTAAAGAGAGTACAAACATTAAATTCATGGTAAAACTTGGGTAGAAGGTGAAATCAACGATGCTTTCTGAAACACTGATGGGGATAATGTGCCAAAAAATTGGCAGTTTACAAGTAAATAACTCATTTCAAGAAGGGATGAGATGACATTGAACCTACAGCCCATAGAGGCAGAGGATTCATATCAAATTGCATGGATAAAATTCATCTTGCTTATACCCTATTAGAAGACAACCAATGGTTAACAATACAAACAACAGCCAACACTACAAAATTCTCCACTGGTTCCCCTCACCTGATTCTAATTGAATAATTAATGTTGAGTGAAATTTGTCCTCAATGGATGCCAAAAATGTAGCAAAAGATAAGTTACAGACAGGAGGAGAACTTTCCATGAATTTTTAAATAAAGGGGATGAAGATCTTGAAGCATTTCTTCAAGGAATTGTAATGGGAGATGCAACCTGGCTTTATCAGTACAATCCTGAAAACAAATACAGTCAAAGCAATAGCTACCAAGAGGTGGAAAAGTCCAGTCAAGTAAAGTAGATAAGGAAAATGCAAATGCCATGGCAAGAGTTTATTGGCAGGCTCAAGGCATTTTGCTTGCTGACTTTCTGGAGGGCAAAAGCATGACAATATCCGCTTATTCTAAGAATATTGTGAGAAAGCCAAAGCTTTAGTAGAAAAATGCCTGGAGGTGCTTCAGGAGAGTCCTCCACCACAACAGTGCTCCTGCTCATTTCTCTCATCAAACAGGACTGTTGTGTGAGAGCTCTGATGGAAAATCATAAGGCATCCACATTACAATCCTAATTTGATTCCTTTGGGTTTCTTTTGGTTTCATAATGTCATAATGTCTGCAAAGGGCATCTATTATTCTTCAGTTAATAATGTAAAAAAGACATATCAATAGCTGCCATGCTGACTAAAATGTACGACAATTGGTCAATAAATAGTCTCAATATTCTCTCCTTACATTGCTCATTAATGATTAGGATTGGGAAATGGTTGAAACCTGAGTATCAGGTGTTAGAATTAAAACACACTTCCCAAATGAGACTTTAATTTTGGCTCTCTTCCACAGATAACAGGAGATAGAGGGATTAAAGATCCCCCAAAGTTGTTACAGGTCATTGGGAAGACATAAAATTCAGGTGTTGATTCACCTGAGCCTTGAGCAGTATCTGCACTGCTTGAATTTGAAAGTAAAGGGTATTCAGTTAGGTAAAGAAGAAGTCAAATTGTCCCTGTTTGCAGATGACATGATTGTATATTTAGAAAACCCCATTGTCTCAGCCCAAAATCTCCTTAAGCTGATAAG
>NW_012101385.1:225629-245999 GCF_000951045.1 Mandrillus leucophaeus | reverse complement strand
AAATGACGAGTTAATGGCTGCAGCACACCAACATGGCACATGTATACATATGTAACAAACCTGCACGTTGTGCACATGTACCCTAGAACTTAAAGTATTAAAAAAAAAAAAACAAAACAAAACAGGAAAAACAAGTCTCCATGAAAAAACTCCTCCAAAAAATTCTTAGAACTAAAAAACAAATTCAGTAACATTGCAGTATAAAATATCAATATGCAAAAATTAGTAGCATTTCTATATAACAACAATAAACTAGCAGGAAAGAAAAATCATGTACGCAATTCCCTTTACAAAACTACAAAAATAAACTATTCAGTAATAAATTTAACCAAGCAGACTAATACTTATCAGCTATATGACTGAAAATGTCAGTCAATCATACTGAGCTTTTATTTCTTCATTTGAGGACTAAACACAATGAAAGAAATTATCAAAGGACAATTATAAAGACAAAAGGGCTAATGATATAAAACAGGTATTACTATTGTAGGTACAGTGGGATGATCATTACATCTTTAGCTATATACCCATATCTGTTTGGAAATTTATTGTATAATTCTGAAACAATTAAACCAATGACTACAACATGGTCATTAAATGTTTTTTGGAGATAATTCAATCTCCAATTATTTTGCAAACTAATTGTAGATCTCTATCTCACAGCATGGGCTTCCTCACAACATGTGGACAGGTTCCTTAGAGAACAAGTTAGAATTCCATGTCATCTCTATGATCTGGACTCAAAATTTACTAAGCATCACTTCTTACATGCTCTATTGATCAAAACAGTTACAAAGGTCCACTGAGGTTCAAGGGGGAGGAATCCGATGTCACTAGTTGCAGGGAGGATGTCAAGGTCCCATTGTCATCAGAAAGTACCAGGTGAGAGATAATCTTTTGGCCATCTTTGGAAGGTGTGATCTGCCATACATCACAAATTCCAAGATGCTAAAAAGGTAAACATGTGTATCTAAATATCGACAACTGTAGTAATTAATCTATGGTAGAATTTATTATCAATGTTCTTAAGGAGAAGAGAAGAACCTGTCCTGAGACAAAAGCTATGTGTTCACTTAAAAAAAAGTGAGTCTGTCATTAATCATTTGAAAATAATCCCTTTTAAAGATATCTGCTTACCTGTTTCTTAAATAACTTTATAACAACATGAGGAATTTGTGTTGCTTTGTAACACATATAAAAGAAGTCATGATTTTATTTCTCTATGACCTTTGAAAATGTATAACTAAAAGTTTCACAACACTGCCTGACATTGCTAAAACAGTGGGAGGTGAGGTTATAGACACTTAACCTTAGGCTAGTGAGCATTGCCTCCTTCCAAAGCCCCAATCACTGACAAAGGAGCACCAGCTCTGGGTCAAGACATGGGAGAATCTCTCATAGCTATGCCTGAGAGCTATGCATGAGTTCTAATAGCTATGCATATGATATACAAATTTTTCTTTTGATATACAACTCTCTGAGCAGTCTCTCTCCTGACTTTCTGAAATTTTCAATTTCTTGTGATAAATGAATCAAAATTTAGGTCCTTAAAATGGTTTCCACAATTAAGCCAATGTCTCCCAAGATGCCATATAGTAACCAGACGTTTAATTTTGAGTATTCCAGAAGAAGGAGGGATGGATAAGGGCATGGAAACAAACTTTAAACAAAATATTAGTTAAAAATTTGTCAAGTCTAGCAAGAGATTGGGACATCCAAATACAGGACCTCAAACATCACAACCCGAAAGGCCTTCTCCAAGGCACATAAGAGTCAAATGTCAACAGTCAAATAAAGCAAAGAGAAAATTCTAAAAACAGTACGATAAAACCATCAAGTCATATATTAGGGAAGCCTCAACGGATTAGGAGTGATTGTCACAGGAGAGACTGTACAAGCCGGTAGAGAATGAAATGATATATTCAAAGTGTTCAAAGAAAAAAATTCTGCCAGCCACAAATACTACCTCTGGAAATGGACACCTTGAAAATGGAATAACAATAAAGTCTTTCCCTGAAAACCAAAAGCTGAGAGAATCCGTCACCAATAGACCTGCTCTACAAGAAATGATTAAGGGAATTCTATACCTTGAAGCAAAAGAAAAACATATACCATCATGAAGAAAACAAGAAACAAAAAGAAGTTCAAAGCAACCAAAATAAAACTCTAATATGGTTGCCTAATAATTTTCTATCAGAACCCTCACACAATTTTCCTTGTTCCATGAGATAAATGACCAGGAGCATTGCTGTGGTAAAGGACTCTGATGAAGCTCTCCCAAGCATTTTTCTACTAATGCTTTGGCTAATGTTCTCAGAAAATTCTCATAATAAGCAGTATTGTCAATTTTGGCCCTCCAGAAAGACTACAAGCAAAACACTGAGAGATTTCCAAGTAAACTTTTGCCCTGACTTTTGCCCTTTGCCCATCCACTCTTGCTTTGACTGGACCACTTTCACCTCTCAGTAGCCATTGCTTTGATTTTGTTTTGATTTCAGATTGTACCGGTAAAGCCATGTTTCCATTCCTGTTACAATTCTTTGAAGAAATGCTTCAGGATCTTGATACCACTTTTTTGAATTTTCAGGGAAAGTTCTGTCCTTGTCTGTAGCTGATCTTGGTGCAAGACTTTGGCCATCCATTGCATAGAAATTTGTTCTCAACTTTAGTTATCCAGCTAGAATCATGTAAGCTGAACCAACTGAGAAGTCTGCAGTGTTGCCTATTGTTTGTACTGTTAATCACCAATTCTTTTCTATTATGGTATCAACAAGATGAATTTTTTTCCTTGCGACTTAATAGAGTGGTTAGCTGCTGCAGGCTTTATGTTCAAAATCATGTCATCCCTGCTTAAAAGGAGTTACTATGTGTGAACTTCTGATTTTTTTGGCATCAATGATTTCACCATTATTCTACCCAGGCTTCACCATAAATTTAATATTTGTAGTTGCTATAATTTGAGTAGAGTACATGTTGCTCTTATAGAGGCTCTTTTCAAAATACTGTCTTAGACTTCTTGATGCTACCTCTTCCTGAGGTAACATGCAATTCTATCAAGACATTAGCGGGGCTGGGGTGGGCCTGGTTGTTAGTCACCTGCTGCTGCACCCTTATCCACGCAGGTCTCCATTGGTTGCTCTGACACTGGCACTGGCTGAAACCTTTGAGCTTCTACTTGGCTCTAGTTCTTAGTCCACTCTGACATCCACTACTGTGTCCCTCTGTCCAAAGAACTACCCGTCTCTCTGGCTCAGCCATCTTCCAGATCATATTCATACCTATTCTGGTCACCTGAGAAAGTATTTTGCCCTTGACTGTACCATGCTAGGGTAGATGGTAACCATTTGTCTAAGTATCTTTATGCAGTTAGTTCTTTCTTTTACTCTTTTTAAAGCATTGTTGAGGTATCATTGATGTATAAAAGTTGGACACATTTAGTATATTTATCTTGATGAGTTTGGCCCTAGGTATCCACCTGTGATAATATCACCACAACAAAAGTACTAAGCATATCCTATCATTCATTTCTAATCTACTATATAGATTCCTGCTGAACAGAAAGTTATCTTTAACCAGGCTTGCTGCCTCCTCAGGCTTCACCAGGTCAGACACAGGTGTCTTTTACTTTCCTTTTTTCCAAATTTACTTGAGGGTCTGTTACACCCTCCTGGGTGCTTCAAATCTGACGTTGGTTTTGGGGGTCGGAGACAGGTTGTAGAGGGAACTTCTCAGAGGCATCCATCTCTGTTGAATTCCTCTTAGATCTTTTTTTTTCTACCCCTGAACCCAGGATATTTTTATCCATGCCAGGGAACCCTTGCTTTCTAAGTATTCTTTAAAACTTATAGTTAATCCCAGATCTTGGACAACAGTTAACTTTTTTCTCCCTCTTTTTTTTTTTTTTTTTCATCTTGGAACACCTTGGACAGAAGAAAAATTAGGTTTGTGGTCAATAAGAGCAGTCCACATCATAGCTAAAAATGTGGAGCTAATTGTCACATCTGAACTATAAGGTGAAACGCAAGTGGGAGTTTACATAATGAGCTCAAACACCAGGATTGTCAGAATTGGGTGAGGATGTGAAATAAGAAGCTGAAGATAAAGAGAAAACACTACTAGGAATTTATCCAAAGCAAAGGTAGTTATTATATTAAAGAGACATCTGAACTTTCATGTTTATTGCAACACTATTCACAACAGCTAAGACAGGAAGTCAACCTAGGTGTTCATCAATGGATGAATGGATAAACTGTGGCATAGCTACACAGTAGAATATTATACAGCCATAAAATAATGAAATCTTATCACTTGTGGCAACATAGATGGAACTGGAGGACATTATGTTAAATGAAATAAACCAGGAACATAAAAATTAAATGCTGCATGTTCTCACTCACATGTGGAAGCTAAAAAAAGTTGATCTCATAGAAGTAAAAAGTAGAACCAAGAATCCTAGAGGCTGGGAAGGGAAGGGGGAAGGGAGGAATAGGGAGAGATTTATTAAAGCGTACCAGCCAGATAGGAGGATTAAGTCCTGGTATTCTACGTATTGTAGGATGACTACAGTTAGCAATAATATATAAGAAAATTAAGACAAGGTAATCAAATGGTGAGAGGATATCTGAGCTTGGAATGCCTGTGTTGCTTCATGAGGAGAGAGCTAATCTGGGGAAGAGTCACAGTTTTAGGGATTGTAGGAGGAAAGACTGAGAAGTAAAGATGTTATTGGAGTTCTCAGGAAAAGCCCAGCATAAAGACAGCCAGGCAATAATATTGAGGCAGAAGAGTTTATCTCAGGGGAGAAAGTTCCCTTACCATGCTAATCTATCTTGCTGTGTCTCCAATCAGATACAGAGAATTTGAGCCAGATCCCAGTGTATAGCCTCATATAAACCTGCGGTGTTTCTTAAGCTTGCCTGAAGCCATTTGGAATAGGATTTTCTCCCACATTCAATGACAAGATGCCTAATTGATATTGTGCAGAGATGATAATTACATCTCTTATTACATTTTCTTAGAGATAACTGTGTTAAAATTGGAGCCTTTCTCCTGTAAACAGGTGTGCGGCCCTGTTATTTGGAAACATGGTTCTTCTCAATAGTGCTAAGAATTAAGACTTAAGGTGATCAAATGGTGAGCGAATATTTGAACTGCTGGGTTCTTTCTTGCTCTTGCTGAGTTCTTTCTTGCTCTTCCTAGGGCTGAGAACATCTTAACAGAGCCATGCTAGATTTCTGTTGTGACTTTGTTGAAAAATAGGCTGACTCTGATCACACTCTTTTGTTTCTTTTGATCAAGTCAATCTTTGGTTGTAGGAGGTAGAACTGGTGACCCCCACGCCTTGTCTATCAATCAAATATGTGTAACCTGGTTGTCATAATCCTTTTCTTTTTTCTTTCTTGATAGATGTCTTCTGCTGTTCCCTGAGGGGCATTTGGAAATTTTAGTCTTATTCTCTGTGGCACTTTCAGGTTTCTTCTCCACTCATCTTAATGTCTCTTCTCCACTTTCAACAATCTGTAATTCCATTTTTGGCTCTGTTCACACCAGAGTCCTTGCAGGATAATTTGGTATATTTACTGCTTCTTCCCTGAATATCTACTGTGTCCCCATTATGTTAAAGATCACATAAATACATTATTAGGAGAGAGCATGTAGTTCTTTAAATCAGAGAGTCTTTCTAAAGGACAGTGATATACATGGGAAGTATAAAGATGATAACTTTAATGTAGTGGGAAGTCTTAGGTCTTTGAAAAGGAGTTGTCCTAAAAGAACACTTTGCATTTTTTCTCCTTAATGTCATGGACTTAATCCACATTTCCCTTCATCATGTGTTCTTCACTCTTTCCCCTTGGGGAAACCCATCTCTCCTCATAGACATTAGTTCTACAGACTCAGGCTCTTGTTATGATTTGTGCACTGGAGCCCCTCCAGCTTAAGCTGCTAGCACAGGAAGCTCTTCCAGGTAGCAGCTGCCAATCCAAAGGTGGAGAGATAGGCCCAGTCCCATGAATGTGAGTACCACATGGCATTCAGTACCCCTTTCAGGGTTCACTGTAGCTAAATCCTCGCTTAAAAAAAATCTAGTATGCAAATAATGCTACCAAGGCAAGTATTAATTTTTATCAGACACATAACATAATTTCTCATGAGGAGAGCCAATGCTCCTGTAATGATTTTAAAGATATGACTACAAATTATTTGGTACTCTTCTTCTCAAGCAGAGGAGCTTCATTACTGGGGCCCTGAATGATGGGCTGGACTTACTTCAACTGCATAGAATATGGCCGAAGTGATGAGATGTCACCTCTGATATTAGGTGACAAAAAGACTGTGATTTCCATTGTGGGTGCACTCTTTTGCCCTCTCTTGAATCACAGCTTGCTGTGGGGGATCCAGTTGCCATGTCACAGGGAAGCTTGGGGAGAGTGAACCCAGTTACCATGTTGTGAGGACACTTAGCCTATGAAGATGTCTATACGGTGCGGAACTGAGGCCTATGAATGAGCATGGGAATATATCTCCCCCTGCTGAGCCTTGAGGTCACTGCAGCACTAGCTCCACTACAATTTCATGAGAGACCGTAAGTCAGGGCCTCCCAGCTAAGCTGCTTCTGAATGCTTAACCCACGCAAATGGTGAAGTAACAGATGTTTATCATTTTAAGTCACTAAATTTGGGGTAGTTTGTTGGGGTAGTTTGCACAGCAACAAATAACCAAATCACCTCCTGTTAATACCTTGCCCCTTCCAAAACAACAACTCTTGCAAGAAACTCAAAGAAACAACTCTTTTGATAAGGAAAACATACCTATTTCCTCAGCCTGGCAGATATTATTGTATCTGATATGCAGGAGGTAATTTGTTGTTGGTGGTTATTACCTCTGATAAACCAGAAAGATATTTTTAAAATTTCTTTTAATAAATGAAGGGATGTAGGTCTTCCCAGTTCATTCCACTACTAATATTCTCCATCAAGAGGAGATCATTTGCGGTGTGTAGAGAAAAACAACCTTAAAATCCAAGGTGTATAATAAAGAAGTAGGAAAACCCATAAAACTTCAAATATATTCATGTTCTTAGATCAGTAGCATCTTGGGTGATGGGGTACTTGTAGATGTGATCTGACAGTCAGAAATATTTGAGCAAGGAAGTTCTAGGAGAGATGAGAGCATAAGGACAAGCTTTTAGAACCCCTGCCCCAACCGTAATTGAACAAAGTAACATAAAAAGAGGAAAAGGAAAGAGTGTAGGGGGATGATGATCAGTGCTGAAGCCATAGGAGAGGTGTTGGTTTATTGGACAGCCTGCCCAGCATCCCTTTCTTGGGGAAACTACTTCAGTCCTTGTGGTCTCATTAGAGCTTCTGATAATAGTTGCCCAAACCCCAGGCCATGGGGTTGGCATGTGATTCAGTGTGTGCCCATCATACCAGCCAGCTTTTGCCATAGCGATGGTTGAGGAATGCCATGTGATTAAAGCAGGTCTAGTCAGTGCCATCAAGTGTTTGCTGTATGAATAAATTGCTAAGATAAGGCAATGAAATATGGGGTTGCAGGCAGTCACATGGCAGCTGGATGGAGAGAATTGAGGGCCTGATCAAAGCTTTTGATAACATGTTGGAGTCATTGGATCTTGTCATATTTGAAGTCCAAGTTATTTCCATTATCAATTTTTCTTTTTCACTTAAACTGATTTTAGTTGGACTTCTTTGATTTGGAACCAAAATGATCCTAGTGGGAAAAAAGTGCTAACTGCAAAGCACAAATTTTCACATATTTCTTCTGCAAGAAACAGTGTTGAACTTCTCTCAATAAGAAAGCAGCACACATATATGAAACAAGCAGAGGCTATCTTGTCAAATTCCATAAATTTGAACTTTCTAAACCTGGAGGATTGGTTGCAATAAAATGGATGTTCTGCCTGTTTGGGAGCCTCTTTTCTGTCACAGGACAATACTATTTGGAGGTAGAGTAGTAATGTAGAGCTGTGATATCACAGGGAAGACAACTATTCTTGATGCTTCTGGGGATTTTTAGTATTCTGCTTTTTAAACTGAACTTCACATTAGAATTACCTTGGAAGTATAAAAAAATTCTTATGCCTGGATTTATCCCCAGAGGTTCTGATATAATTGGAATGGGGTGTTGCACAGGCATTAGGAATTTTAAATTTTAAATCTTGAAATAATTGTAAACTTGCAGAAAAGTTGCAATAATAGTCAAAGAACTCTCAATTTTTATACTTTACTCAAATTTTTAACAATTTGGCACATTTGCTTTTTAAATTTTGCTTTCTCTCTTTTCCTGTCTCTCTCTCACACATACACTTGTATTCTATCTTTCTAATCAATTTGAGTGTAAGCTGCATATAGCATGCCTTTAGCTTTTAACATCTCAGTGAGTATTTCCTAAGAACAAGAATACTCCATTATATAAATCTGACATAGTTTTCAAATTCAGGAGATCAAATGTGAATATGTTACATTTTATGCAACATGAAATCTTTTGTAAGAGGAAGAAATCATCCACACAGTTGACACTTCAGATTTATAAAAAGCATAAAATTAGCATAGATAAATTTTTGATGACTATTTAATGACACTAGATGTAAGTATCTGCTACAGAATATATCACACTGTGAATGTGGGTCATTTTTTTCCACCACTAGACTGAGTCATTGAACACAGAAGATACATCAATTTTATCCGTTAGCAGCATGTACAATTCTTGATATATACTAGGTGATAAATGAAAGCATAAAGCATAAATGTTTAAATAAATAAATGACTGTGATTCATATAATATTTTAGAATTATTTATTAAATAAGTGATTTGGTACCTTAGCAAAAAAATTATAATCACTAAGGTTTATGACAATTTCATTAAGACTTGCCAAAATTAAATTAGGCACCTAACTAATTTTGAAAATAGAGAATGAATTTATCAATTTGAGGACATAAAGCTGAAAGTTCTATTAAATTTGGTAGATATCAAAATCAAGATTTGAAAGTTCTCAGTTCAAAACTATGATCAACCGCATCTGAAATTTTGTATTAGATTTAAAAATTACACTAGTAGCAGTTTAAGTAAAATCTGTTTCAATTCATTGCTAGTTCAATATGAGTTAGAGTGAAAGTGTGAGCCAGGAAGTTAGAAAATAAAATCAACATTATTGATTAATGTTGAAAATAAAATCAACCTTAGCATTAATTAACCAAAGTACAGTGACTAGACCATTGGAATTGAACATAATCAGAGTCTGAAGAAATGTTCCTCAGTCCCTTGAGGAACATGAGGGTTGTCAATCTTTTCTAGAGATGCTCATGAACAGGCTCTGTCCCATTGAAGAAATTCACCTGGATAGATTCTCATCATTTTATATGATTTTAAGTCAGACAAAGAGCTAGCTGAAATCCAAATTTTCTCTTTCTACTTGAAGTCAGCCACCTCAATGTGCAGGTTTCTTTTTTAATACTGATGTTTTTACGCCCATTGTAAAAGTATCATTTAACTCAGGCACTTTTCCCAACATGTTAAAATAATGGGAAGGAATAGAAGTTGTCAATGTACCATAACAGAATAAATATCAGAAACTCTATCACTACATGAGCTATAAAGAGCACTAGAAGAGGAATCACATGAGCTTCCTGCCAAGGATGAAGGTCAAGGGAAAGTACAGAACAATTTGTAGCGGTGCACAATATTGGCTTGTTAAGATTCCTGAGCAATCTAGTTTTCAACCTTTACTTATTTGTGACAATTCAGGCTTTTAGCTTTTTCATTTGAAAAACTAGAAATTTGTTGACTTATCTCCTTTATCATGTTAAAGAATTACCCTTAATTAATTGATTTTTTAGGGGTTTATATCAAGAATAGGTGTAGAATTTTAAACTGAAACCTTTTTTTGTGCCTACCGAGAGACAATGTACAGTATTTAAGAACTTCAGCAGAGGGCAGTCTTGTCAATAAAAACTTATAAAGCCATTAATTCAGGACATTTTGTTTTTCCTAACATAACACATGATATATATCTGAGCACATATGTAAATATACTATATGTCTTTGCATACAATTTAACCAAATGCATTTTAAATACTTATTGATTATATAACTAAATAAACTTTTCTACTCCTGGGTAATAGATTTCCTGCTTCATTTCCCTTAGGTTTCTTCTGTTGTTATTATTCCATTTTGGTTGAAATGAATATTTAATTCATTCATGTTTAACTACTGAATTTATTTTCCTATGGCAAGAGAAACAACGTTAATTTTTATGAACCACTTGTCTAGGTTTTTATGTTTTTCTACTAATATTGGTAACTAGTCAATATCTATCAAGTTTCCCTCTAGATACACTACAAATCCTCTTTGCCTGCTGTCTTTTCTCTTTTCCTCCACGATGTCACTTCCCACTCATGTTTGATTAAGCTAGAAGTTTATTGGACAGTTATTATCTATGTTGCCTTCCTTCCTTTCTACTATTTTCCTGGTCTTTTTGTGTTTGCATTAGAGGAGAAATTCTTTCAAAAATCATTGCCAGTGTAAAGTGTCTTTATTTGCCTTCACAATTAAATGGTAGAAATCTTACTTTAAGAAGTTATCCCTTAGGAATTTGAAAAAAAGTTATTTTATTGCTTTTTAGCTTCCAAAATTTCAGATGAGAAGTCAAGGTCAGTATGATGTTCATGTTTCCGTTGGCAATTTTTATTTTTTTCTTCCTATTTTGCATTTTAAGGATTTTAAAAATTTTCTCTTTATATTTCTATTCAGAAATCTCTCCAGAATCTTTTAGCAGTGTTTTTAACATTATTTTCTCTCTTAGTCACTTTCACATTTGAAAATTTTTCTATTATTTTATTGATGATTTATGGCTTACAATCTTTATATTTTCTTATTTTGTATCCCATATTAGGTCATAGATCTTATTTTGTATCCCATGTTAGGTCCCACAAATTTCTCATTTTGTATCCCATATGTTAGGTAAGTATCTAACATATTAGATACTTATCAAAACTTTTGAATTTATAGGCTCTAAAATTTTCTTTTACACTTATTTTCTCTTTGTTCTTTTGTGTTGTATTCTGAGAAAATACTTTAACATTATCTATATCTCTAATTCAACTTTTACTAGTTCATTCTGCCATTTAGACCATGTACTTTATTTTCTTTATATTTTATATTTTTTATTTCCATAGGTTTTGGGGGGACAGATGGTGTTTGGTTACATGAGTAAGTTCTTCAGTGCTGATTCGTGAGATTTTGGGTACACCCATCACCTGAGCCGTATACACTGAACCCAATTTGTAGGCTTTTATCCCTCACCCCCTTCCCACCCTTTCCTCATGAGTCCCCAAAGTCCATTGTGTAATTCTTATGCATTTGCATCCTCATAACTTAGGTCCCAATTATAAGTAAGAACATCCAATATTTGGTTTTCCATTCCTGAGTTACTTCACTTACAATAATAGTCTCCAATCCCACTCAGTTTGCTGCAAATGTCATTAATTCATTCCTTTTATGACTGAGTAGTATTCCAGTAGTATAAGTATATATACATATATATACACACACATATATGTGATATATATGTATATATACACACACACGTGATACATATACACACATATATATAGGTGTGTATATATATACACGTGTATATATACAGATATATGTGATATATACACACATATATGTGATATATATATAGATATATATCACAGTTTCTTTATCCACTTGTTGATTGATGGGCATTTTTGTTGGGTCCACATTTTCGTAATTGCAAACTGTGCTGCTGTAAACATACATGTGCAAGTATCTTTTTGTATAATGATTTATTTTCATCTGGGTAGATACACAATAGTGTGATTGCTAGATCAGATGGTAGTTTACTTTTAGTTCTTTAAGAAATCTCCACACTGTTTTCCATAGTGGCTGTACTAGTTTACATTCCCACCAGCAGTATAGAAGTGTTCCGTTTTCACTGCATCCACACCAACATCTACTGTTTTTGATTTTTGGTCATTTTGGTCATTTTTGGTGATTATGGTCATTCCTGTGGGAGTAAGGTGGTATTGCATTGATTTGCATTTTCCTGATCATTAGTGATGTTGAACATTTTTTCATGTTTGTTGGCCATTTGTATATCTTTTATTGAGAATTGTCTATTCATGTCCTTAGCCCACTTTTTATGGGATTGTTTGGTTTTTTTCTTGCTGGTTTGTTTGAGTTCATTGTAGATTCTGGATATTAGTCCTTTGCCACATGTATAGATTGTAAAGATTTTCTCACACTCTGTGGGTTTTAAGTTTATTCTGCTGACTGTTCCTTTTGTTATGCAAAAGCTCTTCAGTTTAATTAAGTCCCAGCTATTTATCGTTGTTTTTATTGCATTTTCTTTTAGGTTCTTGGCCATGAAATTCTTGCCTAAGCCAATGTCTAGAAGGGTTTTTCCAAGATTATCTTCTAGAATTTTTATAGTTTCAGGTCTTAGATTTAAGTCCTTATCCATCTTTGGTTGGTTTCTGTATAAGGTGAGAGGTGAGGATCCAGTTTCATTATTCTACATGTGGTTTGCCAATTATCCGAGCACAATTTGTTGAATATGGTTTCCTTTCCTCACTATATGTTTTTGCTTGCTTTGTTGAAGATCATTCTGCAAGTATTTTGGTTTATTTCTGGGTTCTCTATTCTGTTCCATTGGTCTATATGTCTATTTTTATACCAGTACCATGCTGTTTTGGTGACTATGGCCTTATAGTATAATTTGAAATCAGTTAGTGTGATGCCTCCACATTTGTTCTTTTTGTTTAGTCTTGCTTTGGCTATGCAGGCTTTTTTTTGGTTTCATATAAATTTTAGGATTTTTTTTTCTAGTTCTGCAAAGAATGATGGTGGTATTATGATGAGAATTGCATTAAATTTGTAGATTGCTTTTGGTACTATGATCGTTTTCACAATATTGATTCTACCCATCCATGAGCATGGGGTATGTTTCCATTTGTTTGTATCGTCTATGATTTCTTTCAGCAGTGTTTTGTAGTTTTCCTTGTGGAGATCTTTTATCTCCTTGGTTAGGTATATTCCTATATATATTTGCAGGTATTGTAAAAGGAGTTGAGTTCTTGATTTGATTGTCAGCTTGGTCGCTGTTGGGGTATAGGAAGGCTACTGATTTGCATACATTAATTTTGTATCCTGAAACTTTGATGAATTCATTTATGAGATCTAGGAGCTTTTTGGAGGAGTCTTTAGGGTTTTCTAGGTATACAATCATATCATCAGCAAACAGCAACAATTTGTGCTGTTCTTTACCAATTTGGATGCCCATTATTTCTTTCTCTTGTCTGATTGCTCTGGCTAAAATTTCCAGTACTACATTGAACAGAAGTGGTGAAAGTGGGCATCCTTGTCTTGTTCCAGTTCTCAGAGGGAATGTTTTCAACTTTTCCCCACTCAGTATTAACTTGGTTGTGGGTTTGTCATAGATGGCTTTTATTACATTGAGGTGTGATCCTTGTATGCTGATTCTTCTGCGTTATAATCATAAAGTGATTTTGTCAAATGCCTTTTCTGTATCTATCAAGATGATCTTTTGATTTTGTTTTTAATTCTGTTTGTGTGGTGTATTACATATTGACTTGTGTAAGTTAAATCATCCCTGCATCCCTGGTATGAAATCACTTGATCATGGTGGATTATGTTTGACATGTTGTTGGATTTAGTTAGCTAGTATTTTGTTAAGGATTTTAGCATCTATGTTTTCATTTGTGGTTATATCCTTTCCTGGTATTAGGATGATACTGGCTTCAGAGAATGACTTAGGGAGAATTCCCTCTTTTTCTATATTGTAGATTAATATCAATAGAATTGGTACCAATTCTTCTTTGAATGTCTGGTAGAATTCTGCTGTGAATCTGTCTGGTCCTGCACTTTTTTTTGTTGTTGGTAATTTTTAAATTACCATTTCAATCTTGCTTCTTGTTATTGATCTGTTCAGGGTATCTAATTCTTCCTGATGTAAGCTAGAAGGGTTGTATGTTTCCAGGAATTTATTCATCTCCTCTAAGTTTCCTAGTTTATGTGCATAAAGGTGTTATAGTAGCCCTAAATGATCTTTTGTATTTCTGCGTGTCAGTTGTAATATTTCTTGTTTTGTTTCTTACTGAGGTTATTTGGATTTTCTCTCATCTTGGTTAATCTTGTGAATGGTCTATCAATTTTATTTATCTTTTCAAAGAACCAGGTTTTTGTTTCTTTTTTTTTTTTTTCTGTTTCAATTTGATTTAGATCTGCTCTGATCTTGGTTATTTCCTTTCTTCTGTTGGGTTTGGATTTGGTTTGTTCTTGTTTCTCTAGTTCCTTGTGGTGTGACCTTGGATTGTTTAGAAAGACTTAGGAAGTTTCCCAGACTTTTCGATGTAGGCATTCAGGGCTATGAACTTTCCTCTTAGTACCACCTTTGCTGTATCTCAGAGGTTTTGATAGGTTGCATCATTATTGTCATTCATTTTGAAGAATTTTTTAATTTACATCTTGATTTCGTTGTTGACCCAATGATCATTCTGGAGCAAGTTATTTAATTTCCACATATTTGCATGGTTTTGAAGTTTCCCTTTGGAGTTGATTTCCAGTTTTATTCCACTCTAGTCTCAGACAGTATTTGATATAATTTCAATTTTCTTAAGTTTATTGAGACTTGTTTTGTGGACTATCATATGGTCTATTTTGGAGAAAGTTACATGCACTGTTGAATAGAACGTATACTCTGTGGTTGTTGGGTAGAATGTCCTGTAAATATCTGTTAAGTCTCTTTGTTCCAGGGTATAGTTTAAATCCATTGTTTCTTTCTGTGACTTTCTTTTAAATACATTGAGACTTTCTGTTTTGATGACTTGTCTAGTGCCCTCAGTACAGTATTGAAGTTCCCCACTATTATTGTGTTGCTGTCTATCCCATTTCTTAGGCCTACTAGTACTTGTTTTATAAATTTGGGAGCTCCAGAGTTAGTCAGGTGCATACATACTTAGGATTGTGATATTTTCCTGTTGGGCAAGGCCTTTTATCATATATAATGTCCCTCTTTGTCTTTTTAAACTGCTGTTGCTTTAAAGTTTGTTTTGTCTGATATAAGAATAGCTACTCCTGCTTGCTTTTGGCAGCCATTTGCATGGAATGTCTTCTTCCACCTCTTTACCTTAAGTTTATGTGAGTCCTTATGTGTTAGATGTATCTCTTGAAGGTAGCAGATAATTGGTTGGTGAATTCCTATCCATTCTGCCATTCTGCATATTTTAAGTGGAACATTTAGACCATTTACATTCAATATTACTTTTGAGATGTGAGGAACTATTTCATTTATCATGCCAATTGTTTTTTTAGTTGTATTTTTGTTTCATATGTCCTGTGAAATTTATGCTTTAAAGAGGTTCTGTTTTGATGTGTCCAGGATTTGTTTCAAGATTTAGAGCTCCTTTTATCAGTTCTTGTAGTGCTGGCTTAGTAGTGGTGACTCATTCAGCATTCGTTTGTCTGAAAAAGACTGTATCTTTCCTTCATTTATGAAGGCTAGTTTTGCCGAGTACAAAATTCTTCGCTGACAATTGTTTTGTTTAAGGAGACTAAAGATAGGGCCCTAAGCCCTTCTAGCTTGTAAGGTTTCTGCTGAGAAATCTGCTGTTAATCTGATAGGTTTTCCTTTATAGGTTACCTGGTGCTTTTCCCTTGTGGCTCTTAAGAGTCTTTTCTTTGTGTTAACTTTAGATAACCTGATAACATTGTGCTAGGCAATCATCTTTTTATGATGAATTTCCCAGGTATTCATTGAGCTTCTTGTATTTGGATGTCTAGGTCTCTAGCAAGGCCAGTGGAGTTTTCTTCATTTATTCCCCCAAATATGTTTTCCAAACTTTTAGATTTATCTTCCTCCTCAGGAACACCAATTATTCTTAGGTTTGGTCATTTAATGAAATCCCAAACTTTTTGGAGTCTTTGTTTATTTTTTCTTTGTCTTTGTTGGACTGGGCTAATTTACAAACTTTATCTTTGAGGTTGAGGTTTTTTCTTCTGCTTGTTCGATTCTACTGCTGAGACTTTCCACAGTATGTTGCATTTCTCAAAGGGCATCCATTATTTCTTGAAATTTTGATTGTTTTTTATTTATGCTATCTATTTCACTGAAGATGTCTCTTCTCATTTCTTGTACTATTTTTTGATTTCCTTAAATTGAACTTCACCTTTCTCTGATGGCTTCTTGATTAGGTTAATAACTGACCTTTTGAATTCTTTTTCAGGTAAATCATGGATTTCTCTTTTGTTTGGATCCATTGCTGGTGAACTAGTGTGATTATTTGGGGGTGTTAAAGAACCTTGTTTTGTCATATTACTAGAATTGTTTTTCTAGTTCTTTCTCATTTGGGTAGACTATGTCAAAAGGAAAGTCTAGGAGTCAAGGCTGCCGTTCAGATTCTTTTGCCCATGGGGTGTTCCCTTGACATAGTACTTTCCCCTTTTCCTAGGGATGTGGCTTCCTGAGAGCTGAGCTGTAGTGATTGTTATCACTCTTCTGGATCTAACCACCCAGCGGGTCTACCAGGCTCTGGGCTGGTACCTGGGGTTGTTTGCACAGAGTCATATAATGTGAATCATAGACCTTGTGCTTTAAAACAATGTTCTTAATTTATTAAAATTATTTTCCTTCTATAGTGATAGCTTATTTTTCTAAATTTAGTATTCCTGAGAATATAATTTTAATAAGAAAAAAATTGTGCCTCTTTTTTTATGTCTGCTCTCGGGGGCTGAAGGTGATATGGAGGTGGATTTGTTTTTGAGTAAGTCCTGTAAATGGCATATGTTTCCTCATGTGCTTGGTAAACTTAGAGAAATATTGTGTTGATGAGGAGTGTCCACAATGAACGGTATTGATAGCTGGAGCACATATTCTCAGTCAAGAAGAGAAATCCTGTTTGCCTGTCAGTGAATACATTTCCTAATGGTAAAATTTCCTTTAAATGTGTTTGTAATGCAATATATATATATATTTTTTTTGTAATGCAATATTTTTTAAAACCTGTTATTGCTGGTGACAGAGCAGGAGTATCACCATCGTGGACAAGCACTGTCATTTTAAGTTCACCTTGATCAAAAACTGCCTAAATCCAAAGGTCATCAGCCTACTGGCTAAGGTCAGCATGACCATAAACCACAAATAATATCTCTGACCAAAAAAATTCCAAACCCCTCCCCTACCAGAGGCATGCCAGACCTGAGATAATCTCACCTCCACCCAGAAACAGTCCGACTCCACCATAAACTTCTCCCCTACACAGAAACATTTCAAGCTTGTGATAAGCCCCCTCACTCTAAAACCAATGTATACTCTTAGTCTGTGAGACAGCACTCCTGACCAAAATTGGCCAGAAGCTCCTCTCAGGTTTATTTCTCTAAAATAAACCTGTCTTTGACTGTTAAGCTGAATTGCATGTTTCTTTCCTCTTTCTTTAGCTCTTACAGTTGGCATCTTAAGTATGTACTACAATTGTGTAGACAGCCTTTCTTTGACCTTTTTTTTTTTTTTATATTGACAAACATATCTGATTCACTACGCTCCACATCTATTTGGTTCTGAGGGTCTGAAAGAGTCCTCTCAATTGTCCTTGAGACTTTCTTTCAAAGCCACTGACTGACAATTGCTGCACAAATTTTGAAGCTGGCATTCCTAATTTTTGTACGCTTGTAAGTGATAACTCATTTGGCCAAAAGAGATTATAAACTGTTATTAATTTTATGATACAGATTGATTTTGGAGATCTCACAAAGAAAAAAAATGTACTGAATTCAATGTAATATTCTACTTAAGCAAAAATCATTGAGAGCAATGGGCAGAAGCATTATAATATCACAATAGGTTTGTATACACTGTCAGTGTTTTTAACGGATGTTGTAGATATGAAGGGCTACGGATGATTTTAATAACAAAAACAAGACTGTTGTACACATGTTAATGTATCCAATAGTATTCACTAAAGAAACTGAATCGTTTTCTTTAGCACCTGTGGAATAATTGCCAACATTAACTATTTATTACAACATCCCTCAAAACTATTTTCTGTAGTACATCTACATCAGAATCACTTGGGCTATTTATAAAAAATGCAGATTTCCAGGTTCAGTTAGAGACAAATGAAATCAATATCTATGGAGCTAGAGCTGTGGAAACAAATATTTACTGAGCAAAGTGTTGGGATCTGTTACAGTTGCTGGCGGCCTCACAAGACACAGGTCAGACCAGGTCCCTGTGTACGTGGAGTTTCTATACTCCTTGATGAATGCATAAAATAAATAACCAAAGAAATAAAGTAAAAGTAAACTTTCAGATAGTTATAAGGGTGATTTATTCACCATTAATGTCTGTGACTTCCCACTCATCTCCCCTTATCATCTGACAAGTCATTTATGAACAATGCCATGGCTCAGGAATACCGCTACACTTGCATCTTTCCTGAAAAAAATAGAGCCAAGTCAAGATAAAACAATCAATAAAAGGCACAGCATGGCTAATAAGCAGCATTGGTGAGTGAGCACTCAAACCAGAAAACTTTTACTTGTTTAAACAAGTTTTATTTCCGTGGTTTTGAATTTTATTTAAAAATATAAGTAAATGAATTATATGACTAATAATGTAAAGAACCATTAGCAATACTTTGGAAGTAAATTCTAGATGTTTTCAACAAAATCCGAGAGCTAGGAAGAGCTCTGGAAGAAAATAATTTTGTAATAAATGGGGTCTTCTTGGAGCAGGAGTATTATAATTGAGCTTGTTAAATTTGCTATGTTTACTGAAAATTGTGAATTTAATTAGCTTTATAAACACTTTCATGGTAACTACTAGTAGATTAGAAATACGGGTCAGAACTTTTTTTTTTTTTTTAAACCACTGGAGTGAAAAGAAAAGGCAGTATAAAGTCTTGGTCAACTCAGCAAAAGTCAGGAAAGAAAATAAATCAAAAGCAAAACAAACAAGCAAAGACAAAAATAAGATACCAATCATAAGAACAAATGTACTAAGCAGTACTACAAATGGTTTAATTCCATTAAATCTCTCCCATAAGTGATTTGTAGCTGGATTTGTATGAAAAAGCCAAATCCAATGATAAACTATTTATAACAACAAAAAAAGAGATAGGGATATAAGTATCACACACACACACACACACACACAAATAACAGAAGGCTGAAAGTTTTAATATCAGACAAACTAATAAGTAAATAAACAACTGCAATGAACAGTTATATGGATGGTTGCAAAATATGTGTCTATATATTAAGGCAAACCATACGAAATATACTCTCCAAATTTGATATAAAAATCCATCTAGTAAGCTGCACATAGTGGCTTATGCCTGTAATCCCAGCACTTTAGGAGGTTGAGGCAGGAGGATTGTTTGAGATCAGGACTTTGAGACCAGCCTGGGCAACATAGCAAGACCCCATCTACAAAAAATAGAAGAAAATAGCTGGGCATGGTGGTGTATACCTAAAATCCTAGCTACTCAGGAGGCTGAGGTAAGAGGATTGTTTGAACCCAAGAGGTCGAGGCTGGAGTGAGCCATGATTGTGTCACTGCACGCCATCCTTAGTGACAGGGCAAGGCCCTATCTCAAAACATCTCACAGATGTTTGTACCCATCTGGGTATTTTAGCTTCTGAAAAATGATGATTCATTTTTAAATAGTTAAATAAAAATGTATTTATCAAAATATATAAAGAAAAGGAAAGGAAATTTAGATAAAAACAGAGAGCCATGGTTCTTTTCTGGGCCATATTACATTCATATACACAGAAAATAAATCATGGAAGAGCGATATATATAAGAAAATTAGTGACAGTGTCCAGTTGCATTTCAGATGACAACAGCACACAATTTTTAGCTTCATTCTTTCACATTGTAGCCATTACAAAACTCTTACGTTTAATTAAAGGACTGAAAACTTTTTAGTCTTCTAAATGACTATAATGCTACCACTTCGAAGTTTTGTTGTGCTAGTTAAATAGCATAATGTATAAAAATGCCTGGCACTGTGCTTTGCACATGCTGAGTGCTCAGTAGCAGATGACAATCTTATTTTAAAGAGACCTTGTCCTATCTGAATTTTCCAAATAAGTGCTAATAAAGCTTTTGTTTATCACCTAGCCCAGAATAGAATTTATACTCTTGATTCACAGTAAAACAGAATTTTCAAAATCTCATTTATAATTATCAAAACTTGTTAGGATGAGAAAAAGTAAAGCAGATATTATCCTATACAACTGGAATTTTCTTCTACAGTGCCTTGGTATTCATTGAAAATAGTTGGATTTCTTTTTTTTTTTTTT
>NW_012101385.1:205195-221374 GCF_000951045.1 Mandrillus leucophaeus | reverse complement strand
ATTGAGTTTCTTAGTCCTGAGTTCTAGTTTGATTGCACTGTGGTCTGAGAGACAGTTTGTTACAATTTCTGTTCTTTTACATTTGCTGAGGAGTGCTTTACTTCCAATTATGTGGTCAATTTTGGAATAAGTGGGATGTGGTGCTGAGAAGAATGTATATTCTGTATAGTTGGATTTCAATAATAGGTATGAGTTGCCTCAATTTTTAAAAATTAACTAAAATTAACTATATGCAAGTGGTATGACTCACTTAGAAAACAAATGTTTGCTTTCTTAAATATGGCTCCTTGAGCCAATAGTTATTCGATCCCCCTTCCTTATGCCTATGAAATAAGAAGAAATAAATCAATGAAAGCAATCACTTGCCCCCACACCCTAACACATACCCTTAGAGAAAGAGAGAGACCAGAAGTTTGGTTCCCATGAACAGAAGCAGATGGAGGTGGAAGGAGCCATGTTCACTAGGTATAACATGATTGATGCTAAAATAAATCAGTAGAAGGGAACTCTGATATCTAGCTCTACTATGCTCCCCCAAGAGATGACAAAGATCTGAATCCAAAGCACCCAAGACATGGTTCTCATGCAACCATTTAACACTATGTCAGCTTTAAATTACATCTATCCCAAGAATGGTCCTCAGACCCAGCAGTGGGGCCAGAGATGAATGGAAGCCCACCTGCATTGTTGAGGATGATCTTCTTTTCTCAGTCTAACAATTTAAATGCTAATCTCTTTCAGACAGCATCACAGACACACCCACAAATCAAGTTTTAAGTTCAGGGGTACATATGCAGGTTTGTTTCATAGGTAAGCTTGTGCTGCAGGGGGTTGTTGTACAGCTTATTTTATCTCCCAGGAATTAAGCCTACTACCTAATAGTTATTTTTCTGATCCTCTTTATCCTTCCATCCTCCACCCTCCAAGAGGTCCCTGTGTGTGGTGTTCCCCTCTATGAGTCAATGTGTTCTCATAATTTAGCTCCCACTTATAAGTGAGAATATGAAGTATTTGGTTTTCAGTTTTTGTGTTAGTTTGCTGAAGATAATGGCCTCCAGCTCCATCCATATCCCTGAAAAGGACATGATCTTATTCTTTTTTATGGGTGCATAGTATTCCTTGGTGTATACGTACCACATTTTCCTTACTAGTCTATCATTGATGGGCATTTGGGTTGATTCCATGTCTTTGCTATTATGAACAGCACTGCAATGAACACTTGCATGTATGTGTCTTTATAACAGAATGATTTATATTCCTCTGGGTATATACCCAGTAATGGGATTGCTGGGTCAAGTGGTAGCTCTGTCTCTAGGTCTTTGAGGAACTGCCACACTGTCTTCCACAATGGCTGAACTACTTTACACTCCCACCAAGAGTGTATAAGCACTTCTGTTTCTACACAACTTCACTGGCATTTATTTTTTGACTTTTTAATAATAGTCATTCTGACTGGTGTGCGATGATATCTCATTGTGGTTTTGATTAATTTTTCTTGAATGATCAGTGATGTTGAGCTTCTTTTCATATGTTCGTTGGTTGTCATGCATTTTCTTAAGTTAATACATGCACAAATGCAAGTCAATCATTTTACTCAGAGCCAGGCATATAGTAAGAGTTCTAGAAATGATACCTTTTATTATTGCTGTTGTTACTATTGTTTTTTATAATTAATAAAATACATGGCTACTATGGTTTGAATATGTCCCTCAAAGTTCCTGTGTTAGAAGCTTGATCCCCAGTGTGGAGGTTTTTGGAGGTCGAAAGTTTAAGAATTGTTTAGGTCATGAAGGCACAAACCTTGTAAATGGCTTAATACAATTATTGAGTAGTGGGTTTGTTATTACAGGAGCAGATTCCTTATAAAAGGACAAGTTAAGCCTCATTCTCGTTCTTTCTCTCTCTTTTTGCCCTTCTCCCATAAGATGACACAGTAAGAAGTCCCTTACCAGATGCTGGCACCTTTATATTGGACTTCCCAGCCTCCAGAATTGAGAAATAAATTTCTTTCTTTATAATTTGCCTGGTTGGTGGTATTTTGTTGCAGCAGCACAAAGCATGCTAAGACAAGAAATTAGTAAGGGAGGAGCAGGCTAGAAAAAGCCTAGATTGCCATAAATTTTGCATTGAGAGCGATTTCAGTGAGGGCTCAGAAGGAGAGGATAACTGTAGGGAAAGTCTGAAACTTCTTAGAGATTACTTTTGTGGTTCTGAGGAGAATGTTCGTAGAGTAAACACCATTCTGACGAGGTCTTAGATGGAAAAGAAAAATGTCTTACTGGAAACTGGAGTAAAGACCATCCTTATTACGAAGTGGCAAAAATACTTGGCAGAATTCTGTTCAGGCCCTATGGCTTTATGTAAGGTAATTTAAGAGAGGTGAACCAGGATATCTGATGGAAGAAACATCTCAGCAGCAAAGCATTCAGTGGGCTGCATGGCTTCTTTCAAGCACATATAGTAAAATGTGAGGAGAGAGAAATGATTTAAAGATGGAATTTATAATATACAGTGAAGATTAATAGAAAAATTTGGAAAATTCTCAGCCTGGCCATATAAAGAATTTAAAAGCATGTTTGGGAGAGAATAAGAAGGATTTGGCCAAGTGGTCATTTGCTGAAAAGATTTTTCTGGCTAGAAGAAAGCCGAGTTCTATTCATAAGACAATGGGAGAATGACCTGGAAGACATTTCCCAGATCATGGAGGCAAGTTAGGACCTTAAGGGCAAGGCTTCTAGAGAGGTGCCTCACAGACCTCAGCATTCACTGCCCTGTGCTGCCTCATAACACTTGTCTGGGAGAGCTACGGGCACAAAACTCCAACCTGTGAGAGCTGCTCAGGAGTGAACTGAGATAAGCAAAGCTGTGGAGGTGAGGCTGCCTGGGGAATTGGGGGCCCAATCCCTGACCCAGTGGGTCTAGAAGGTGGGACATGGAGTCAAAGACTATTCTCAACCCTTAGGATTTAATACGGTTTGCCCTGCTGGGTTTTGGACTTACTTAAGGCCAATTGCCCCTCTTTTCTTGCCTATTTTTCCCAGGAATGGAAATGTCTATCATATGCCTGTCCCACCATTGAATTTTAGAAGTAGGTAACTTGTTTTGATTCCACAGGCTCATGGCTGGAGAATTTGCCTCAGGATGAATTGTGCCTTGAGTCTCACCCATATCTGACTTGGGTGAAACTCTGGACTTTGGAATTTTAAGTTGGAGTTGGAATGCGTTACAATGTGGGGGCTACTGAAATGGAGGAAATGTATTTTGCATGTGTGAAGGACATAAATTTGGGGGCTCAGGGGTGAAATGCTATGATTTGAATGTGTCCCACAAAGTTCACCTCCTTGGAGGCCTGGAGGTATTGGGAGGTGGAACCTTTAAAAGGTGTTAGGTCATGAAGGCATCACCCCCATGGATGGATCCATGCTGTTATCACAGGAGTGGGTTTGTCATCACGTGAGTTGGTTTCTTTCAAAAGTGTGAGTTTACTCTCTGTCTCTGTCTCCCTCTCTTTGCCCTTCTGCCATGGGATGATGCAGCAAGAAGGCCTCTGCCAGAGGCTAGCACCTTGATATTGAACTTTCCATCCTCCCAAACTGTGAGAAATCAATTTCTCTTCTTTATAAAGTACCCAGTTTGTGACAGTCTGTTATAGCAGCACAAATAGACTAAGATAATCACTGAAGTTGTATATAATTTCTCCCTCAGATATTATTTAGTTTCAACTAATTTCTTGGTTCATTTCAAAAATCACTCAGGTATTTCAAAAGAGATACAGTTGAACAAGTGGGCATAAATAGCATATCAGTTACTACCCTCACACTGGCAAGAAGCAGTCTAACTAGTACCAACATCCTTTATGTTAACATATGAAGGGCAAGTTCTGGCAAACTAAAATCCTTTGCAGTTCAATTCTTAGACTTATTAGATAAGAGAACACAGGTGTTTTATACCTTGACTCCAGTAGTGCTTCAGGTATAGATTACCCTGGTACCTGTGGACAAAACAGAGAATAAGGTACAATCCATATTTGTATATTTGTAAGTGGTCAAACCACTACTCTGCCCATTGAAAGATTATAACACATGCCACAGATACTTTTCCTCCTATTCTGAACAAGATTCTGACCAATATTTTTCTCACATACTTGGATGAAGAGACTTTTAGTTTGGATTTTAATATTCACAATCTGTAAATTCTTCCTCTAGATCTTCCACAGCTAAAGATACAGATGGAAATTTGTTAGGCAAAGAAAATGCAAAAGGAGTAACAATATTGGTCTGTGTTTGCATAATAGTGAAGGAGAAACTCTCTTGTTACCCATCACCCTACATGGAAAAGTAGAGTCCATAGCTTTTGAAAAAGAAAAAAATATTGAGTGACTGGACTAGGTGAAGGGAGCAGGGCTGGTCTTCATGGAGAGAGGGATGGCTGATACAATATTAGAGGTACTTCTTTAGACTAGAAAACAGTCTATAATTAAGATACCAAGCAGGAAAACTGAATATATCTAATAACACAGTCAGAGAGCTTAATGTTCTTGAATAACATCCAAAGTGAGAACAAGAGTGTCATAATGGTTTAATTTTGTTAAAACTCTGGAATGTTTGATTATATTCAATATGTATTAATTATAAGCTAATTATATGGGCAAAAAAGTTAAGGTATTTTCAGACTTAAACTGTTGATGGTATAGAGAAATGCAAAAGATGTTTGCAGATTAAAAATTAGCTTAGCTAATTTTTAACAATGTTGCCCAGGCTAGTCTTGAACTCCTGGGCTCTAGTGATCTTCCTGTCTTTGCCTTCCAGTGTGCTGGGATTACAGGGGTGAGCTACCATGTCCAGCCTATAATTTCTTAAAATGTATATTTCTTGCCTTACTTTGATCAACAGAAGCCTTAAAATAAGACCTGGTAAGATGGTTATCACTGACTGGGTCCTAAACTCAGGGAGAAGGATTTCAATGTATCATTGATAGCTATAATATTTGCTCTAGGTTTTTTTTTTTTTTTTTTTAGTACTATCTATCAGGAAATAGAGTATTTCATTTGATTCCCAGTTTGCTAAGAATAATTGTGAACAGATGCAGAACTGTATCAAATATTTTTCTGAATGTTTCTCCTTTAATCTGTTAATGTGTTGAATTACCTTAATTGGTTTTATAATGCTTCATTATTGGGATCTCATTGATCTTTAATCCGTGGTAGTTTGCTTTGTTGTCAGTTGAACTGCTCTTGCTAAGTTAATTAAGTAGTTCCTTGGTCTTCAAGCCAGTTAGTAAGTGTCTTTTCATTAATATCATGAAGTACTGATTACCCTCCTTGTAACACTCCTTGCTCTTAGTTGCTTTGAAATCCTAGTCTCTTGGTTTTCCTCTTCCTTCTGATGACTTCTTAATTTTTCCTTTGGTTTCTTTATCCTCCGGTGTTCCTAAGGACCCTTGGAGTGCCTACCTCTTATAAAATCAAATATGTGTTTATGTTCTCCAAACCTCCACATGTGGTCCAAATTTCTTTTCTGAGCTGCAGGCACGAATATCAAAGTGCCTACTTCAACTTTCCACTTGGATGAGTTTACAGATACTCCAAAATGTTCAAAACAGAACTCATCTTCCAACTTTTCTTCTTTCTCCTACTTTTTGGCTTCTAAACCTATTCTTCCTCCAGTGATTCCCTCAGGTCACAGTACTACATGCATTCAGGAGTGAAAGGAGAGCCTAAATGTCATCAAAGACTCCTCCTCCTTTTTCTAGCCTCCAAATCCATCACACAGACTATTGATTCTTTCTCCTAAATATTTCTCATAGCCATACATTTCTTTCCATCTCTAGACACTAATTTGGCCAAAGCCATCATTCTTCTTATGATATTGCTACATTTCTTCATTTTCATTCAGCTTTTCTCTGTCTCATAAACTCCCTCCTTTCTCTTTCTTTGTCCCTCTCTTCCTTTCCTCTTTCTCATTCTTTCTTCCCTCTCTCTCTTCTTTCTTTCCTTCCTTTCTTGTTTACTCTTTTTCTCCTCCTGTCTTACTATAATTTTAAATATCTGTCCTAAATGAAAATATTTTTGTTCATAGGAAATAACTTACCAGTAGTTCTTTATACAATATCATTCTTAAAATATACACTTTTAAATGTTAATAGAATTTAATTGAGGAGTATGACAGCAACATTAAAAAGGTCTAAGTTTTAAAAATGATTTCATTCATTTTTTGGGTTAATTTGTCTGGCAACACTTGAACACTAATTTCTAGTAATAGAATATCTGTTTGCTGATCATAAACCAAGACACATAATCTGTAACTGTGAGTTCAATTATGATGTATTGGTGGTTTTGTCAAAATAATTGTTCCTAGAATGTAGCACAAATACTTTTGTTTACTCTTTCCTTATTTCATCTACAACAATTTTCTACCTGTCTATTAAGGCTAAATTGGTAGCAATATATCTCTGGCCAAAAAAATAAAAAAATAAAAAAATAAAATAAAATAAAAAAAAGAACATATATAAGACCAAGGTAAAAAGCAAAACTATGTTTAATTTTGAACAAGTTACTCTAAGATACCTGAGGAACATTTAGACTGAAATATCAGTAGGACTTTAATTTCAAAAAAGTAGTTTAGGTTTTAGTGTCTTTTGGATATTATTCTATCAGTTCGAAATATGATCTGAGTTTCCTCATGAAATTCTAAGTATTTTCCAGATCCAAGGCAAATGTCACCTCCCTTTTCCCCTCAACAGTAGTGTTTGTAGTTCCCTTTTCTGATTTAATAGTACATTTGATTCTTGATTCTGTCTAATTGCTTTTTTTTCTGTTTTCACTATTTTATAGACTTCTTAATGCTTTTTTTGTGGTAAATATGTTGCATTTGCATAAGGTCAGAAGCAAAGCAGTCACTTATAAAATATATTCCTTGCATAATAACAACATTATTAGATTATATCTACAGCTTCCTCTGAAAAACAATAAAGATATTTGGATCCAAGTGGTGTAGTATTTCAGGTGAGCAGAAATGTACAAATCAGAGAAGGTGGGCGGGATCTAGCCTATATTTGCATGTTAATATACTTGACTTTATCCTTTCAGTCATTACCACAAGTGGAAAGTTTCAGCCCATGCCAGTGATAAATGGACACAGAAACTGCTGGGTTTAGAATTCAGTAACTCTTTCAAAGAAATGAAAACACTTTCGTGAAGGTATGTGAGACTGCATTCCTTGGTAGATCTTTTGGGATTAAGATCAGAATTATAGTAAAAACAGGCAAAGACTTCCTTAAGTATATGAGACTGTATCCAACAGCAGAAGGTTCTGATCAAGACTGGAAGTGTAATAAAAGCAATGAAGATAAGTATCAGAAATGAATGCTCTTCTGCAATAGTTTGATTGTAAATTTATTAATGACGCAAAGTATTAAAAACTTGGATTTTTTTGGTCTCTGGAAATGGCCACCGAATTGGACAAAATCTTTCTGACTCTGGCAATAGTGGAATTCATCATCGGCATGCTGGGGAATGTGTTCATTGGACTGGTAAACTGCTCTGAAGGGATCAAGAACCAAAAGGTCTTCTCAGTTGACTTCATCCTCACCTGCTTGGCTATCTCCACAATTGGTCACCTGTTGGTGATACTGTTTGATTCATATGTAGCGGGACTTGCTCCACATTTATATGCCACAGATAGAGTAGGAAGACCTGTTACTGTGCTTTGGTACATGACTAATCACTTGACCACCTGGCTTGCCACCTGCCTGAGCATTTTCTATTTCTTTAAGATAGCCCACTTCCCCCACTCCCTTTTTCTCTGGCTGAGGTGGAGGATGAACAGAGTGATTGCTATACTCCTTACATTGTCTTTGTTCTTACTGATTTTTGACTGTTTAGTGCTAGAAATGTTTATTGATATCTCACTGAATATAATAGATAAAAGTAATCTGACTTTATACTTAGATGAAAGTAAAACTCCCTATGATAAACTCTCTCTGTTAAAAACTCTTCTTAGCTTGAACAGTTTTATCCCCTTTTCTCTGTGCCTGACCTCATTGCTTTTTTTATTTCTGTCCTTGGTGAGACATACTAGAAATTTGAAGCTTAGTTCCTTGGGCTCTAGAGACTCCAGCACAGAGGCCCACAGGAGGGCCATGAAAATGGTGATGTCTTTCCTTTTCCTCTTCATAGTTCATTTTTTTTCCTTACAAGTGGCAAATTGGACATTTTGTATATTGGGGAACAACAAGTACACACAGTTTGTCATGTTAGTCTTACATGTCTTTCCCTCGTGCCACTCATTTATTCTCATTCTGGGAAACAGCAAGCTGCGACAGACAGCTGTGAGGCTACTGTGGCATCTTAGGAACTATACAAAAAGACCAAACCCTTTACCTTTGTAGACAGACTTTCCAGAAGCTTTTCTAAGAGAATAACTCAATGAGGAGCATTTGGGGATCACTTCCACTGTGTTTTTGTTTTTGTTTTGTTTTGTTTTGTTTTTCCTACTGGGTTTCTCTAAGAATTTTGGAACATAAATGAAATCCCACCAGGCTGCTTTTGATGGTAATTCACACATTGCTAGTCGATACCATTTTAAAAGTAATCATTTTTGTTTGGAGCATTGGCAAGCAATATTTTAGCCTCACATATTATTTCAAAAAATCTAAATTATTTAATTTTATGTGCAAATGATAGGTAATTGCAACTTGTGGAGAAAAAAGTGTGTGATTCTTTAGAAAGCAAGATAGATTATAAACTTGAATGGGTAAAAGATATACAATGTGGGTAGAAAATCTATTTAAAAACTAAAGTCACAGTAGGAAAAATACAGACTCATAGCTTCAAAGCCAAGCTTTTTTTTTTGTTTTTTTTTTTTTTTTTTTTTTTTTGAGACGGAATCTTGCTCTGTCGCCCAGGCTGGAGTGCAGTGGTGCGATCTTGGCTCACTGCCCCCTCCACCTCCCGGGTTCAAGCAATTCTGTCTCAGCCTCCCGAGTCTGGGACTACAGGCACACATCACCACACACAGCTAATTTTTGTATTTTTAGTAGAGATGGGTTTTCACCATATTGGTCAGGCTCGTCTCGAACTCCTGACCTCAGGTGATCCACCTCTCTCAGCCTCCCTAAGTGCTGGGATTACAGACATAAGCCACTGTGCCTGGCCCCAAGCATTTTTTTAAAATGAAAAAAAGTGGTATATTTTTGTTATTAGAAGTCTTATTGATAACAAGGAAATACGATGATTATATGAGAAAAGGATGATTTGTAGTATGAAAATAAATTATCTTTAAATGGAAACTGGAAACACATGATTTAATGTTGATGTCCATTTAAAGTCCCAAATAATAAACATTTTGATGTTCCCAGGCACTTGCTAATGTTGCTAAATTCTAAGACATGCAATAAGCATTTTCAGAGAGGCAGAAATCAGTTTCTACCATGTTATGTAACAGAACTAAAATTATAGAATTTTATCTCTTAATTCACAATTATACTCACATTGCTACTATAAAAAGATCATAAATACATTTAGAGGATGATTGTGTTTGTGTTCGTTTATGTGACATGCATTTTGTTGCAATCTGATCACTGGATTTCTTAGAGGAAAAAAAGTAACAATGTTAGCCAGGAAGGCACAGAAAGCAAAGTGACGTTGTTTACAGAATGTTGCAGGTTTATTGTAAATTTTAGACAAGCATATGTATACATAGTCCTGCCTTGACTATGATAATCTAAGATTAGATAAGGTAACTATAGGTTGTATATAAGGTTAGGGGTGGGAAATTTTACTAAAAATTTTTGAATATGATGGCATAGATTAAAACATTGTACAGAAGCTGTATAATGAAATTTTTTTTACCAACGAAGGATACCTTTTAGAATTTACTTTCGATATATTCTTTATATTGTGCTAGAGTACAGAAACAAAAATATGCTATTAAATACTGATAAATGCATGCTTGTAAATTAATCTTGATGAAGCTATAGGTGAGGGCACCACTGCACAGCTGTGCCCTGGAGCCAGAAATGATGTTAGAATTATTAATACTTCCCCCTCCCCATATGCATCAACTGAAATTGTAAGTACATCTGAGCTATGTGGTATCATGTATAAATAACAGTGATGATGATAGTTTTAATAATAATACAGAATCTATTTTCTTAGTAATTTGCCTTTTACAAAATAAAATGTACATATATTATTTTAATCACTAATTTAGTATTTTATCAAAGATTATAATCATAATTTTCTTGCCTTGATAAAAGATAATGTGCAAATCAAGTTGAATATATTTTAGACTTAGATATTGAATTTATTTTAAATATTTTTTAATATAAATGACTTAACTTTGTACTATTTACAAGATAACCCAAAACAGTATTTATATTTTATATTTTTGTGTCAGTAAACTTTTCTTTGGTAAGCAATTGATCCAACTCATGGGCAACCTTATTGGTAAATTAATACATGTCTAACTAAGAGTAACACATGTCTAACACTTAGTAGGTAGCAACCCCAGGGAGATGGGACTACAAGGAACAGGGACCTATTCTTCACAATAGAAGCTAAACGAAAGTAAAACTAGTAAAAGCAGCCCAGGACATATTCTGGTTATTGCAATTGATGTATTGTAATCTGTATTTGTTGTGTGTGTGTGTGTGTGTGTGTGTGTGTGTTTTGAGATGGAGTCTTGCTCTGTCATCCAGGCTGCAGTACAGTGGGGTGATCTTGGCTCATGTCATATTAGTAAATATTAAACCTCTTCTCTTCTCTTCTTTTTGAGATGTAGTTTTGCTCTTGTTGCCCAGGCTGGAGTGCAATGGCACAATTTTGGCTCACTGCAACCTCTGCTTCCCTGGTTCAAGCGATTCTCCTGCCTCAGCCTCCCGAATAGCTGGGATTACCGGTGTATACCACCACGCCTGGCTAATTTTTGTATTTTTAGTAGAGATGGGGTTTTACCATGTTAACCAGGCTGGTCTCGAACTCCTGACCTCAGGTGATCCACCTGCCTCGGCCCCCCAAAGTGTTGGGATTACATGAGCCACCATGCCTGGCCAGTAATCTGCAAATTTGAATGGCAAATGAGAGCAAGCTCTGCACCTCCACTTTCTCCCAAAAAAGGCCTTTGTAGGAATTTAGCAGTCACCAAGCCACAATCCAAGAGCCATGCCCAACACATGCACTGCCACATGCACCATGGAGAAGAAAGACTGATGTGATTATGACCTACCCTGGGACGCAGCTGTTGGGGAAAGAGGGAGATTATCACTCATTTTTACAGACTCCCACTAACCTCACTTGTCAAATAAATGCTCATTTCAACATTCTGGGTGTAATCATTGTGGTTATTTCAATGCACACAGTCGGGTAATTTATAGGAGAGGAACAAATAACCTGTTTCAACTGCTGAAATTGGCTTATCTCCAACCCATAGCTCTAGTTCTGAAGGCAAATAAGAGACAAATCAAGTATAACAAGGCATGTTTTCTTAAATCGTACTGCATGTATACATCAGGTAGAAATCCACACCTATACTGATTTCCAAGAAAGAGGAGCACCAGTTTCCTCACTCTCTCAGGTGGTTTATCTGCTATGTCTTAGCAGGTGGCTTTTTCTAGCAAAATCTTGATTAGACAGCATCTTCTTTGAGCCAGGGTCATGCTTTAAGGGGTGTTTTCTTTTTTAAAAATAACTTTCATTTTAGTTTCAGGGGCGCATGTGCAGGTTTGTTATACAGGTAAACCCATGTCATGGGGGTTTGCTGTACAGATTATTTCATCACCCAGGTACTAAGCCTAGTACCCAATAGTTATTTTAGGGGGTGTTCGTATATTCGCACAGTTGTTTTTCTTTCATTCTAGACACCAGATGGTATTTTGTCTAGAGTAGGACATAGATTACTCTAATTATGTAGATTGAAAAAATTGTGATTATTAACTTGGACTTTGAATACAACTCACAGTATATGGGACTTGTGGTTTTTATACTTGTTATTGCATCTTTTATTTTTAGTTTCTTCAGTGTAACTACAAACTCAAATGTTCTTTAATCGCTATCTCCTGACTGACTTGTTTTCTGTGTTTGTCACAGTTAAGCCATGCCTGTCAATGGAGTCTTCTTCTCAATTAGCCTTTATATGACTTACAGAGCATTTCTGAAAACATCAGTGACGTTTTCAGATAGGGCTATCTTGCTTCTTGTGTCACAAAATCTAGTTCTCTAGCCATCTTCAACTCCCTGGGCTAGAAGTAGTTCCTTTTCATGAAGAAAAGTACCGAGCCTCCCCCATCTTGGGTGGCAGACCAGCATGTTCCTTTTGATTCTGTATGATTTCTTGATTGAACTAGAAAGATTACAGAACAGTGCTGGGTTTTTCAGGATTAGAATAGAAATGATTCATAAGTTCATATATGAATGTAACATTTTCTCTAATTTTAAGGAGGTACTTTCTTTTCTTGCTCTGATACTTGTTTCACAGTCAAGCCTTACTCATTTTCTCCTTTTGTGTGCTGCTAGTGGGACTGCCAACTAAGTTAGCACTAATTCATTTAACAAATAGTTATGGAAGACCTACTATTATGCAGGCCCTTTATGTCCTGTGAATTGGAAATATACCAATCAACAACAACAAAAAAGTCACTTATGTGGTTGTTAAGAGAGTTGCTGGCCAATTTGCCAGTCAGCATCAATACTGGCTGAATAGAAACACATTGTCAGAGAACAAGGCAGGCAAAATCCTGTCCTGTCCTCAGAGAATCATAGATTTGCAGCTTTTGCGTAGAAAGATTTTTGCCTGGGTTTGGGAGTCACTGTAAGACATACATCAAGAGCCTCTCAGTGAGTGCCAGCAATGTATTCCAGACCAATTAAGTAATAAAAATCCCTGAGGGTGGCCCACAGGCATCAATGTTTTTTTACAGCTCCCACATTAACTGCAATGTGCAGTAAAGGTTGAAAACCACTGTATTAGAGTTCAAAATAATACAAATAAATTATGTAATATATTTTACTGTGGATATATTTTTATGAGACAAAGGATTTTACCAAAGGAAGAATTAATGAAAAGAATTTCCCTCCTACTCTCCGTCTTATTTTTTTTGCTATTTTCCATCTTTTTTACTATGTTTTTCATTTCAGTTGATAAGAGCTTATTCGGAATCAAATAGCCAGGAAGGCATTGGAAACCAAGCTCAAAAGTTCAGTAAAACAGCTCAGATAGAGGAATAACTTTGGTTTGTTTGCATACGCTTTTACATAATTGTGTAAAATCATCTCCCTTTTTGTCTATTTCTTTAAGAAATCCTAAAAGCTTCAAGACCCAAGCCAACTGTCATTATCTTCATGAAACTAGAATTAGTTATTGGCCATAGATTTTATAACACCCTCCTCTGTGTTGTAATTACATTTTGATCAAACTTTGATTACATTCAGTAGTAAAAGCACAATTTAATGTTGCTTTTTTTCACTACTCTGTGAGCTTTTTGATGCTTCTTTTTATTACACTTAATTCATCTAAAGTAGAATCGGAAATATGATGGAGTTTAATGAAACAAATGAATAATACACATATTATAGAGGTTATTTTTAGATAGTTCTTTTAAAATTAAAATATTCAAATCCAAATGGTATTGACTTTCAGTTGAGGAGGAAATTACAAATCAGTGTAAAGAAATCTGCTGGGTATTTGCATACCTGACTTCGCCCTTCTAGATGTCCTCACAAATTGGAAACTGCTGACAGTACCAATGATAACTTGGCCCATTTACTATATTTACTGTTTAACTTGTAAGTCAGTAGCTGATTAAAAATAATGTTAAAGTTTTTTTTTTTAAATTAAGATATGTGAGACTGGATCTTCTTGCACATATTTCAGGCCTACTAGTGAGATGAATATTAAAAAAACCAGAAAGATATTTTGTGAAGATAAGTGAGATGGCATCAAACAGAAGATCATTCTGAGTTACTGTAAACATTTTAAATATAAATCTGAAAATCATCAAGTTGGATATTACCCTGCAACATTTTGACAGCAAAAGTATCAGTGAAACATAGTATTAGCTTTCTGGATTTGCTTCTACAGAAATGCCACCTGGAATTGGAAATACCTTTCTGATAGTAATGATGGGAGAATTCATAATCTGAATGTTAGGGAATGGGTTCATTGTACTAGTTAACTGCATTAACTGGTGAGGAGTCAAATGATCTTATCAGCCGACTGCATCCTCACCAGCCTTGCTATCTCTAGAATCAGTCAACTTTGGATAATACTACTTGATTCATTTTTAATAGCATTATGGCCACATCTATATGTCTTCAACAAACTAGTAAAATTTATTGGTATTTTGGGGGCACTGACCAATCACTTAGTTACCTGGCTTGCTGCCTGTCTTAGTGTTTTCTACTTCTTTAAAATAGTCAATTTTTGCCACCCCTGCTTCATCTGGCTGAGATGGAGAATTAGCAGAGTGCTACTTATACTCCCACTGGGGTCTTTGTTCCTACTGGTTTTCAACCTTGCATTAACAGGTGGACTTAGTGACTTGTGGATTAACAGCTACACAACTTATGAAAGAAACTCAAGTTGGTCTTTAGATGTAAGGAAAATTCTATATTGTAATGTCTGGATTCTTGCCAGTTTGATCTACTTAATTTCCTTTCTTCTGTCCCTGATCTCACTGCTCCTTTTAATTCTGTCCTTGATAAAACGTATCAGGAGTTTGCAGCTCAACACCATGGGTCCAAGGAATCTCAGAATGAAGGCCCATAAGAGGGCCGTGAAAATGAAAATGAAAATGAAAATGAAAATGAAAATGAAAATGAAAATGATGGTGTCTTTCCTCCTCTTCTTTTTGGTTCACTTTGCTTCTCTCCTACTAACAGGTTGGATTTTCCTTGTACAGCAGAAATAGCAGGTCAATTTCTTTGTCTTGTTGACATCAATTATTTTTCCTTCAAATCACTCATTTGTCCTAATTTTGGAAAACCACAAGCTGAGAGGGACTGCTGTGGAACTACTGTGGCATCTTAAGTGCTACCTAAAACGAGTGAAAGCTTTAGTTTCGTAGACTTTTCCAGATTTTTCTATATTCCAGAGGAATTAATGAGAACACATTGAAGATGTATTTTAGCATGTGTTTTTCACCCGGATTATTTTAAGGTATAAGTGAGCATCACAAAATTTCCCTAGAATGGCCTATAAATGAACAATTTACTCATAAAGTCAGCCAATGTAATACTAGATTTTTAAAAAAGTAAGTCTCATTGTCATTTTAATATTTGCTAGTAACAAGGAAATATTTGAGACTTAATATAAATATAAAATATATAATGCAACATGTTTTATTTTATATGTGCTGGCAAATGTGTGATGACATTCATATGTGAGGGAAAAAAAAGTAGTATTTGGAAATGGTTCTAAATACCATAAGAGCCTAATATCTACTCCAATTTTTATAACACTAAGTAAAAGACATTAAGAACTAAAAATGTTGAAAGCATATAATCTCATAACAATAGATGTAACTTTTAAAACAAAAGATAATTATCTCATTAGGACCCTAGCTAGGAATTCAAGCTATCATACTTTTGTAGGATAAGTGCAAAATCAACTGAACTTCTAAAAAGAAGTTGAATACTTATCCCTATGTCCATAATGATGCTTCTATTTTTACTTGATAGGATCAAAACCACACTTTGACACAAGATCTCTGTGTGTGTGCACATGTGTAATGATATATTTTTGTCATACCATGAATACTAGTGTGTCACATCAGAGAAAACTAACACAACCAACTCACTAAGAATAAGAACATAAAGGAAAATTTATAAGAGAATGTCACATATTTGCATATATTTTAGGCATGTTTGCATTTCTGTATAGTTCTAGGTTGACTTTTACAATAAAATAATTTAAAGTAACTGAAAATGTATAAAATATATAATCTTAAGGCCAGTACAGGCCTATACAGACATTTAGATTTTTAAAACTTCATTCATTCTTAGATACTGTATAATAAATTTCCTAATGATTATCATGGACATTATCTTGCTTTAGAAAGGGCAACATTAAAATCACACTGGCTACATTTAGGTTCAGATCGTGAGGATAATTTGGTTTGGAATTACTCCTTTCAGTAAACAAGTTAAATTCCCTTCCCCTTTTCCTTCCCCTTCCCCTTCCCCTT